>NW_015505241.1:516255-549897 GCF_001515645.1 Sinocyclocheilus grahami
GACAGGGGCAACTCCCATAGCGATATGGTGTAGTTGGTACTTAGTGGCTCGCCATGGTTCTGGCTTGCACTCCCCTCAGCATGGCAGCGTGGGTATACCGTTCCCCATAGCGACCCCTAGAGGACGCAGTGTCTCGTTCCCCTCAGGGAACCATGATTACATAAGTAACCCGAGACGTTTTCCTGTAGTGCATCCTGAAGCACCTAAACCCAGAGTGAAATAAAAAAGCACAATCATTTCAAGCACAGTCTTCTGCTCCGCCGTGGTGGTCTACTGTCTGGCTCTGGTGGTCTTCTGCTCCGCCGGGGTGGTCTTCAGTCCTGTTCTGGTGGTCTTCTGCTCCGCCAGGGGGATCTTCGGTCCCGTCTGTTCTGCTGTGGTGGTCTTCAGCTCCACCTGTGCTGCCGGCTCCGCCCTGGCTCTCTGCTGCGCCAGTCCTGCCTCAGTGCCTGGTCTCTCCACTTCCAGGTGGTCCTCCATCCCTCCCCCTGTTCCGCCTCTACTCCACCGCCCTCAGGAATCATAAAGGGTTTTGAGCATCTGGAAGCCGCTCCTTGGGGGCGGGGGCTCTGTCACGAATCCGGTCCATGAACTTCCGTCGGCTAACCATCAGAGGTCACCCTTCCCATTTTCATTGACTCTCGCACTCACACTGTTGCATATCATCCCGGACTACATATCCCATCATTCACAGCACTGATTGCACACAGCTGGTTCACTAATTGCACACAACACCGATTGCACCCAGCTGTTTCATATCACTCCCTCACTATTTAACACTCACTCTGATCCCTTCCCTCTGCCAAGTATTGTTTATCAGAGTTCCATCTATAGGCTGCCCTCCAGAAGTGCCACGAGAACCCCCTAGAATGGTTGTATCCATCTACATATGGACATTATCAAATCCACATGGTGGTAAGTGGGCACGGTATCTTTGCCCACTTTGATAAAATTCCACGAGAGTGGTAAGTGCGCACGTTCTACTTTGCCCACTTCTCTAAAATCCTATATGGTAAGAGTTACGTGCACAGCTTCGTTCTCTTTTTCTGAGTGGTCTAGTAGCCTAGTCTTGCCTTGTCTGTTTTCTCGGTTTCTGATCCTTGCCTGGTTTCCTGGATTTATCCCTTTAGTCTCGCCCTTTTTGATTCTGTTCGCCGTTCGTTGACCTTCGCTAGCCCTAGGATTATTCTTGTGTCTTGCCCGCCATATACCTGTTTGACCCTGCCTGTGTTTCTGACCTCTCTGCTCAATACAGCTTTGCATATGGATCCACACGTCTCACATCTTGTCAGCCCCGTTACAATATTGAGGTTATACAGCTGTGTGATAAATAACAAGTGAATATTAAGTAACTTACATTATAGGCACCATATTTTCGCTTAGTTTTCAGTTTTTGCTCTGCCATGGTGCCACCGAAAATAGTTCCAAACAAAGCCACAACAGTATCAACAAGTGATTGTTTCGTTCCTGAATGAATAAGAGTTTTGAACGATTGAACGATGATTCAGTGACACAAACAGTAATTTGCCGCCACCTACTGACTTGTTTTTGAACTTAATGCCACTTCAAGTCATGTTGAGGAAATAATTTGACCAGTGGAGCCAAATGTGCATATGGCAGGAGACCATTGAAGAAAAACAGAAATTACCTAGGTGCAGTGAATTCCTTCACAAATATCCACCTTGAGCCTTGATATTCAAATCGCATCATTTCTTTGGTCCCAGTGAACCTTGAGCGTGTTCACATGGATGTTTGTGTGATAATCCCCCTCGGTGTTATTTCTCAACTTTCTTGCTTGCCTGATCTTGGTCTTGAGAGGGTGGGGTTTTAAATGAGGTGTCTAAGTTGTTTTACCCAGACTGCAAATGTCACAGGAAAATGGAAAAGACAGATCTGCTCTTTGCTCGAGGGTTTAAGCTGCGGCTGACAGATGAGACTGACTGCTCGCTGATTCATTGGTTAATGGTGTTTTCTTTAGGTCCAGTCAAGAAGCACGAATGACGAACATGGCCCGTAATGCTGGAAAGCAGTGACTTCATTTGGTATTCTGTGTTAACATTATGTTCCTTGATGAAGCGTGGCTTCCTGAAAAATAGTTATTAACCTGTCTGAACACCATTCATTCTGTGACAATCCCCAAACAACATGCGCTACATTGCTCCAGACCTTTAATGGCTCAGAACTCATAATATTATTTTGATGAATGAAGACATCCGTTTCAGTGAACAAACAACAGCAAGGTGCCTGTGCATTCTCAACCCTGAAGACACAACAACAAACACAACTGCTTGGTTCTGCAAGAAAAAAAAATCTAATGCACCTGTTAGAATTAGAATTTACTAATTCCCAGGATTTTAACACAAGGCATAGTGTTTATTCTCTTAAAGGCATAGTTCACCAAAATATGAATATTCTGTCATAATTTACTCACCTTATGTTGTTCCAAACCTATATAATGTACTTTGTTACATGGAAAAAAAGGTACATTCTGAAGGATTGTAGTTATCATTTTTCATTCATGAGGAGGTTTTCAAGCTCCTTTTTTTATCATATTGTAAGTATCATAAAGTGGTCCATACGACCAGTCTTCTGAAACCATATGAACACTTTAAGGACCAAACTGAAATCCACTAAATATCTTGATTATTTGCCCTTGCTCTGCATGGCACATATATATAAGAATCCATTTCTGATTATTAAAGAATCATTCTTTGAGTCGGATCTTTGCAATGAATCGCATGATACAATTAATAATTCAAATTCAAAATGATTAATTTACAAATCTGACTGATCTGTAGTGATTCAAGCACTGCTGAACCATACAGCACATTTACAAAAAGCTGTAAAAACATGAATTAGAGCTTCAGAATTTTGGTAACCAAACAGTTGACAGTAGCCAATGACTTCCATGGCATGAAAAAAAATACTATGGAGCTATGAAAGTCATTGGCTACTGTCAACAGTTTGGTTGCCAGCATTCTTCAAAATATCTTCTTCTGTGTTCAGCAGAATAAAGAAACTCATGCAGGTTTGGAACAAGTGGAGGGTGAGTTATTGGTGACAGAATTTACATTTTTGAGTGAACTATCACTTTAAGTTCAATGCAGGCAAATTAAATTAATAACAGTTTTTACACCCAAATATATAAATCAATATTAATACAAGACTTAAGTAACTGTGGGCTAAATGAGATTTATTCTTCTGATTCTTTTGGTCTGACCAAAAAAGAAAATGATGCATTTAGTCCTGGTTCATTTTTGGTTTGTTTATTCCTATTTCGTTCATGTTTCGTTCATATCAGTTTAATTGCACCAGAGTTTGTTTGGAAGCAAACCCATGAAAAGGTGGGTTTTGGTTCACTTATTTGGTGCACGCCAAGGTTCGGATGGTAGCATTCACACTTTTTTATGTGAACCTCAATCGCACCATTTTGCCAAACCTGCCAAATGTGCACACATGTCCAACCAAACCAGCACGACACTTATAATGAAGCAAATTGTGTTTAATTTATCCGATAAGTGTGCATTCATTGATCTTTATGTCACTGAACATTAGTTTTTCTGAAATTTCCATTTTGAAGTATTTTCACATTAAATGGCCTTAGTTCAGCACCACAAAGTAGATCTACTTAAGAGCCAGTTCAATCATGACAACTCTCTGAAGATTTTAGCATGGTGATGGATATGACAATGATAATGTATTTGGTCTTGGCGGAACAGATCTGCTACGCTGCTGCTGATTTACTGCTGCTGTTGGTTATTGCTGTAGTTGTAGATTATTGCTGCTGCTGCAAGCAAGTACAGGAACTTGGTACTGCCAATGCATATGGCGATACTGTGCCATGAGTATTTAAGACACACTGCTGCTGCACAAATAGCATATAAAATAACCCCATAGCAGATTTATACAGGTTGAGCTGGGGAAGGTGGAGGGCTTCAGAGAAACTCTGAAAGTGTGCTGCAGGAATCTCTAGTGAATGCTGGCCAGCCATATAAATGCAAGGCAGTAAGCTCATTGGCTGCATATGCAGCATGAACCAATCAGCTTGTGCCAAGTCGTTTAACTCTGAATATCATCAGTTACATTAACAATCCATCGCCTGCGCCATCTAGAGTTTCATGACTGAACTATATATTTGTCTAGATTATTGCTGCTGCTGCAAGCAAGTACAGGAACTTGGTACTGCCAATGCATATGGCGATACTGTGCCATGAGTATTTAAGACACACTGCTGCTGCACAAATAGCATATAAAATAACCCCATAGCAGATTTATACAGGTTGAGCTGGGGAAGGTGGAGGGCTTCAGAGAAACTCTGAAAGTGTGCTGCAGGAATCTCTAGTGAATGCTGGCCAGCCATATAAATGCAAGGCAGTAAGCTCATTGGCTGCATATGCAGCATGAACCAATCAGCTTGTGCCAAGTCGTTTAACTCTGAATATCATCAGTTACGTTAACAATCCATCGCCTGCACCATCTAGAGTTTCATGACTGAACTATATATTTGTCTGTGTGCTGGTTTAGGAAACCGGCTTTGCTTTAAAATGATCTTAATTGTGTGATTTGCAGTGTAATTGGAAAACCCAGCCAACATCCATTGGGAAGAGCTTCACTGGTAGATGTTACTGGGAGAATAGTTGTCTCTACGACTGTAGATTGCTGCATTGAACTGTTTTATTTTCACTGCCCAGAGAGGTGCATGAGCTCATCAAAGTATCGCCGCAATCCTTAATGAGTGAAGCACAAGACGCCCAACCGCATTTGCCTCTGTGCCCAACGGGCTATGGTTGCATGGAAAAAGGCCTTTCATTTCAATTGATTTCCCCTTTTCTTCTGATTTAATTAAATAAGATCCCAGTCTGGGAGGTTCTCTGTCTCCTTCTCTCATTTTCTTTCCCTGGTGCTTTGAAGTGCAAATCACATCTTAGTGATGTATAAGAGAATCTTTCAGATCTAGCTCAGGAGACCTTTAAAGCACAAAGGGCACTCACAAGGTTGGTGAAGTCAGGTGATGCTGTATTTTATATAATTCGGTGGTCTGAAGGACCAGTATAAGGCCAGAGGAAATTGACAGCAGATACTTTGGCATGTTTTAGATATGTGAAATAATGTAAGTTATTATAAATGTTGAAAACTTCTTGCTGGTTGTTTTAGCTGCTTAACATTTTTTGTGGAAAATGTAATGTAGAATGTTTTCTTTTTTTCAGGATTCTTTGATGAATAGAACAGAAGTTGAAAAGAACAGAATTAATTTGAAATTGAAATCTTTTGTAACATTATAATTGTCTTTTTACTGTCACTTTTGATCAATTTAATGCATCCTTGATTAATAGACCTTAGATTAGAAGGATTGCAGAATGATCATGCGACACTGCAGACTGTAGTAATGATGCTAAAAAGTCAGCTTTGCATTACAGGAACAAATTGCATCTTAAAATGCAATCAAATTAGCAGGAAAGGCTTGTTCACCTGTAGTGAATGAATGAAATTCATTATGCTGAGATATGCCATAAATTATGCAAGACAAAACATGTAACAAAACACGACAAACGTAGCTGTGTATTTTGAGAAAAAAAAATAAAAATAAAAATAAAATCCAGATTGTATACTTTGAGGGCTGTATGTGCCATCTAAACAACTGGCATTGAGATGAAAGAAAATTCTATCAGATAGCTTTCTGCAGGCACTGTATATTAGATCCCAGGAAACTCCTTGAGGGTTTGAAACATTTCTGGCTTATCCAGACTCTAAAACAAATTACATCTCAGCCTTCTGGATATAGTTTAATCTAGTGTTTTTAACGTGAAAAGACAGTATAGTTTACAGCTTTGTTCCCTAGTAGGCCATCTATAAAAGGGTGCATTAGCTGAAATCACATTAGTATTGCTAATGGACGGTGACAAAGCAGATCATACTCTACATGCATTTAGAGCCATACTTGAGGATGACTTCACTTCCCAACGCCAGCACATTTGGGCAGACTGAAACACATTAATAATTCATGGTCACTTAACCTTTCGCAAAGACAAATGCACTCATGCTTTGACTGGCAGATCGCACTGTTTGATTGACGGCAGAAACATGAAGATGTCAATGTCACAAATCAGTCACACATCAAGCAGAGGAAATTATTTTATTCACTTTCTTAGGACGACATGCCAGTACTCTTAAAATGTCATAACAATTTCCAATAAAAACACACACCTGCTGATTTTCATCACTCATTATTAATTTATTCTAGTTACAAAGTTAGCTAGTAACAGCAAGCACAGGAGGATTTACAGACCCCATATAAGAACAAAAATGATCAGTTCAGGTTTTTAAATTAAATTTAGGGGGAAAAAAATAAACGTAAGAAAGGATTCTGTTAAATTATTGCTCTGACATAGTGATTTTTTTCTTTATCCAGCTTTTCATTTGTGATTTCTGTCTGAGCAATTTTTATACTTAAATTACTATAATTATCTTAGAGTTGACCTTTGCGCTGAACAATCGCATTTACACCATATTAGCAGGTATTTAGGTAACATTAACAGTACTAAGTGTATAATTAGGTTCAAGTGAAAATGTCACAGAAAATGACGAGTTCATTGCTGCTTCGAGGGCAAGTTCATCCAGTCAGAGAAGTTACTATGAAAAATTAGATGAAATTCCTGTAAATTCACAGTTTGTTTTTTAATCACTCACTAAATATGCCTATATCCAGTGACATGAAGTTGCAATTAAAGTTAATGTTATCCTTTGTTAATAACTAATTTCACCAAGGGAATTAAACTTAAGTCATTTTGTGTACCACTGTAAGAAATAAAATCTGTAGAACAACAACAGATAGCGGCCTGCTAGAAAATTACCAGTATGTTTTCTGTTAAGTTAAGTTTATATGTAATGCAAATGCATGTGAAACAATACAGAAAATTCCTTGATATTAACATGGTACATATCGGGCTGTATGTTTACAGACTTTTCTTAGCAGTGGTTCCCAACTGGTTTTGCTCAGAAAATCCAGAAGTGGCAACTACAACACAGTACTACAATTATTTATTGTGAAAATGGGTTACACTTTACTTGAAGGGGTGTGCATAAGACTGACATGACACACTCATATGTCATGAATATGAAGGTTTTTTTATGCATGTTTATGACAACTGTCATTAAGTGTAATTCGCTCAGTTATGTCATTTTTAATGCAAAGATGACATTGTTTGAGATGTCGTTTTGTTATGGGTTATGGTTAGGGGTAAGGGTAGGGGTAGGGTTAGGTCAAATAATGTCATATTTGCATTAAAAATGACATAACTGAGCGAATTACACTTAATGACAGTTGTCATAAACATGCATAAAAAAACCTTCATATTCATGACATATGAGTGTGTCATGTCAGTCTTATGCACACCCCTTCAAGTAAAGTGTTACCTGAAAATGTCTAGAAAATCAATTCAAATCAATTTTGAATTAGTGTGTTAGAGTGGCCCTGTTCACCCGTCTCATATTTACTGCCTCTTTGACATCTCTTCGTGACACCATAAGTGCCATAAAGATGTCTTCTCCATTTAGGACTCAATTTCCTCTCCCCCAGGAGGATCATGGCTTTCTTCTGAGCTATATTGTTTGGTGACCTCAGTTTGCACTGCTTATGTACGAAGTGCTCTCATCCTTTCATCACTGGTGCAGGTTTTGTCTTGGATCCCAAATTACACTGAACAATGTGAGGCAGTAGGTTTGCTTGTACATCTATGAAACAATGATTTCAGTTTGTAGCATTTAGTAATGAGAAAAAAATGTATTTCAGTTAAATATTCAGCACATAATTTTGGGGATTTGTTGACTTTTTATATTTACATTTTATATTAACACTACATTGTTTGACTTGTGGATGATTAAATCCCTTATTAAGACTAACGTTGCAGGAATGCCAAGCTCATGGAAACCAGATGCCCAAGATATCAAAGAAAGATTAATTTTTTGGGGAAGTAAGCAACCCAGAAATCATCCAACAATGTGCTAAAACCACTCAGAACAGCTTAGCAACCCCATAACAATGTCCTAGAAACCACCCACAACACTCTTGCATGTGCGCACACATCACATTGTACCTTCAGATAGGGTACAAATGTAATACTAGGTGCCCAGAAATATTCCTGTTGCATATGGGAACATTATATTCTATAGCTGGTGATGGAAATACTTTTGGTCAAAGTAAAAACAATATTCAAGGCTTTGGAAGGTCATTCTTCAGGTGTTAATAATTCAGGCTGTCGCAGGAGTAGCAGGACTGCATTATTAAAAAGGCTCAAATGACATACACCTACAACTGGGTTGAGCCTTTGTCCTCCATTCGCAGTTGGTGTCCACCTGAGTTCATGTCTTTTGCAACCGTAGCTTTTTCAATGATGTACGGCTCTCATTGATAAGGGAATATCCGATGTGTCCGCTTACATGCAGATGCATTCATATCAGATTAATTTCCAAACATGAATGAGGCCTGAAACAATTCTGAAAATATCAGAATCCATGTGCTGTCTCCTGCTTACATGCTCGATCGGGTAAAATATCTGATCTGTGCCACTTGGGAGGAAAAAAAATCAGAACTGGGTCATTTGAACCAAATGCGGCCACAGACAGCCATCACCTGAAGACTGATGGACACTTGAACACAGCATTAACACTGGACTGTTTACATCTGTGAGTATCAAAACACATCCAGAACTTGCCATTAGAGAGGAAGCCTTGAGCCTTCACCTAAGCATTATATTGATTTAGGTTTTGTTGCCTCATAAAATATGTGAATCTTTAAAAGGTGAACTGAGCACAAACCCTCAGTGACTCGGTACAGAAGTTTATTAGCTCATCCTGATATAGCCAAGACTTCTGACTAAGCCATTCATATTCAAAGGTTCATGGTGGGCTTTCAATCACAAGGGAATTTAATTGAGCTACACAAGTCACCTCTCTTTGACCGCAACTTCCTCTTTCAAGCAGTCTTAAGGTTGATAAGCATTAACATGTGCCTATTCTTTGAAAAACTGTTTCTGTTACCCATGCAAATGCCGTTAAATTGCATCTCTGTGAGTATTCATACTTTTCATTTCACGTCATGAATGAAATCCACAGCCTTTTCACATCCTCGTCTTCGTAGGGGAAATTATGGAGAAATATTCAACAGAGTCTGTATCATACGAAAGCAGCACTGAATATCGAAGAGTTCTCATAAATTAATAAAAATATATAGCGTTTTACTATGATGATATATGGAAATTTTAATACACCTTTTCAAACTGGCATATTTAGTTTAATTCCTGTTTTCCCACATGCTGTTTCTATTAACCGTGCCACCAGTTTTGCAACTTGATATTCACATTATCCATGGAAATTGTAGAAGGAAAGTTCAATTTTACTAACAAAATACTATTTTTGACTCTTATTTTCCTTGGCAACTCATGGTTCAGAGGCAGCATTTGCACAGTGAAATATAATCTAGTAATCAGTCGCAGTTGCTTTTAGTCTTATGAATAAGTGGCAACATTGACAAGTACATAAAAAAGAAACCAGAATAAATAATCATCTCTTTTCTCCCTTGAGCCGTACAGACAACACCTCTGCTTCAAACAACCTCCAGAATCTCATTAATCCTGTTACATACCAAATTTCCTCTGACATCACAGATCATCTGCTTAAATATTCATGTCGAGACATCAAAACCGTGAAGTTATTTCATACGGATCTGCCTTTCAGCAGAATTTATTGTAAATCCTTGCAATCACCACATCTGTTTGTTTGTGATCTCCCAAGAAGTGTAACAAGAGGATGCTAATGTACGACTCGCTCATTTTCTCATAAGACAATGTCAGGGTTTCCACAGAAGCAGAGGTTACAGAGCAGTATGACGGGTGTGCTGATTATTAAGAGGGCTCATAAATCCTTCTTAACCATAAAAATATGTAAATACCAGAAAACAGTGTTTCCGTACTGCTGGTTCATATGGTCAGAGGAGAACTGGCCCCCCGACTGAGCCTGGTTTCTCCCAAGGTTTTTTCTCCATTCTGTCACCGATGGAGTTTTGGTTCCTTGCCGCTGTCGCCTCTGGCTTGCTTAGTTGGGGACACTTCATTTCCAGCGTTATCGTTGACATAATTGCAAAGATATTATTTAAACTGAGCTGGATGTTGACATCACTGAATTCAATGATGAACTGTCTTTAACTGAAAAATGAGTGTTTACTATTGTCATTTTGCATTATTGACACACTATTTTCCTAATTAATGCTGTTCAGTTGCTTTGACACAATCTGTATTGTTAAAAGCGCTATACAAATAAAGGTGACTTGACTTGACTTAAAGTTAAAATCCCTTAATTATGGATTTGTTTCTTACAAACACACAGCTCTTCACTTCAAAACTTGTGGATTATTGTGATGTCTTTATCAGCTGTTTGGACTCTCATTCTGACGGCACACATTCACTGCAGAGAATCCATTGGTGAGCAAGTGATGTAATGATACATTTCTCCAAATCTGTTCCCATGAAGAAACAAACTCATCTACATCTTGGATGGTCTGAATATGTTTTCAGCAGTTTTTCATTTTTGGGTGAACTATTCCTTTAAAATGAGAGAGAGAGAGAAAAAAAAAGTATTTTACAAATGTTACCCTGGACCACAGAACCAGTCATAAGGGTCAATCTTTCGAAATTGAGATGTATACATAATCTGAAAGTTGAATAAATAAGCTTTCCATTGATGTATGGTTTGTTAGGACAATATTTGGCCGAGATACAACTATTTGAAAATCTGGAATCTGAGGGTGCAAAAAAATATAAATATTGAGAAAATCGCCTTTAAAATGATCCAAATGAAGTTCTTAGCAATGCAAATTACTAATCAAAAATTAAGTTGTAATATATTTACAGTAGGAAATTTACAAAATATCTTCTTGGAGTGTTAACTTTATTTAATATCCTAATGATTTTTGGCATTAAAAAAAATCTATAATTTTGCCCCATACAATGTATTTTTGGCTATTGCTACAAATATACCCCAGCGATTTAAGACGGTTTTGTGCTCCAGGGTCACAAATGTACTATACTATAATTTACTATAATATTATATTTTATGAAGTGTACATTATATTTAAAACTATGATATTCTAAACAAGAACTTAAATAAGTATAATAATCATTTTATTATATTGTGACCAATTATATTGTGGCCATAAGGCTGTCACACTATTTCCACCATGCCAAACAATTTTGTTTCTATTTACCAAGGAGACTACAGCATCAGTGAAGAGCATGTTTGATACAAAATATTATGTATATAATAGATATCATCCATAAGTTATACATACATTTTTGTTGTGGATGCTGCTCAATACGTTGATATTATACAATATCCAAACATATGATACCGTACATGTACACTTTACATAACTCATAATACAAATGAGATCTGTGATGGATGAGATGCATTATTCTGCCTGCTCTCTCTCTCTCTCTCTCTCTTACATCCTGAACATATATAAGCATCAGGCAAATTCAATGAGAGGGAAGGAAAAGCAAACTCCTTCCTGTAATACACCTTTCACTGTGATTTGGCCGTCCCATCACCATGGTTATTCTAAAGGGTCCTCAGAATCTTGGAGCACAGGCATAAAAATATCAGTGTTACAGACATAGGAGAGGCAGCTGAGAGACAGACAGCGGCCAGATCAAAAAAATCCATTAGCATTTATTTTCACTAGACAAGAGAGGATATGCATTCTGTGTAACGTTTGTCAACTCATGAATTTAAAAATGAGGCCCTGTTTTCATATAATTTCATAAATAAATTTGTGTGTACAAGTTGCCCACATTTTCTAATATTTAGCCTTGTGTAGGTTGTGCATTAAATACGTATGTTTCTGTGTAGATTAATACTACAGGCAATAAAAATACTTCTTCTATTCCTCCTACACTCTGCAATTAATTTAGCCATTAAATTGGAAGTAAAGTAAGCTTACATTTATGCCAAAACAACAAAAATATATATATTTTGACCCAACTTTCAAAAATATATTTAGCATATTTTATGTTATGTTGTATGATTATTGTAGCTATAAAATGTATGTTTGCTGTGGCAAAAATCACACATTCAGAGTTTTTTTTCATATAACAAATAATACGTGATTATTGACAAAAGCAAAATTTAGCGTAATTTACTTAATGAAGAGCAATTATTGACACAAGTGCAATTTTAATTTACTTAACACTTATGAACATTATATATAATGAATGACATAACACAAATAAAGTGAAACTTCTGTGAATTTCTGTAATTTTTTTCTGTAATTGTGCTTTGGTGTGCATACATTTATGAATAATATGGATTCCTTGTATCATTGTTATTTGGTGTCCTTTTGGAGTTTCCAAGTGTCCATTTTTTGGAAAGACACCTACATTTACCTAAAAAAAACCTTGCAGAAAATACAGTTTTGTCAGAATCACCCTTCAGTCTGATGGCTTCTTTGCTGGATATAGCAAGTGAATGCATTAAACAAGATAAATGCTGTATGCTTCATTTTATAATAAGTGTGCGATTAATGGCGGGTGCAATCAATCATGATTTAAAATTGTAATCAATTGACAGCTCTTATACGTATGTGTAGTTATATTTATTATATAATATTACGTTAGTGGAGCAAAGTCTTGCCAATTATGTGAACATTATATATAATGAATGACATAACACAAATAAAGTGAAACTTCTGTGAATTTCTGTAATTTTTTCTGTATTTGTGCTTTGGTGTGCATAAATTTATGAATAATATGGATTCCTTGTATCATTGTTATTTGGTGTCCTTTTGGAGTTTCCAAGTGTCCATTTTTTGGAAAGACACCTACATTTACCTAAAAAAAACCTTGCAGAAAATACAGTTTTGTCAGAATCACCCTTCAGTCTGATGGCTTCTTTGCTGGATATAGCAAGTGAATGCATTAAACAAGATAAATGCTGTATGCTTCATTTTATAATAAGTGTGCGATTAATGGCGGGTGCAATCAATCATGATTTAAAATTGTAATCAATTGACAGCTCTTATACGTATGTGTAGTTATATTTATTATATAATATTACGTTAGTGGAGCAAAGTCTTGCCAATTATGTTTCTATAATACTGATTGAAAATGGGTTTGAAACTGAGAGTTATATACAAAGGCCAGCTACAACCCATTTGATATTGCTTTTATCTAAGTGTATTTGTGTGATTTATGATATCTTAAATTAGACTAAAACCATACAGATCCAAGCCATGATTGCCAAATCCATCCTAATTGACATACAGTTACCCTTTATGAAAACTGCAAACTACATTATAAGCTAATCTAAAGACACTGAACAAGCATCCAAAACACGCGACACACTCGTGACAAATTTTGCACTGGGGTCTATCAAATAATAATGATCACATGGCTCAGAGGAGTTTCTGACTTCTTTATGCACACACCCATGAGGCATTATAAAGTAATGGCCGTCTGACTTAGCATTTCCAGAAAAGAGAGAGACAGAAAAAGACATTGGACACAATTTCATTTTCAGTCTACAAAGCGAGGCCTTTGACTTTCCCATCTGTTTTTGTTTTGTTCTACAGCTTTCTGATAAAGAAGTGAAAAAAGATACATTTGTCTTTGAGAAAGTATAGCTAACTTAAGCAAATATATTTAATTTAAGACTCTGGGTTTCATAAAGAAGTAGGATCCTTTTTAGCAAAGTTTTAAAATAAAGTTTTTCCAAAGATTTAGGTTTAAACTGCAGCGTCTTAATTCCCCATGAAAAATCATAAGCCGACAGATACCAAAAATGCTTAAGGTTTTTTCTTTTTTTCCCCCTGTGGTGTAAAATTTGACATTCACATATTCACTGAAGTGCACTTGAGCAAAAACCTGATTATTTTTAATAAATCTATCTATAAATCTATCTCTGGACATGAATCATTCGGCAGGCACTTGTAGCAATAATCTCTGCGAATGATTACATTCTGTCATGACTGGCATCCCCCACAGATATCTTAATCAGGAAAAAAAAACAACGGATATAAGTCTCATCCCGAGGTTGTGCGAAATTAACCAGAACATCCTCAGATTTCATTAAATAAACGCATTAATTGAATAAAATCAGCTAAAAACCATATACACAGTAACTGTTAAACATTTATCATTATATAAGACCTTCAATCATTTTGCTTAAAATAAACTGCTGTTTGGCATCATATCTCTGCTGTGCCCCAGTTGCCGCCCCCGCAGTGTAAATCAGTGAGCCGGTGCGGCGGGTGAGCCATCTTGCCGCGAGGAATGGACTGACCTGGCTTGCATCGATCAACTAGTCTGAGTCATTCTCCCACACGCTGCTGAGAGAGAAATCGAGATGGACGGACTGATAAGGCCGGTGGACATTTGTCTTCCTGAAAGTGGAGGTCGTGTGGAGAGGAGGGCTGGAGAGTGGGGCAGACGCTTTATTTCTCTTCAGACAACCACCACCATAGATTTTCTCCTCACTCCAAGTCGCTCAAGTTTCATTACTGTAGCCATTTGTTATATTTGAGTAGTTGACATCCACGAGTTGAAATCAATATTATGACTTTAAGTTAAACTAAAAATGATATGAGGGGAAAATCTATAATTTAATTGGACACAATGAAACTTTTTTTAATTTTAAAATTAAAAATACTTTACCTTGTCTTATAAAAATGTAAAAAACATTTTTTCAAAAACCTAAAATACATACCTCTAGGTTAAAATTGCGTGAGGCTGAAAAGGATAAACAGATAAAATGTATTAGCACAACCCTTAAGCCTGTCTCTACTTATACTTTAGATTTTACATCCAAAATTCAACTTCAGAAGAGGGAGCCAGGGCCAGCTTGGGGGCCTTAACAATCTTCAAAAGGGCCCTCAAGACAATGTTGCCAAGTCCACAGTTTTCCTGCAGAACTGGGTTAATTTTACACTGTTGCAGCGGCTTGTGTTTTAGTCTGTGGGATAAAGCAATGGGTGCCGTCAGAATGAGAGCCCAAACAGCTGAGAAAAATATCACAATAATCCACAAGTAATCCATACAACTCCAGTCCATCAATTAACATCGTGTGAAGGGAAAAGCTGTGTGTTTGTAATAAACAAATTCATTATTAAGATGTTTTTAACTTCAAACCACTTCTACCGGCTAAAATAAGAGTCCTCTATCTATAATATTGCTTTCTCATCTGAATCAGGAGGAAAATATGCACAGATCAAGCTGTTTACAAGGAAAAACTGCCCAAAACAGTTCTAAATAAATGGTGGATTTTGATGCGAGAGGACATCAGGGGATGGACTTTTTCACTGGAGATAGCATTATTATGATTAATGGTCATTTTGGCCAGAAGTTAAAAAGCCTTAATGGTGGATCTGTTTCTTAGAAACACTCAGCTTTTTACTTTTTACAAGACGTTAATGAATGAACTGGAGTCGTGTGGATTACTTGTGTATCATCACATTGTTTTTATCAGTTGTTTGAACTCTCATTCTGACGGCACCCATTCACTGCAGAGGATCCATTGGTGAGCAAGTGATGCAATGCAAAATTTCTCCAAATCTCTTACAATTAAGAAACAAACTCATCTGCATCTTGGATGGCCTGAGGGTGATTACATTTTCTGCAAATATACATTTTTTTTGGTGTGAACTAAAGTATTTATGTTGATTCAGTGGTGTTAGATAATATTTAGAAAAAAAAAATCTGTAAAGCTAGGTCAGTTAATATTGATTCATACTTATTTTTTACCACATGAATCACATTTTTAGGTGCCTTCTTAAAATTTTTTCAACGTTTTTTTTCAGTATATGTTCCACCAGTAGATCTATAACAAAACCTTCACAAAATGTTTTTGTTGGGATAAAATAGCTGAAACAGAATAAAAAATCTGTCATCACCCCACATACAAATTATACTCTATTCCACATACACTGATTCCAGGAGTACAAGTTATAGGCCACCTATGATTTGTGCCTACCTTGTTCAGTTTGCACCTGCAGCAATTTATTTTACATTTAGTGAAAACGTATGCATAGCTGCTAAGTTGTTAATATTCCATGTGGTCTCTTTATTGTTCTTTATTTATTATAATTAAATAGATAGACCAAAATACACAATCTTCAGAACCGATTGTATTCCACAAAATAAAGAAACTTGTGTGGGTTTGGAACAGCATGTGGACTAGTAAATAAAATTCTCATGTTTAGGTGGACTTTCCCTTTAATTCAATGAGGTTGGTAGCATTAGGGATTGCTGACACCCAGGAGAGAAAGACGGTAAGAGGCCAGTCATGCTATAAATACATATGCTCATAATTCTTAAACACAGTGGCAGAGGGAAGATTTGTCATAATTAGGCTTATTTAATTCCGCACAGAGAATTTAACCAGCCTGCTGGGGCAACTCTTTCTTTTTACGTCTCTTCTTTTCCCCTCTGTAGCTCCACATTTTTCATTTTACTCTGGCATTCATCATGTTTCTGGCCTCATTGCCGTTACCTTTGTGTGAGGGTTATGATGAAGAAGGGCCCATAAACCTCCCAGTGTCTCTCAAATGAGATTAGAATGGCTCGGCTCACAGGGGAAACCCTCCGCTGCACATTGTGCTCGAGTTTCAATTTCTGCCCTACAGGAGCTTGTGGTGACAGGAAGCTGGCACTGTGAAAACAGATATTATGCGCAATTAAACAAAAGGAAATACATTATATAATAGGAATGACAAGTGATCCTGTCCACCTTTAAATAAGGGTGATGTGTAATGTAATGCACGCACATGTTTCAGGTCTTCGCAAATACAGTAAGGAATAACAAATATCAAAATAGCTGCTATTTGGATCTCCTACTGGATACAATTAATGTAAAAGTAATGTTCTGGTTTCAATACACGATCAAATAATGTGTGTACTGTAATGCATCTATTTGTCTAGGTGCATTCACATTTACTATGGGGAATGTCGTGGCCTAATGGTTAGAGAGTGGGTCTCGTAACCCAAAGTTTGCGGGTTTGAGTCTCGAACCAGCAGGGATTGTAGGTGGGGGGAGTGAATGTACAGCGCTCTCTCCCACCTTCAATACCACGACTGAGGTGCCCTTGAGCAAGGCACCAAACCCCCAACTGCTCCCCGGGCGCTGTAGCAAAAATGGCTGCCCATTGGTCCGGGTGTGTGTTCACGTTGTGTGTGTGTTCACTGCTGTGTGTGTGCACTTTGGATGGGATAAATGCAGAGCACTGATTCCGAGTATGGGTCACCATACTTGGCCACATGTTTTCACACTTTTCACGTCACTTTCACTATTATTCAGTGAGTTTTCAAGGCCGAATTCCAGTCATGTCAATACTAATCCATATGATCGGGAAATTCATGTGATGGTGAAAAATTTCAACACACAATTTCCACACACATTCTGCATCAGATTTAAGTTTGTCAAGTGAATTTACAAAGTTGAGCAACAGAAAAACTGAAAACCTGCTTGGCATGAACATGACTCCTGTGTGAGCTGTCCTTATACATCACTACACTACTGACAATAGACAGCCATTTTTTTTATCCACAAATTTTCCTCCAAATGTCACTAATGTGAGTTTCAGAACTCCAATTTGTGAATCTCTGTGTGTGTGTGTGTGTGTGTGTGTGTGTGTTTGATGAAGATTTTAGCAATTGTCACTGACTCTTTCTGCTCTTTATGAGCAAATCATTGAATCGTTCACTTAACCAATTCTTTCAAAAACACTGATTCAATCAAGAAAGTCATATTGCTGCATGTTGCTCAGAGATGTGACTAACAGCTAAAAGGGAACGTTCTCAGAACTTTGGTAAATGTCCTGGCAAGGTTCTCTTAAAGTTATAAAGAAACATTCTTTCAGTAGCATTATTAGAACATTTAGGTTGAAGTTATCTTTAACAATGTTCTCAAAATGTTATTTATACATCAATCATGGAGCCTTTTTTTGTCATTCAAAGAACATTCAAAGGTTCCCATAATGTATGATAAAATAATACAATTAAATGTTCCCTTAATATTTTCTCTAACCAAATGATGATGATGATAATAATAATAATAATAATAAAAATATTTGGAAATACTTTAATTTAAGGTGTCCTTACTAGTACATTACACATGTACTTACTATTATAAAAACAACAAATTATGCATAATTACATATAAGTAGCCCCAAACCAAACCCTAATCCTAACCCTAACCATATAGTAAGTACATGTAGTTAATTAATATTACTTAGTACTTAAATGTATATTTGCACTGTAACAAGGACACCTTAAAATAAAGTGTAACTTTATTAAAGTTAATAGGAACATTTGCTAAACTTTCATAGAATATTTTTGTTAGCTGGAAATCTGCTGCTAAATAACAACATGTTAAAGGGATATTTCACCCAACAGTACGGTTATTACAGTTGAACCACTGATGTCACATGGACTATTTTATCGATGTCCTTACTACCTTTCTGGGCCTTAAACGTTTCAGTTGTGTTGCTGTCTGCGCAGGGTCAGAAAGTTCTCGGATTTCATAAAAAAATATCTTAATTTTTGTTCCAAAGATAAACGAAGGTCTTGCGAGTTTGGAACGAAATGAGGGTGAGTAATTAATGACATAATTTTCATTTTTGGGTGAACTATCCCTTTAAGAACGTCAAATCTCACTGGTTCTTGTGTCACGCCATATTTGATTTGGGCCTGAGTATACATGAGATAATCAATGTTTTTGCCCTGTCCATTATAAAAAGTGATTATATTGCTTAAGATGACCACTGGAGTTATTCTTTATGCTAACTCTGTGTCCTTTTTGGAGTTTGAAATTCCCACTGACTGTTAATACGGTATATGGACAAATCTTTCTTCATGTTGCGCAAAACGAAGAATCATTCAAGTTTGGAATGATATGAGGGTGAATAAAATGACGAAACCGCATATCATCTACACTTGCAGCATGACTCCTCAAGCTGCGACAGACATGAGTTTAATCCTATTCGGCTATTTGAATATGATTTAAAATGCAACACACTTTTTTTTGAAGGGAATGAATAATACAGAAAGCAGCCAAGGGCATGATCTTCAGTAACAGTATACTGAACTCTTATCACAACCTGTCTGAGAAAGGTACACAAGATCATGTTACAAACTTAGCCTCATATAAATATTGAATGTTTTTGGCTCATAACGAAATGTCAGATGTATATTCCTAACTGTAAATACTGTAGCTGAACAAAACCTAAACAAATATTTTGTATTCTGCACATGATTTTTTCATACACAAGAAAGAGCACAGAACTGACATGTTGATTTACCAGTCATGTAAGTGGAAGCAGAGATAAAGATTATAAATAGTGACGCACTGGTGCGTCTACGGCCCCCTTTAGGGCTTCTTACATTAGAACATATATTTCAGGAGTCTTCTGTACATCACAGCACATTTACTGGCATCAGTCTTTTGCGCCACCCACTTCAAGGCTGTAGACAAGGCCTGATGCATGTTCTGCGTCGGTGGGGGAAACACCAACACGCATTATACTGCTGCAGAGTGTCACGTATCAGCTGCAACACAAAGAAGGGGGAGATCAGTGTCACTCTGAATCAGCCTGCAACGTTTCTGCCATAGTCAAAGCGATAAAGAGCTTTTATGAAGACGTTGCTCTCTGTGGCTTTCCCTTGTGAAAATGAAGTGCGCTTAATTGTATTAAATGTGCATTTGTAGTGTACTTCAAATCTTGAAAGTATATACACACATATACATATACAAATACATACACACTCACAATATGGAAGCATATAGGTAGCGAAATTCAATGTAAATTTAAATGCAGAAATACTGTCGGGTCTCGCGTCTGATCACCTGTCTCTGTGTTTGTGTGTTGTGCGTGAGTTGTTTTGACAGCTCGCCACGTGAGCATGTCAGCATGATCGTTGTCCCCGCCCTCCGTGTTTCACACCTGGGTCTGGTCATCTCATTAGCTCCCCCTTATAGCTCCTCGTGTTTCTCTGGATGTTGTCAGTTCGTTGTGATTCTTTCCCGTGCTCTGACTGTCCTAGTATTATCGCTCACCAGTTCTGTCTTGTCTCGTCCAGGCTCCAGTGCTCGTAGCAGTCTGTTTTGTGTCCCGCACCTCTCTGTGCGTTCAGGAACCGTGGGCTACCTCCGGCATCCGCCTAACCTGGGACTCCGCGGTCTCATTGTTGGGCTTCTCAGCCTCTCGCTCGGATTAACGGGCTGCCCCTCCGGCTCCGTCTCCTCTGCCGCTGTTGCGGCTTGGTCCAGCCACTGCCCTCCACCCATCGGTGTGGTTGGGGTTTCCACAACCTCACGAACTGTGCTCATTAAAGTCCCTTTTGAACCCGCACCTGAATCCAGCCTCGTTGTTTCCTAACAGACCCTGACAAATACATTGCCATTTTGAATATTGCATTGCCATTTTGCATATTGCATTTTAAATTGAATTTTGCTACCTATATGCTTCCATACTCACAAACTTGCAGATAACATAGTACTAATGAAATTAACTGTATATAAAGAGTTGCACTTTCATGACTGTTTAACACACTTAAGTACACTTTAAAGAGCACTTTGTAATAACGTCAAATTAAAAAGTAAACGTTTTACGTTTTTTTTAAGAAGTACACTTATTTTGATGTGTTGACTTGTATACTGAAGCACATGTACAGTACTTGGTTATAATTTTAACAGTTACAATTTATTTTAAGGTGCACTTGTTACAGTGCAATTATACATTTAAGTACTGGGTAGTAGTAATTAACTACATGTACTTACTTTATGGTTAGGGTTAGGATTGGGGTTTGGCTTAGGGTTACTTGCATGCAATTATGCATAAATAAGTGTTGCTATAATAGCAAGTAACAATGTGTAACAAGGACACTTTAAAATAAAGTGTTACCATTTTAACAGTGTGTTATTGTATAAAATACAAGTAATTATGAAATTAAATACACAAGTGGCTAATTATTCAACTAAAGCTTTCAAAACATTACATTTAGTATATTCTTATAAAGCATTCTATTTGCATAAAAAGTACTATTTTTAAAAGTGTGCAAAAGTTTACTTCTTATTTAGAAGGGTTATAAAATGACTTTTGCTGTATTTTGCCTCAGTATTGATATTTCTCATTGAGTTGAAAAGAATCCTCCAACCTCAAGCATTGAACTTCTGTGCATTCCTTGTACTGCACAGTTTGTTCTGCAGATACCATGTGGATTGTCGAGCACTTTTATAGGTGATCAGGCTCACGATTTTCACCTGGCTGATGATAAAACAGGCAAAAAATCCTGTAGGCTCACACTGAAGGAGGAACCTGAGACCTGAATATCACATAGACTTGGAGGTGGACTCTGTTGACTTGCTATATCTGCAGTCACCTGACACCCACTGAATGCACCTACACTGTGCATTTCCAAACACCTACACTGAGCGTTTTCTCAGGTAACCTAAAATGTATATGTGGTAATACCTAACTGATTTTATTCAGGTCACATGTGTTATTTATATGACTAAATCAACCTGACCACTTTGAGTTACACAGAGGAAAGCAGTTCATAAGGGTCACATCAGATATAAAAACTTCTTTAAAGGAGTCATGAAATGGAAAATCTAAATGTCCTTGATGCCTTTTGCTGCAAAACATTGCCAATTTCAAAGGCACACCTTCAGAAACATAATATAATTTAATAACTGCATATTCTAACTTTTAACAGCGTAGCAACCACTTGAACACCCTAGTAACCACACGTAAAAATCTTTTGTAAACAGTAGTTACATTTTCTTCAGTTTATTTATTTATTTATTTATTAAATAGTAATATTTTAGATAAAAAAAAAAACCCTGTTTTGTTGTACATACATACATAAATAGACTAAAAAAAATAGTATTGAGGATCAGTTCAGTGCAGAAAATACACTATGTATTCCAATTTAAAAGTACACAATACATTTATCAAGATATTTTAAGTAGACTGTTTGGTTTTTAAGACCAAGTGTCCCGCTGTGCATTTTAAGTGAGCACGATTAAAGATGCTTCATCATTTTTAAAGCTTTCGGCAGTTTTAGCCACAGAAAGTCACATTTTTTGCATAGCTGTTTCAGTGTCTATTTTTGATTTTTCTGGGGAAATAACATTTTACTGATTGATTTACAGAGAAGAGATCCTGGGCCGCAGCAGGTCCTCTGTGAAAGGCTCCATCTGTTGACTGCTGATTATAACATTGATCGTATAAGCAATGCATTTCTGTGTAGTACTGTGCAGCTTAGGAAGCACCACAAAAGTGGATTTGCAGGTTTCTACCGTGTACCTAGAAATTTATGGCATATATATAGAGATATGTAAATCAGTTCTCCATACACTCTCAGAAAAATAAAGTACAGAAGTTATCACTGGAGCAGCACCTTTTCAAAAGGTACACATTTGTACCTTATTTACTCTTAAAGGGTGATTATTAGTAACTTAACGGTACATGTTAGTTCCTAAATTGTATATATTTGTACCTTTTGAAAAGGTACTGTCCCAGTGACAACTTTTGTACCTTTTGTTCTGAGAGAGACACATTTCTTCATGTTGCTATTTAGGGCTCAAGTTACCCCTATACAAAAATATAACTTTTTTAATTAATTAATTATTTTTTAAACACACACACAGACACAAAAACACTTGTTGATATGTCTCACAGTAGGTTGGGAAACGAGTTCTGTTTTCTGTGAATTTAACACTAAAATTAGCATATATATATATTTTATAAATAACGGAATTTTTCAGTTCACTCTCTCTTTCAAGGACATGTGATGCAGTTGCACTGAATAAACGTATTAAACCAATGATTTTGTCTAAACGTTGAGTGCAGCCATCTTGAATGCAACTTTCATTAATTAATAAATTAAAGTAAATTGCACTGCTTGATGAAATGTCTGGAATATTTTGGATTGATTTGTTGTCAGAAACTATAAGCCTATAACTATGGGCTTATATATATTTAGATTTTTGCTTTTTTCTTTACATCAGATTATAAGTAGTTGCAACACATTAGCTGTACTAGTTATTGTAACCAGTGTTTTTTTCCATGTCGTTAAATGTTATAGCATTGTCTATGATTTTTGTTGGTATCTCATCTTTTGAAGCTATTTAAAGCACCACTATTATTGTCCCAGTAGAATCAAACATTATATGCTCATGTGTGTATGGGCTTTATTTAATGAGATAAAATCAATATCGTTTCTTTATGAGTTTCCTCAGACTATACCCATGGGGTGGATATAAAATACAAGCTTACAATGGGTCTTTATTCCTCCTACTCTTACATGTTAGTGCTTTTGCTGATAGCAGCTATGCTCTGGAAGATTAGCCAAAGAAGCTTAACTATTCATAAAAATACTTATTTGCTTTGGCCACACACATAAACATTATTACGCTGTAATCCCACTAAAACAAGATTAGAAGCATGTGGAAAATGTCATTCTCACATCTAAATTTCTATTCATAAATATGGTCATATTCTAACGGAGAAGCTACTGATGTTGGTTTACATATGCATACAATTACATATACTGTTGCTTATAAGTGTGCATTGTATACTTGAGCCTGGCTTGTACAAATATTGATTTCCTCCACCCCACTTCCTAAGAGCCAGAATCCTGTTTGTCACAAAAACAAGGTCCCTCTGTTGTACAGTGCTTAGATAAGTAACAGTAAAAGTTTTGTTTTATGATGTGTATCTCAAATGTTGATATAATTATTCCTATACTTATCAGCTACAACAAAGTATACAATACATTTACAACTTATTCTTAAACTGTGTACATTAATGTAAAGAATGAAGACGGCTTTTGTAACAACCTAAAACATGGACATTTTCAACTTTGTTGGAGTGTAATTGTTTGGAATTACAACAAAATGTATAGTTTAATCAAAGTTTGGAATTTATAATCTAATTTAATTTGCTCAAAACAAATATAATGCCATCCCCGAGCAGCCTTGTTTCATTCCTGAATAAATCAGTATTTGATTTATAGAGTGAATAATTCAGTGACTCAGTCGTGATACATGTGTCGCCACCTACTGGAGTAATGATGTAACTTGCACTTGTCACTGAAAAATCCCCACCAATAATGTGCAGACTGAAGGCCTGTTGACACCATCACGAATATTTGGCATTGAAATTCGTTTTGATCTTTGCATGCAATTTGCATAAAGATGGCTTTTGCAGGCATTTATTCAAATGAAAATGCTTACTACACTAAATTTTCACACCAAACATTTGCTTTGGTGTGAACGGGCCTTGTCTGTCTGTAATACACAAACATGGACAAGCGGACTGTTCATATGTTGTATGCTGATGATATGGCTAATATAGCAGATACAATTGGTGGGTTACAGATACAGATTGAACAGCTGGAAACATTTAGTAATCTTTATGGTGTGAGAGTGAATTTGAGTAAAACTAAAATTATGTTTTTTAGAAGAGGGGGCACTCTAAATAAGGATGAAAAATGGTATTTTGCTGGTGAACAGGTTGAAGTGGTTATTTGTTACAAATATATGGGTATGTGGTTTACACAAAGCAAAGGCAAGACATTAATGCTTTCCTTGCTAAGGTTTGTTTGTAAACATAAAATTAGCTGCAATCAATCTTTGTATTTGTTTGATCGCATGGTTACACCTATACTTTATTATGGATGTGAGATATGGGGTTTTGAACCAAAATGTTCAAGCATGTATTTATAAAAAAAAACTCCTTGGTATCAGTACAAGTGTGAGCAATGTAGCTGTCTTGGGTGATTTGGGTAGATTTGTATTGTCCACTTCTTATATGAAAAGATGTATCATGTATTGGATACAATGTCTAATCATCATTATCCAAGAAAATGTTATAATATGCTTTTTCAGTTAGATGAAGTACGTCGAAAAACATGGGTTACTTGTATTAGAGTTTTGCTGTAGTTTTATGGTTTTTCTAGTGTTTGGGAGTGAGCCTCCCAGTGTACACTCTTAAAAATAAAGGTGCTTCAAAAGGTTCTACAAGCGATGCCATAGAAGAACCATTTTGGTTCTACAAAGAACCATTCAGTCAAAGTTTCTTTAAAGAACCATCTCTTTCTTGCGTTTTTGTAATCTGAAAAACCTTCTTTCGCCACAAAGAACCTTTTGTGAAACAGTAAGGTTCTTCAGATGTTAAAGGTTCTTTATGGAACCATTTAGACAAAAAGGTTCTTCTATGGCATCGTGAAGCACCTTTATTTTTAAGAGTGTAGGTGACATAAGAACATTTACAGCTATTCTTAACCAATGATTTAAAAAGACAAAGCACATGAGGCATGGTATACATCAGTTTTGGAAAATAATAAGTTAAATATATATTCACAATACAAATCTTTGTTAGTACAAGAGAGCTACATTGCGTCTGTATAACATGCAACTGGTACGATCATTGTTCCTTTTAGATGTTCAAGTCATCATCTTGCTATAGAAACAGGCAGAGGGAGTAATACACCAGTGGCAGAGAGAATCTGTAGTTATTGTAAGTTACCATGAAATATTTCTGTGATAGAAGATGAGAAGCATTTTTGTATGATTGCTCTTTATATGAGGATTTGCGTAAGAAATACTTAGGTGATCTTGTTCTTGTTGGTGATGTTTGTATTGATGTGTCAAGTGTTTGGGATTCGGGGTATGCATAAAGATTGGCATTGTATATACTGTATATATCATGGAATGAAGAAAAAACTATCTGCCATGTCATTATGATTTTGTGGAACTATGGGCCGAGAGGAAGTGGACTGATGCATACAGTTAAATATCAGCACTTATGAAAGTCCTGTTGTATGTAAATGCATGTAAATGCATGTAAACCTAATTTCTTTCATTTTACACTTACAAATTATTAAAAGAGCCAATCAAATAAAATTGACCCCCCCCCCCATACTATGGATGTCAGTGGCTACTGTCAACAGTTTACCAACATTCAACAGCTGAGAGAAATTCATACAGGTTCATTTTTGGGTAAACTATCCATTTAATGGTGAAAGAGTGCAAGGTAAGATGTAAGTAGCAAAACAGCTAATATTTGACCACTGTTTTACAATGTTAAACGACCAACATGACGCAAACTTCTGTACTTTTTGTCAAATTTCGCTATTTTGAAACGATAATATAGGCTGAATCATTTACGAGATTCATGTAGCCTAATTCATAACCCAATGTGATGAGAAAAGAAACATTTTGCCATTTTGCTTTGTCGACACATTAGGCGAATGCATAGTGAATGTGTGCGCATATTTCAAATGAAAAATATTTGCAAATAATTCAAATCGATTACAAAATTGCAATTTATTCTGTGTTTTTTCCCCCTGTATTCTGTTAAATCCTTGAATTAATTTATTACCAAATGACTCCCTGAAAAATACCTATACAATTTATTTAAAGTTATTATGAAGGTTATTATATAATTTGCAAACGGCCTTACAACTTCTGAAATCAGGAGGGTATTGATAAGGTACTGTTCACTTGTAAGTGGTTAAATTGATGGTGTAAACGCATGCTTTGCTACAGCACTCCTCAATCTCCTCTGCGTAGCCTACTACTTGTATTAGAGCTTTAAATGCAATGTAGCCTACTCCTTTATTTTGCTTGCTTTTATGAATTTTTTTTTCACGTTTTTTTATGAAACAGCGGGAGTCTGCCGTTATAAAGCACCTCCTTACTGTTACTGGATCATTGTGCAATTGGTCCCATAGATTAGAGCTCATCTCATTGGTCAACAGGCTCAGGATCAAACCACACACATACTCGCGCACCTTCGCTCTCCGTTCCTATACCGCTGCAGATGGAGGACGCGGCGCTTCGTGTTGGAACAAGACGATAGTTGCCCATTTCAAGTCGCTGGAATCTGTCAGAGCTGAACAGAATGAAGCGCGGACTGTAGTGTGTGCGTCAGGCGCGTTATTCTCCATCGGAGTACATACAGAGTTGAGGACAGGCGCACTTGTCCGCTGTGTCTCGGACTCTATATGGAGGGATGTCGGAATGGCTTGCACCAGGAGAACCAAAACTTTGGTGTCTACATGTGTAATACTAAGCGGCATGACCAACATAGTGTGTCTTTTGTACGTCGGATGGGTGACTAATTACATTGCTAATGTGTACATCAAAGTGCCGATGCCTGTCCCAGCCAAAAAGTTGGAGGGCGACAGGAAAGGAGAAACTCTGCGGATTATAGAGCGACTGGATCGGCTGGAGAATGTGGTTAATCAGCACATACAAGGTAAGACGAATGTCTGTTTAATTACTGTGCGTACAAATGTTACGTTAGAAAGGACGTTTACTCTGTAAAACTATGAGGAATAAGCTGCAGACCATAAAGGCAGCACAAATCGTGTGCCAAAAATGAGCTGTTTTTGCCACTTTCCACAAAAAGAGTACACAATGGACCATAAGCCTATTTGTTAACAAATGTTGATTAAATAAGGGTGCTTAAATAAGCATTAACATTAGAATGAATTGGGATTTATAAAATAAATAGGGGACAAATTTGCATGTGTAGCCTAAATGAATCTGTTTTACAGCTTGGCTAGATAATTTTGGAACATATAATAAATAGCTTAAATAGTAAACAAAGTAATAGAAACCATATTTGATTTTTTTTCTCACAGTAACTTGGTTAACAGGGTTACATTTTGAGGTTGATGCAGTCAACAGTGCAAAAATCAAATAAATAAATGCAACTAACAATTAAAGGGGTCATATGATGCGATTTCAATTTTTCCTTTCTCTTTGGAGTGTTACAAGCTCTTGGTGCATAAAGAAGATCTGTAAAGTTGCAAAGACTAAAGTCTCAAATCCAAAGAGATATTCTTTATAAAAGTTAAGAGTCAACCACACCTACCTAAAACAGATCGTTCTAACACGCCCCCACATGTCTACGTCACAACACCACGGCACGGCATCACAGTATGGTGAGGGGCGTAACATTTCCGTCACACGCTTGAGGTATTCGGCCAATCACAATGCACTGGATAGCTGGCCAATCACTGCACACCTCGCTTTTCAGACCGATGAGCTTTGTAAAAATCGAGCGTTTCAGAAAGGCGGGGCATAGAGGAGAAACAATAATGTACAGTATGTGGAAAATAATGTGTTTTTTGAACCTTAAACCGCATAAACACATTTCATTACACCAAATACACCAAATAATGTTCTTTTTAGCAGCATCATATGACCCCTTTAAAATAAACAAAAACTGCTCCAATAATAGGCTACAAGACCTGAGACAGGCCAAAGAGCTCATAGACTTAAATAATATGTTCACACCATTAAACACTATATGCTATCTTATATCCCTTTCGTGAATTATTTTCCTATGAGAAAATGATATATAGCTGAGAAAAAAAATGATATTATGTAACTAATGTCATTTTATTGCTGATGCAGAGGCACAAATTGTTGCATTTATATAGAAAAACCTTTCATTGTAAATGCAACTAAATTACCACCTTCACAATGACTTATCATGGTAACCACAGTTACCTGCCAAATGTATTGCAATTACTGCACTAAAAAAATAAAACAAATCTATATGGCATATACTTAAAGCAGTATAAGAAGCTTTGAGAAGCATTGTCATTTTGTGCAGCATTTTCTGTTTAATAACCATAGCTTTCATCAAAATACTGTAGTAATGTTATATTAGCAGGCACTGTCATCACAAAAATAAACGACATACAAAATTACAAATGTTTGCGGCAAGTATGTAGACATACTATACAGTAGTGGGCTATGTTTTGTTGTTGTGACGGTAGCTATAGTAACTTTTTGGTAGACACCTTGGTTACCATGGTAAATTTTTGTCTGCACTGTGAACAGACATGATCTGGGGTGAGGGAAATAGCAGTCCGTTGTGGAGAGTATCTTCCACTCAGGTGCTAAACAGAAAAAATCTATAGTTTCATCATCATGACCTGAATACCAATTGTACATTTGTCCTGTCCTGTTCGAATCAGGTTGATTGCACCTTGCCTTATTGTTAATGACACTTTTATGCAGGTGTGACCTCCAATTTGCGATCTGGCAGATTCACAAAGACCATTAATGATTGCGAACTCCTCTTCTTCGCTCTTTGGAGACTCTTGTTTAATGAACTTGGCACTGGCTGAACATTAATTATGAAAAGTGGCTGATTGCTTCTATCTGTACAGGTAGTTTAGATCTTTGAGCACTACTTAGCACACATTTCTGTTTTTTCCATCATCATTTATGCATTCGTTTATTTGATAAACTCTTAACAATGAAAAGTTCTTCATCTAGGCAAGAGCTTTTAATCTCCATGGAACCTTTCCATTGCACAAAAGGTTCTTTATAGTGGAAAAGGGTTCTTTAGATTGTTTAAATATTCTTTGCATCAAGAAAAAAAAGTTTAACAGAAAGGTGTTTTGGGGAACCTAAAATGCTTCTTCTATGGCGTCGCTGTTAAAATCCCATTTTGGAACCTTTATTTTTAAGAGTGTATGATTTAATGCATTTCAGTTACTTTAAAATTTGGTTGATTGTGAATATATTGAGTGATCTTTATAATATTTATTCAAAAAGTGCATGGTGGATTCTACATATTACAATTAGAACAGCCTAACCCACTTTCCCCGAAGTGCATCTGCCAAACAGTATGCAACAATAAAGCGTTTGTAGTTTCTCACTGTTGTGCAAGCTTTATTCCAGTTTCGTTTTCAGCTTCTTCGGAAAGCACTAATTTGTTGCAGAACTGAAAACACAAGCAATTTGCTGTTCTCTTTCTGGTTTATTTTCTACAACAGCATGCCCAGCATAATTTGTCTGCTTCGCTGAATATCCAAGCAATACAAATTTTGCATTGCTCAAAAAAGTCTAATTTATAATTTTATTAATGGCCTCCTTTTGTGCTTTGTTATAAAAGACACACTTCATTGTTTGCGAGATGATTTTGTCGTAGTTACTAACTGGATGTATGTTGATATGGGTTGCAGACAGCCAGTGTAGCGCTCAAACCGCAAAAGGGCGCAAACAAACATCACTGAGCTGAGAGGCAGCTACAGATGATTACTTGAGCAAACATTTCCGGGCTGCAGCCTCAGACACGTTGTGCTGTTTGGCAATGGCTGTGGGCTTCAGGAATGGATTGGAGAGTGCGTGTAGGGAGCATTTTTTTAGTTACAACACATGATTTGTTTTTATTGCGTGGAAGAGATTGTTAAGGTTTATCTGAGATACTGTGATCGTTGTAGTTTGACAATGATTTTTAATGTAATATTGTGGGTTCAGTACAATTTAATCTCAACTGACAGCATCTGTTGATTTTCTCAAAAATAATTCTGATCTTTACTTAAAAAGGAATAATGACAACAGAATGCCTAAAACCCAAAAACGACTTTAAAAGGGCAAGAACTACTTACATTTTAACAGAAGAATGAATGTAAATGCTTTTATAAAATAATAGTGCTGGGCGGTATGACCAAACATTTATATCACAGCATTTTTCTAAATTATACCGGTTTCACGGTACATGACGGTTTTTTTTTTTACTTATTGAGAGAGGAAATGCTGCAGTATATTGACTTGGAATGCCCTATTTTACTGTCATGATGAGTGAATATTGTCAAAAAATACCACACTAAATAGTGACTAAACACGACCCCTTTTAATGTTAACCAGGAGTCACTCTCATTTATAATCGCGGCATCGTCTGATAAAATCAACATGCATCTACACTAAAGAGCGGCTATGCGGTTGTTTTGGCTATATTACTTTTTTGTCTCATGCAACGCACTGCCTGCATCTGAATAACAAACAAACAAACAAAAAAGTGCATGTAAAATAATAAACTTCACATTTCTGCTTTTAAATCAATTGGCCCCATTGACTTACATTGTAAGTGCCTCGATGTGACCTCGATTTTTGCTCTTTGGTTTTTAAAAAAATACAAAGCAAAGGATGAGTCTTTTTTTGTGAGATTCAACATTATGCCACAATGCTTTCGATTGAGCTTAACTTTTATTGAACTCAGAATATTACTTAAATAGTTCACCCAAAAAATGAAAAATAAATGGCTGATAATGTACTTACCTTCAAATGAAAGGAGGAGAAATTTAGCATTATGTCAATTGTTCACCAATGGATCCTCTGCAGTGAATGGGTGCCGTCAGAATGTTAAAACAGCTGATAAAACATCACAATAATCCACAAGTAATCCACACCACTCCAGTCCATCAATGAATGTATTGTGAAGTCAAAAGCTGCATGTTTGTAAGATACAAATCTGGCCAAAATACCAGTCCATAATCTATAATAACGCTTCTCCAGTGGAAAAAGTTCAATTCCTGTTGTCTACAGACATATTTGTTTAGAACAGTTTTGGACTGCTTTCGCTTATAAACGGTGCTTGATCTGAGCATATTTCTCTCCTGATTCAGATGAACTGACTTTTTCACTGGAGAAAGCAATATTATGGCCAGAAGACTTGTATTTTAGCCAGAAGCAGCAGTTTCAAATGAACAAAAATATCCTAATTATGGATTTGTTTTCTTACAAAGACCCAGCTCTTCACTTCACAAAACACTTATTGATAGACAGAAGTCATGTGGATTACTTGTGGATTATTGTGATGTTTTTATCAGCTGTTTGGAATCTCATTCTGACGGCACCCATTCACTGCAGAGGATCCATTGGTGAGCACGTGATGTAATGTTACATTTCTCCAAACCTGTTCTGATGAAGAAACAAACTCATCTACATCTTGACTGACCTGAGGGTGAGTCAATTTTCAGCAAATTTTTATTTTTGGATGAACTGTTCCTTTCAGTACATTCATTTTCCAAAGGCAGGATGACTGTAGTACACTTTTAAGTGGTAAATCTGTATCTTACGATACAGTACTGACCACAAGGTTGTTCTAAACTTCATCATCGCAGACTTTACACTGCCTCTCTCGCTGTAGCAAACAAGTGTTTTCCAGAATGAATGATTTATGTGGAAGAGGTACATACCAGCTGTGGCTCTACCACCTGGTACAAACAGCCTGGAGGATGGCCTGCCTGATCTCCCTGTCATCCTTAACTTGATGAAAATGCAGCATGCTTCAGCACAGCAGCTCTTTAGCGCTGTAGTGGATTTTCTGCTGAAAGCCAAAGAGAAAGAACAACAGAATCACTTAGTCCCTCTTTCAATTGTGTAGTTACATTGTGTAGAGGAGCGAAGTGAAGCGAACAGATTCTCAGCTCGTAACATTCTGTTTATCTGGTCTCATACCATTTGCATTTAGCTTTTATGCAAAGCACTGCACCATGTGTAAAAACAAATCAAGAAAATAGCATTTCATGGGAGCTCAAGAATAAAATGCTGCGGCAGATGAAGCAGGAATAGGAATTTCTGTTGTGGAATAGGAATTGAATTTTTTTAGATCCCACTATTGATTATGACAAACACTGTTTTCTTTGAAGTAGAACAGAAAATTATTTGCTTTCTAACTGTAATGTTGAAGTTAATATGAAATTCCACAAGGTGACATGCTTTGTAAAAAAAAAAAAAGGATTTTCAGTGAGGAAAAATGCAGAGCAAGACATGGATTTTATCGATTGGGAATTGATTTTATTGTTTATCTCTAGACCACAGGTGGTTGTTATGTAGTAAATAATAATGATAATAATAACAATAAACAATAATTAATTCCTTAAATAATACAAAACTATTTTGGACTTAACAAATTTATGGGCTACCACATTAATTAAATTTTTTGGGGGTCACTTGACAAAACGTCATAGATTAAACATTTCCAGCTTTTATTCACATTGGGCTATAATAAAATATTTTATATTTTTAGTATTTATGTCAGCATATTTTATTAGTAATTATACAAACACCAACACCAAGAAAAAATTCCCATCATATTTGTACTTGGCAATTAAATGTTAGTCCAATTGTTCAGCGGGTTTGTTGGCTAGCTTGATGAATTCTCACCATTGTTTATTCATTGTTTCATATTTCCGGTTCACCTGCACTGAATTCAAGCGCGTGAACACAATGGAGAGAATGTGTCTAGCTAGTATTACCACCTGTCTCTTTAAAAAATGCTTACATCAGTTTGCAGTGGTAATGGAATTTAATATATCATCTGATTTGTTTGGTTACCAGAAACCGCTTTTTAAAATAAACATCTTTTTTGAACTTTTAAAGAAACTGAGATGACTAAACTGAACAAACTGAAACTCTTACACTTTGCTCATTAAAAAAAATGCCTTGTTGCAACAGACACAAGTGCCAGCAGAAAAGCTGCAGGTCTCGTTGGAACTTATTTGAGAAGTTGAGATGTGATGGTAATGACAAGCAGCCAAGTGCTAGTTTTTGTCTGTCTTTATTCAAATTTGACATATGAATATTTATGCAGCCAATATTATTATTCAGGTTAATGTAAAAGTGTGTTATAGAAATCTACAGATGCTTGGAAATTAAAAAAAAAAATTGTCTCTGAAGCTTATTAGGTGTATTTTAAAGAATGGCCTATTTATGAACATTACCTAACTGCTTTGTATGTTATGGAATATTTGGTTTGATGGCAGCGTGATCTGAGAAGAGCCA
>NW_015505241.1:555510-561807 GCF_001515645.1 Sinocyclocheilus grahami
TGTAAAGTTGAAGTTAAAATAAAATTCCACAAGGTGACATGCCTTGTAAAAAAAAAAAAAAGGATTTTCAGTGAGGAAAAATGCAGAGCAAGACATGGATTTTATCGATTGGGAATTGATTTTATTGTTTATCTCTAGACCACAGGTGGTTGTTATGTAGTAAATAATAATGATAATAATAACAATAAACAATAATTAATTCCTTAAATAATACAAAACTATTTTGGACTTAACAAATTTATGGGCTACCACATTAATTAAATTTTTTGGGGGTCACTTGACAAAACGTCATAGATTAAACATTTCCAGCTTTTATTCACATTGGGCTATAATAAAATATTTTATATTTTTAGTATTTATGTCAGCATATTTTATTAGTAATTATACGAACACCAACACCAAGAAAAAATTCCCATCATATTTGTACTTGGCAATTAAATGTTAGTCCAATTGTTCAGCGGGTTTGTTGGCTAGCTTGATGAATTCTCACCATTGTTTATTCATTGTTTCATATTTCCGGTTCACCTGCACTGAATTCAAGCGCGTGAACACAATGGAGAGAATGTGTCTAGCTAGTATTACCACCTGTCTCTTTAAAAAATGCTTACATCAGTTTGCAGTGGTAATGGAATTTAATATATCATCTGATTTGTTTGGTTACCAGAAACCGCTTTTTAAAATAAACATCTTTTTTGAACTTTTAAAGAAACTGAGATGACTAAACTGAACAAACTGAAACTCTTACACTTTGCTCATTAAAAAAAATGCCTTGTTGCAACAGACACAAGTGCCAGCAGAAAAGCTGCAGGTCTCGTTGGAACTTATTTGAGAAGTTGAGATGTGATGGTAATGACAAGCAGCCAAGTGCTAGTTTTTGTCTGTCTTTATTCAAATTTGACATATGAATATTTATGCAGCCAATATTATTATTCAGGTTAATGTAAAAGTGTGTTATAGAAATCTACAGATGCTTGGAAATTAAAAAAAAAAATTGTCTCTGAAGCTTATTAGGTGTATTTTAAAGAATGGCCTATTTATGAACATTACCTAACTGCTTTGTATGTTATGGAATATTTGGTTTGATGGCAGCGTGATCTGAGAAGAGCCAAACGGATGACAGCGTCTCCGAGGACTGCGTTTGCTTCTTTGAGAAGCTGTGATTTCTCATTTCCTCTCATCCTCCGCTCCCTATGAGTCTCCTCTAATAAGCAGCGGGTTGGGGTTAATTACCTCAACAGAAAGGCATGGAAACACAGCCGAGATGTTGTACTTGGCACCCCTCGGAAGAGACTCAAACTTTTTCAAGTTGCCCTCAACTGCCCTTTTGACTGACAGATGGCTGTGCGAGTGAGGAGCATCGGCAGGGCTGATTTATGGCCGTGCTGGAGGGTTTATTCTGTGATAATCACAATGAGCTCTGTTAAACAAAGACGGAAATTAAAAAAAAATTGTCTCTGAAGCTTATTAGGTGTATTTTAAAGAATGGCCTATTTATGAACATTACCTAACTGCTTTGTATGTTATGGAATATTTGGTTTGATGGCAGCGTGATCTGAGAAGAGCCACACCGATGACAGCGTCTCCGAGGACTGCGTTTGCTTCTTTGAGAAGCTGTGATTTCTCATTTCCTCTCATCCTCCGCTCCCTATGAGTCTCCTCTAATAAGCAGCGGGTTGGGGTTAATTACCTCAACAGAAAGGCATGGAAACACAGCCGAGATGTTGTACTTGGCACCCCTCGGAAGAGACTCAAACTTTTTCAAGTTGCCCTCAACTGCCCTACTGACCTGAGGGTGAGTCAATTTTCAGCAAATTTTTATTTTTGGATGAACTGTTCCTTTCAGTACATTCATTTTCCAAAGGCAGGATGACTGTAGTACACTTTTAAGTGGTAAATCTGTATCTTACGATACAGTACTGACCACAAGGTTGTTCTAAACTTCATCATCGCAGACTTTACACTGCCTCTCTCGCTGTAGCAAACAAGTGTTTTCCAGAATGAATGATTTATGTGGAAGAGGTACATACCAGCTGTGGCTCTACCACCTGGTACAAACAGCCTGGAGGATGGCCTGCCTGATCTCCCTGTCATCCTTAACTTGATGAAAATGCAGCATGCTTCAGCACAGCAGCTCTTTAGCGCTGTAGTGGATTTTCTGCTGAAAGCCAAAGAGAAAGAACAACAGAATCACTTAGTCCCTCTTTCAATTGTGTAGTTACATTGTGTAGAGGAGCGAAGTGAAGCGAACAGATTCTCAGCTCGTAACATTCTGTTTATCTGGTCTCATACCATTTGCATTTAGCTTTTATGCAAAGCACTGCACCATGTGTAAAAACAAATCAAGAAAATAGCATTTCATGGGAGCTCAAGAATAAAATGCTGCGGCAGATGAAGCAGGAATAGGAATTTCTGTTGTGGAATAGGAATTGAATTTTTTTAGATCCCACTATTGATTATGACAAACACTGTTTTCTTTGAAGTAGAACAGAAAATTATTTGCTTTCTAACTGTAATGTTGAAGTTAATATGAAATTCCACAAGGTGACATGCTTTGTAAAAAAAAAAAAAGGATTTTCAGTGAGGAAAAATGCAGAGCAAGACATGGATTTTATCGATTGGGAATTGATTTTATTGTTTATCTCTAGACCACAGGTGGTTGTTATGTAGTAAATAATAATGATAATAATAACAATAAACAATAATTAATTCCTTAAATAATACAAAACTATTTTGGACTTAACAAATTTATGGGCTACCACATTAATTAAATTTTTTGGGGGTCACTTGACAAAACGTCATAGATTAAACATTTCCAGCTTTTATTCACATTGGGCTATAATAAAATATTTTATATTTTTAGTATTTATGTCAGCATATTTTATTAGTAATTATACAAACACCAACACCAAGAAAAAATTCCCATCATATTTGTACTTGGCAATTAAATGTTAGTCCAATTGTTCAGCGGGTTTGTTGGCTAGCTTGATGAATTCTCACCATTGTTTATTCATTGTTTCATATTTCCGGTTCACCTGCACTGAATTCAAGCGCGTGAACACAATGGAGAGAATGTGTCTAGCTAGTATTACCACCTGTCTCTTTAAAAAATGCTTACATCAGTTTGCAGTGGTAATGGAATTTAATATATCATCTGATTTGTTTGGTTACCAGAAACCGCTTTTTAAAATAAACATCTTTTTTGAACTTTTAAAGAAACTGAGATGACTAAACTGAACAAACTGAAACTCTTACACTTTGCTCATTAAAAAAAATGCCTTGTTGCAACAGACACAAGTGCCAGCAGAAAAGCTGCAGGTCTCGTTGGAACTTATTTGAGAAGTTGAGATGTGATGGTAATGACAAGCAGCCAAGTGCTAGTTTTTGTCTGTCTTTATTCAAATTTGACATATGAATATTTATGCAGCCAATATTATTATTCAGGTTAATGTAAAAGTGTGTTATAGAAATCTACAGATGCTTGGAAATTAAAAAAAAAAATTGTCTCTGAAGCTTATTAGGTGTATTTTAAAGAATGGCCTATTTATGAACATTACCTAACTGCTTTGTATGTTATGGAATATTTGGTTTGATGGCAGCGTGATCTGAGAAGAGCCAAACGGATGACAGCGTCTCCGAGGACTGCGTTTGCTTCTTTGAGAAGCTGTGATTTCTCATTTCCTCTCATCCTCCGCTCCCTATGAGTCTCCTCTAATAAGCAGCGGGTTGGGGTTAATTACCTCAACAGAAAGGCATGGAAACACAGCCGAGATGTTGTACTTGGCACCCCTCGGAAGAGACTCAAACTTTTTCAAGTTGCCCTCAACTGCCCTTTTGACTGACAGATGGCTGTGCGAGTGAGGAGCATCGGCAGGGCTGATTTATGGCCGTGCTGGAGGGTTTATTCTGTGATAATCACAATGAGCTCTGTTAAACAAAGACACGGCAAAGCCTCTGATCCAGAAAGACAGGCTATTAATCAGTACAGCTCACACCCCACACGTAGGTGCTTGAATTTATAGTGCTTTAGCTCGCTTGGCATTTGAAAAAAAACTAGTAAATTAGGTAGTTACTGGGTTTTATACTGTGGTCTCTCAGTGTGTTTTGTATAAGTCGATGTCATGTAACTTAGCATGATGACGCACCACAGTCTTATTCAATCTAATAAGATGCCGCTGTCCCTGCTGGACGGTAAATATGGTATGGTATTGGTAAATCTGGCCTTGTCAAATAAATCTGTGTCAGATGCAAAATATTCTAAATCTCAATTTCTTCTGAAATAACCCCAAGTAGCATTAGATTTTTTTTTATTTATGCTTATTGGTCGATATAGGATATTTAATTGTGCTGCTTATTTCCCGTATTATTATATGCACATTACATTTTGTTGCTATGTAATGCTGACAGAAAGTTAATCTTTAAAAATACAAATAATTTAACAACACTTCTGTAACTCAGCATGATGATGCACCACAGTCTTATTCAATCTAATAAGATGCCGCTGTCCCTGCTGGACGGTAAATATGGTATGGTATTGGTAAATCTGGCCTTGTCAAATAAATCTGTCAAATGCAAAATATTCTAAATCTCAATTTCTTCTGAAATAACCCCAAGTAGCATTAGATTTTTTTTAATTTATGCTTATTGGTCGATATAGGATATTTAATTGGGCTGCTTATTTCCCGTATTATTATATGCACATTACATTTTGTTGCTATGTAATGCTGACAGAAAGTTAATCTTTAAAAATACAAATAATTTAACAACACTTTACTCTATAGTAAATCACATTATAATCGGCCAGAAATAATATGAGTGCATTACTAATTATTAAAACCTTAAGGCAAAACCATTGTTTTTTCATGCACTGGTCAATTGAGATATTTTAGGCTATTTTGCTTTCATAACTTGATTAATTTTCAGACTATTAGAAATACTTTTTTTTTTTTTTTACATATTTTTAAAGGCTTTTTTCTCAAAATTAGATTTTTGAGTCAGAACTCTCCACTTCATTAGCATTTACATACATGCACCATACTTCACACTTTCTTTCTAGTTCTATCTACAGTAGTCAACATTTGAAGTGGATCAAAAAAGTTCATCAAAGTTGTCTTAAGACAAGAACAGGTATTGTTTTGGTTTTAGGACAACATTGATGAAAGGTTTTGATCCACTTCAGATGTTGACTACTATATATTCTGAAGGTTTTTAACAGAGGAATTTACAAATATATAATTCGCCTGATATACATTTTATTCCTGAGAACATGGAACAATGCATTTTTTTTTGCAGTTGACAGTATTTTCTGATTATGGAAAGATAAAAAGAGATCCAAAATCCCCTCTGTAAAAACCTATAACTTTAATATGTCAGAATTTTTAACTTGGCTTTGAACTTGTTTTGATTTCTGTTCTCGGATTTATGCACAAAACCATTGTTTTTTCATGCACTGGTCAATTGAGATATTTTAGGCTATTTTGCTTTCATAACTTGATTCATTTTCATACTATTGGAAATACATTATTTTTTTTTTTTTACATATTTTTAAAGGCTTTTTTCTCAAAATTAGATTTTTGAGTCAGAACTCTCCACTTCATTAGCATTTACATACATGCACCATACTTCACACTTTCTTTCTAGTTCTATCTACAGTAGTCAACATTTGAAGTGGATCAAAAAAGTTCATCAAAGTTGTCTTAAGACAAGAACAGGTATTGTTTTGGTTTTAGGACAACATTGATGAAAGGTTTTGATCCACTTCAGATGTTGACTACTATATATTCTGAAGGTTTTTAACAGAGGAATTTACAAATATATAATTCGCCTGATATACATTTTATTCCTGAGAACATGGAACAATGCATTTTTTTTTGCAGTTGACAGTATTTTCTGATTATGGAAAGATAAAAAGAGATCCAAAATCCCCTCTGTAAAAACCTATAACTTTAATATGTCAGAATTTTTAACTTGGCTTTGAACTTGTTTTGATTTCTGTTCTCGGATTTATGCAAAATAGTGCATAGTGCCTCATTTGCATATTTCAACATAATATTTCAGAAAACTTGAAGCACAAAACAATTACTTTAATTTACTGTGATTAATCAGCTGGGGAATGTATGCTGCTATGTATTAGTAAAATTTTTACCCTATTCAGCTGTTGTGTTTTGCTCTAATATTTACTTCTGTAAACTATAAATATGACCCTGGACCACAAAACCAGTCATAATTTTTTGAAATTGAGATTTATACATCATCTGAAAGCTGAATGAATACGCTTTCCATTGATGTATGGTTTGTTAT
>NW_015505241.1:562391-573419 GCF_001515645.1 Sinocyclocheilus grahami
CATTGAATGTGAAAGTGTTGTTGCTGTTGGTTTATACTAGGTCACCAGACTGGCTACCATGGTAGATGTTATTATTGATGTAGATGTGTTGGTTAAAACTTGTTCTGAAATGTTTAAGAATGTTGTTCAGAATGACGTTTGTCCCTTGACTACACCCAGCAACTGTTTAATTCATTGAGGCACATTTATGTAACGCCAGACCTGATTAACACAAGATATTATCAAAAATGTGACCCAGGACCACAAAACCAGTCATAAGGGTCCATTTTTTCGAAATTGAGATTTATACATCATCTGAAAGCTGAATGAATACGCTTTCCATTGATGTATGGTTTGTTATGATAGGACAATATTTGGCCGATATACGACTATTCGAAGAGCTGTAATCTGAGGGTGCAAAAAAAATCTAAATATTGAGAAAATCGCCTTTAAAGTTGTCCAAACGAAGTTCTTAGCAATGCATATTACTAATCAAAAATTAAGTTTCGATAGATTTACAGTAGGACATTTACAAAATATCTTCATGGAACATGATCTTTACTTAATATCCTAATGATTTTTGGCATAAAAGAAAAATCTATAATTTTGACCCATACAATGTATTTTTGGCTATTGCTACAAATATACCCCAGCGACTTAAGACTGGTTTTGTGCTCCAGGGTCACAAATTGGCTTGTATAAACTGTAAACATGTTAAAACTATACATTTACTTTGCAGTTTTTTTTTTGAAAATTGAAATACAATTTATGAATGATACAGACAAACAACAATAGCCAGTGTACTGTACATCTAATATAATCATAAGCCACTCTTGAGTGTAATTGTCTGTTAGAGTGACACATTAAGACTTCATGAATGGAATTGCTTGCTTCATTTCCTCAGCAAAAATCAAACCAACCATTTTATCCGGCTGATCTGTTACCCTTTTAAAACAGGTCATTCAGGGGTATAAGCCTTAAATGGGTTTTTCCATCTGTAGTCATAACTACAGCAGTAATGCTGTTCGGTTTTGATTGTATTGTGCAAGACAAATGCTTTTAGTCTGCCTGCTTTTCTTCTTGATTGAGTTCTGTAAAAACACACTACAGAATATTCCTTCTCTTCATTCTAAGTGCGCACTCATGCACAATGAAGGTTATGCTACAGTATCTCAAAAGCTTTCATGCTGAGATGATTTGAATAGGTTCGAATTAAAGCAGCACAATGCAAATACCTACTTTTGTACTTTTGTGCCGTGCATGTGATTTTCTTGGAATAAACAATTTGACCTAACTACAAAAAATAGGACGGGGTAAACATACCTTGATGTAAACAAAATACACATTTGCATTAATTATAGCACTCTAAAGCGATTGGATTTGCATGTCTGTTCAACCCAGATTTAACACAGTTGTGTGGACTAAAAAAATCCAGTTCATTAAATATTTATCCATGTGCAAAGACGGTATGCTTGGAAAGCTTAAAGAGAGTCACAACATGCTATCACCGAAGTCAACCTTATTTTGCAATGTCGAATGTATCTCTAATAGAGAAAGTAACCTGCTGATATCAGGGTCCGCCACACTGCGAAAAAATGCACAAGTGCAAATTTTCTTATTTAGGAATTTGTATCCTAACTCCCAAAGGAGCAGGAGGAACAGTTGGCACGCTGGTGCAAATTGAGGTCATGTTTCACTATATAGCACAGTCACCGCCTGCCTTTGAGATCGCTTTGAGGAAACACATCATAACTATAAATATTTTGCTTGTTATGGTACTGGGACAAACGACAAAAGTTGGTTTATCAGAATCAAGCAGGCATTTTTTGGGTTCACTTGTCCCCTTAAAAGGAAGGTCACTGCAGATCGATAAAAAGTTATTCGGTAACACTTTACGATAAGGTTCATTAGTTAACTACATTAGTTAACATTAACTAATAATGAACTGCACTTACACATGTATTTTTTATCGCCTGTGCTCTAAGCTTTATCATCACGTTGTTAAAATAATACTGATGAATGCCACTGAGGGAGTTTATCTATCTATCTATCTATCTATCTATCTATCTATCTATCTATCTATCTATCTATCTGTCTTTCTGTCTGTCTGTCTGTCTGTCTGTTCTTACCAGTGTTCTGTAATTTTATGTATTTATTGCTCTATAAATCTGTTTATTGATCTATCATTCTATCTGCCTATATGTCTTAATCTATTATTCTGTTTATCATTCTATTTATCTCTCATTCTGTTTGTGTTTTTGTGTTTTAAAGTGTTTGTGTTTTATTGAAAATCAAGTTTTAACCTGCAGGGCGTTGATTTTTATTTCTGGTCAAAGGTTTCTATTTACAACACATTTTTGCCGTGTTGAGTAATGTAGCCAATCACAGACATATCTGTTGATTTCATGAACATAATGGCCAATCAAATGAGTTTAAGTTAGTCAGAATCCACTCACCTCTCATATCGCCGGAGTTTTGTTCAGTGCTGAGTTCGGTAACACTTTAGTACAAGAACCAATTCTCACTATTAACTAGTTGCTTATTAGCATGCCTATTATTAACATATTACCTGTTTAGTAGTACTTATAAAGCACACATTCTGCATTACCATATTTTACATGCCTAATCCTACCCAACACCTAAATTTGACAGCTATCTTTCTAACTATTAATAAGTAGCAAATTAGTTTTACGGAGCGAGCGAGACGAGACTTACGGATCCAAATGCAAAGCTTTATTCAAAGACATGGTCAAAAACAGGCAGGGTCGAACACTAGCAAACAGATATAACTCGGGCAAGACAGAGTAATCCAGAGACAGGCGTGGGTATATCGACAGCAAATGTGCCCCAGAGGGCGAGGCAAATGAGAAATGCAACAGACAGGCAATAGTCCAGACGAGGGGCAAACAGTATCCGAAACGGCGAGACAAAGGGATAATCCAAGACAGGATAAAGTCCAAGACAGGCAGGGAAGAGACAAGACGAGGTAACCAGGCTAGGATCAAGACACGGGAAACAGGCAATCAAGGAACAAGACTGAACTACACTAGAATAAATGTAATGTAGCTATCACTGACATAGCGATAAGCGCTAACAATACCCGGCCCTGAATGATGGTTGGGGCCTCGTATTTATAGTGTGTGTGATTGGTTGCAGGTGAGAGTGTAATCAGGGAAGTGGAGCATGGGAAATGTAGTCTGGGGTGACATGTAACAGTCTGTGTAGTGTGAGAGTCAACATAATAGGAAGACGACCTCTGGTGGTGAGCAGACGGAAGACCACGGACAGGACTCGTGACAATTAGTAGTTTATTGAGGCAAAAGTTGTAGTTAATGGTTTGTTAACAGCAATAATTGGACCTTATAATAAAGTGTGACCCTGAGTTCTGCACACTCGCAAATCCTTTCATTATAACAAACAAGGTGTAGACACGATTTAAGTAAGGGAATATTTGTGCAGTGTAGATCTTCATTGATTATAACGGAATGAGATCACGATGAACCTAGATGAGTGACAGCTTTTCAGTGTTTATAAGGGGAGCGTGCTTTGTACGCTTTCTAGGCTATAATCCATTCAGAATTTGAATACATTCACTCATGGATTCATTCTTGCAACTGCACTGAATAACATTAATCCAAGATTGCCACAGCCATTGTGTAGCATTTACTACAGCATTTACTTCTGCTAACTGAGTGAAAGTGGAGCAGGTTTGAGCTGGTGTGATTGAGTAGAGGCGGGGACTAATTTGCATATTCATAGATCTGCAAATACTAAGGGTAAGGTAAGGGTGTAGAGTTACATTCAAGCCAATTTAAGTCACAAATAAATTATTTTCATGTGAAAAAGTTTAAATATGTCATTTTATTATCAAAGATGCGTTTTAAGGGATACAATTATTGACTGCAGGTGGACATTAAATAGGTTTTTCAGGGTCACCATAGATTGATATTCACACCAAAAGATTTCCTTGTTCACAGGGCTGTTTTTAAGGAATAGCCATCATTTACTCAGCCACATGGCATTCCATCTGTAAGACTTTCTTTCTTCTGTGTCAAACATGAGGAGAAATTTTGAAGAATGTACTGGTCCCTCTTTTCCATTTAATGAAAATAAATGGGGAACTGGGCCGCCAAGCCCCAAAATGACAACAAATGCACCATACCTTTTGTATGTATTGTAACTTTGTTATTTACAGGAATTCTTGCACTATCCCTTTCAAGCAGTCTTTCATTTATAGCTTTTGTACTTTAAACATTTACAATGTATCAGACGTATTCCTCAGAGGCATGTCACTTTATGCCTGTTTGACTGCTTATTCCTTTAAATGAAAGTGAAGAGCAGTGCTGCCTTGTGACTCAACAGGAAAGATTATGAAAGCTGTAAATAGGCGTGATGATCACCCACAGGTTTACACTGTTTGATGACAATTGAACTGCTTGTTTTGAAATGACGGTGAAGGCGTTGAACATCCTGGAGCATGAAATGTACTCAAGTAGTAATTTCCAGAAACTCACAGTACAGGATTTTATGTCATTTTCTGTCCCGTTTGATTTAGCTCATGAAACAATAGAAGACTATGTAAGTGCATTCAATTAAATGTATACAAATTGTCTCTCATTTAACCTCAATCTGCTCTCATTCAGAATCTGTTGAATGATGTTTGCGGATGATAACAGTTCCTGTGTGAGTAAAGACTGGACAAACATCCGTACCTCTTAATGCCTTTCTAAATCTTGAAGTTTTCAGCCAAGCGTCTGAAATGACAAATAACCATTTTAAGCATGGGGACGTTTACCTACAGAAAATACAACGTAATCACTTGAGATGTCTTATCAGGTTTTCCACAAGGTGTATTCACCAAACAGAATGATGCCAATCTCTCTGAGCATCTCTGTTTTGAGTCCAAGTGGGAATTGCTTCATAGAACGTCTTCCAACCTCATTACAGCTGTTTGTGATTAGATATCGAGGATGCTGTTGGCGCTTCAGGGATAAATGTGCTTTAGTTATTTTGGCTTGAGTAGCATTTGTGCATTTAAAAAAAAAACTCAAAGCCTTTTTTATCCAGTACTAATACATGACTGCAAAAAAAATTAGTAAATAATACTGAAAATAACCAAGTAGTAATTTGATTTTTGGAGTTTTTAATCACTATACCATGTGAAGTTGTGTTGGATTAAAGTATTTTTTTAGTTTAAATATGCCTACACTATATAAAAAAATATATATATTTTTTTGGTTCAGTTTAATTTGCTCTCTTTAACAGCAGGCACAGAAATGAAGCAGATGAAAACATAAGATGAAGCATGTAATACTTAAAGCCAAAAAATAAACTATTGGAATATAACTTTTTATTAAGTTGACACATCTAAAGAAATCTTTTTACAACTAAACTACATAGGTAGTTGTTACATTAATGGAGATTTTAAAATACTGCACTTATGAGTTCTACAGATGCTTCTTTATTCATCCACTAGCCTTTTTTTTCTTGATTTGGAAGTGATTTTCATATGAGAACATTCTGTTATTCAGCACTGCAGATCATCTGTCCATCCTGGACACACTGAGAGTTAAGACGGATGATGGCTTTGCATGGAATGTTATTATTTAATACGTTTATAAGTGCCAAACTATTTAGAGAGGAGCTGATAAACAGCCTTTTGAAGCCACAACGTTTCACTTTAGTTGCATCAGTTCCACTTGGATTGCGAGCATGTTTGCATAATCACATTTATACGTGTGAAATATTGCACGACTGTTACAGAGTCTTTCTGAAACTATTTGCTGAGAGCAGCTGAAAATACAACTCATGCCTCTCAGATTTAAATTTTAACAGATTTGTGTTGTATGATCCATTTTGTATTATGAATGTGCTTGAAATATAGTTTACTGTTAACTGTATTCACATAGTGAGCGGTCAGTTTACATTTTCCATCGCTGATGCTTTCTAGCATTTAGTCAAAAATGTAGCTGCCAATCTGTGACTAGCAACCTTACAACTAAGGCTGCGTTTACACTTGGCATTAACATGCGATCACCGTGATCTGATCAAGCAGATCGGATCATCAGTCAATCAGGACATGGCGCATTTACACTTGGCAACATCAGCTGACTTCTCGATCTGGATAACCGATCGGATCTGTATTTCCCGCGCAATATTTAAATAAGTCTGCAGTGCAAAGTCGACCTGAAGTGGTGGGTTTTCTTTGAAAACTATTTTCAGTTGCGGGACATTTTACAAATCAAAATAAATGTACGAGTCTCACTAGCGCTCTGTTCTTCTGACAGTTCAGGAAAGAGGGGGCTGCATTTTGCGTGATGTCGACCTGCGAATGCAGACACGATGGCTGGATTGCGTTTACATTACACTGAGGTCCGATCACAATGCGTCCTCGACTACCTCTGGACCAGGACACGCTGATCGGATAACATTCCGATCAGAAGCAATTTACACTTGTCTTTTCAATGTGTATGTAGACAACACCCGGATACAGGTCGCATGTTAATGCCAAGTGTAAACGCAGCCTTAGTGCTGCTGATGTCTGTTAGCCCATCATAGCCACAGGCTGAAACCAGAGCTTCAGATTTGTCTCCAAACATAGCATCTCTAGTGGCAGGAATCCAAGTGACCCGTCAATTCCCCTAAGCCTCCTTGATTGACACAGGTCAGATATGTGTTGAATAGGGGTTGTTGAGATTTAAACAAGCTCTTTTCTATAATACGCTGAGAAAGCTGAGGGCAGTGAATGGCATAGCAGCACCGTTTGCTGAAAAATACAATTCTGACCATGGCTCTGATCCAAACCTTAGTAAGCTGCTATCTAGTTACGTTTTAGGCATCAAAGCCATGTTCCGGACATGAAGGCTATTTCAAACAGTAGGCAGGAAAACTACCATAGATGCATCATTGGAGAAACTAACCAACTAGTTACGACAGTTTCTTAAAACTTTATAGTAACATGGTCGCATCTCCATTATTTTGAACCACATTGGTTAATATACATGGTTAATACAATATAGGACTGCCATTAATGATGTCATACTCAGGTGGTGGCGTAATAACGTCTCCTAAGTAATCTATTCAAGACCTCAAAGATGCTGCTGTAACGAACATGGCACTTGATTTATACTTTACTTTTTTCCTTCTGTCTTTTTGCTTTATTGATGCTTGATTCATCGCAGGTTTCCTTTTACATCATACAGCAGCATTGTGCATATATGCCCATGCACGTTCTTCAAAAACGATGCAAATTGTTGACATACTGAAATATATAAAATAAATGTTTTTGTTGAAATTGAATTAATGATTTATTGCATCAGTAAATTTACTGTTATCTTGTTTATTGTTCCCAAAAGCATGATCTGTTTATGTCCACATGCTAACAAGAAGCCATGCCTCTAACCACAGGTTGAGTGCTGTAGTTCCAACCATGTCATTTTGTGATGCTGTTTGCCAGTGTAAGTTTAAACTGTGGTTTTGGGAAACACTAAAGCGTTGAGCAACGGAACTTGGGACCGTAGTTGGTTAATGGTGCTTTTGGGAAACGCACACCAGACCAGCTGAAAAGTGCCTAAAACCAGCCTGGCCAGGGGTGCATTTCCAAAAAGCATTGTAAGCCAACTATGGTAGCAAGTTCCACCATTACCAACATAGTTCAGCGATTATGTGTTTCTCAAAACCATAGTTCTAATTAACATTGGTAAACAGCATTGCAAACTTCACAAAAATATCGCAAACTACTGCTTTGAATAATAGTTTCTTGTTAGAATGACATGTAGACTTACCTCTTGCTCTTGGGCAAAATAAGCAAACAAACATGGGGTATACTCTATATTTTATATTTTTCACTGTATTTAAATATATGCACTTCAGTCTATATATTTTAGTATGTTAACAGTCAGTGCCATTTTTGAAGTGTGTGAATGTGCATAAACATGTAAGGGAACCCAGATTGACGTGAACAAGAACCTGCAATGAATCAAACATTGGATAAAACAAAACGTCAGGGAACAAAGGCTGCAAAGATTGGACTGAGCCTTGGTTTGTGCTGGACTTAAAAGTTATATTCAACAGTCTGAAAGAAAAACAGGGTTCACAACCTTTCTAAATATGTTTATCTTGGTCCATGTATTTACATAGTAAAAAGTATGATCTATAAAATCGCATCTTAGTAAGATATAAATCAGCATTTAAATCACTTTAAAGTATTTTTTGTGACATTTGTGTTGTTTGATATTTGAGTTGAAACCCAATACTTACATTTCAAAATATAATCTGGCATTTTCTCTCAACAATAATTCTGTTATCAGCAGTGCGCAATGAATCTTGGGATTGTCTAGGTCGGGAAAGATCCGTCTACTGTATACTTCATGGCCAGATATTTGATTTGAGGCCGCATTTGAAGGAGCCTTTGAAACGTGAAAGCCATTGTTGCATTGCAGGCTTTGAATGCAACCTTCGAAGGATGCAGCCACTGAATTGGGACACAGCTCTTGCGTGTATTGTGCTTGTATTGCATTGTTAGCGTAGCAACATTTGCTAACAGCAAACTAGCTGAAAGTATTGATTTTCTAATGAGTATCATGTGAGTGTGTTGTGGAGAGCATTTCAGATCAGTCTGTAATGGGGTTTTATTTTGTCTGAACACTGCTATGGTAAGCAGCTGCCTATGTAGACAGTAGATAGCGAGGCTGCTCATTTTTCAACAGTTTTGGAACACAGCCCAAATGTGTTTATGCAGCACAATATCTTGTAGGCAAACCGATACAGCCACAACATCACAGTCTTTAAATTTTCTTACAATGCCCTCTGTTTTCTTTCTTCTTTTTCTTTACTTTGCTTTTGCATAGCCGGTAGCTCTACTTTATGCTCTGAATGGTGTTTGACTCAAAAAGGTCACTGCAGTAGAAGGCAAGCAGGAGCAGGTCCATGTGGAATCAGCTCCTCCAACAACTCTCTCTACTCTTAGAATGCAAATCTAAACATACAAATAAACGTAATTTCATGTTTTCTGTTGCTCTGACTGGAGTTCATTAGGTATTCACCCAAAAGATGCTTAAATGCTGTTTGTTTTTGCACCGCAGCACCTCCGCTGAAACACTGAGGCCTCTAAAATAAACAGTTTTAGCATTGGGGATACTGTCAGTGCTTGTGTTTCTGTTCAGAAAATTGGCCTCATTTTTTGTGCTAGCAAATTTGAAGAAACAGCTGACATTCTTACAGAGAGGGGTGACATCTGTGATATATCTTTCATGCTTAATTACGTCTGAACTCAGATGCCACCACCTCTATTCTTCAACAAAGCCATGAATCACTAACGTACCTCACACAAAACTCCGCCTCGTAGCTGTAGCACTTCTTTGTCATTTATTTCCTGGGGTTTCATGAATATAATTGCAACATTACTGAACAACTATAAAACAACAAGCATCAAATCTGACATGCTTAATGTGATCTACCCAAGTATGACATGTTTCTGGAAAAACATCCTTGTTGGTTCTGGAAGTCCTATCATCCAGGCTTTGGATACAGCTTTAGGATTAGTGATCGACCTAAAATATCTTTTAATAGCAAATGGCACAAAATTACCAATATATTGCTTTTTATGTGTGGCCCTACCCTAGATGATCGCATAACAATAATTACTTTTTGAAAAATCATGTTAATGGGAGTACAAATATTTGTACATCAGGTTTTTGAGGAACGTTCATCTCTCAATCATCATTGTATTGTATAACATTATAAGCTTTGGTTACGACTGAAGAAATTGTGCATAATTGTGCATGTGCATTTTCTCACAATAAGACCAAACTAACAATACAGAGAGAGTGAACATAAAGTCATGAATAGCAGGTAATTAAATATAGAACACTGGGCTTTAATTTAAAGTTGTTATTTTTTGTGGTTTTAGTGAGTTCACATGGCCCAGATCAGCTGCTGTCAATCTCACAGTTGGACCATCACAACATTTTTAGAGGTATATAGGTTCCCCTTCAGGAACTTGAGCTGCGTCGAGTCGCTTTGGGAACGCCCTTGCGTGACCGCGTTCTGAAGCACGTGTCAAATCTGTCAAATGGAGCAGCGAGACGTCACGAGCAGGGTGATGTAAGCACCAGAAAGCATAAAAGCGCATCCGGCAGGGCGCAAACCAGCTTCTGCCCTTCAGTAGCGCTCTGTGTATGTGTCTGTCTATTTACTGTTGTCTGTCCGCACAAGCACTCATATATATAAAACAATGAGAAAGCTATGGCGAGCGAACGGCATTACAAACGCTGTGTTTCTCCCTGCCCATGATATCTGGCGGCGGGGGATACACACGATTTATGTGTCGTTTGTTTGGGAGCGGAGCATGCACGGTCAGCTTTCGAGCAGCTGATTGTCATCACTGTGAGTTACTCTCGCTGCGTATGCTCCGCTCTCGCTTGGCTGTGTTTGATGAGAGCGACCAGGCTCGCGATCCCGCTGTTGCCGAGGCACAGCGCAGATTGTTGTCATGGGGATCGTGGGTGGATTTAGCGGAGGGATCCGAGACGGGCTCGTCCTTTTCTCGGTCCTCACCCGCTAGATCCGCGGCTCTCTCTCAGTGTTCGGAAGCCCGCGGTTTCTCCCCCCGAGAAAAAGAAAAAAAGGAGAGAGAGCCAGATGCTTCCTCTATCTTCCTCCGAGGAGGTGGATGTGATGAGTGTCGAGACAGAGGAGACTGTGGACTCGCCACCACAGTCCCTTGCGTATGAGGTGTGATTCGTGATTATGGGGTGTGTTTCGTGCCAAAATAAAATATCGTTTGGCCAGCCTAGAAACAGGACGCTCGTCCTAAAAATAATTAGACGAGCATGTTCTGAATCCAGATCACAGCCTTCACGACGGGGGCCTTCCGTTTTCCCCGATCTCCATGCTGAGGTGTCAAGATCGTGGAAGAAACCGTGCTCATCCCGTATTACAGCCCCACAGTCTCGAATTATTATAGGTCAGGCTGGCGCATGTTTGCACACCATGGCGGTGTTACAAGCACACCAGGCTGACCTGCTCAGGGGTGGGGCTGCTGAGCGA
>NW_015505241.1:573974-587966 GCF_001515645.1 Sinocyclocheilus grahami
TGGGTGTGGCCTTGCAGGACATTTGTGCTGTGGCGGGCTGGTCCTCTCCACACACTTTTGTCCGCTTTTACAACCTAGACCTGGCTTCTACCCCAGGTTCCCAAGTTCTCTCTTCGTGATGTGCTCATAGGATACACACACAGGCAGGGACTTGGTAGTATGGCGCAGTGGGTATTCTCGTTCCCAAAGCGACTCGACGCAGCTCGAGTTCCTGAAGGGGAACGTCTCTAGGTTACGTATGTAACCATGGTTCCCCGAGGGAACGAGATGCTGCGTCTCTTTGCCATACTCCCTGCATCCCTGCAGGCGCTACTTCATCGAAGCTGGTTTGCGCCCTGCCGGATGCGCTTTTATGCTTTCTGGTGCTTACGTCTCCCCGCTCGTGACGTCTCGCTGCTCCATTGGACGGATTTGACACGTGCTTCAGAACGCGGTCACGCAAGGGCGTTCCCAAAGTGACTCGACGCAGCGTCTCGTTCCCTCAGGGAACCATGGTTACATACGTAACCTAGAGACGTTTTCTTTAGGCTGAGACCTAATCCAGTGATCTCACTGGATGGGCACACGTTTGTGGAATTAAATATTTGATAGATATTTAAGATTTTCATTTCTGATGATTTTTTAAGATACCATGTACAATGTTATAACATAAATGTTTCCAATTGATGTATTGTACCAGAGTTAATTTTTACATCTGCAGTCCTGCTAATTGTGTTAGAAGTGCTACTGCAACTTGCTGCTTTATCATTAGACAATACAGTTTAAGTCATAGGAAACAAATGAGGAGACAGGGATTTTATGTTTTTTTACTTCTTTTCTTTTCATGTTAGAGACATATCTTCACCTCCAGACATTTTTCTGTGTCATCAAAGCTCTGACTTGCGAAACTTTAATGTGCTAAATTTGAAAATATAGGTTGATAATTAAAAAAAAAAATCCCAAATATTGGCCAATTTATCAGCCTCACCAATAAATCAGTTGACCATTTTGTACACTCGGGTTGGGCTATGATTATTCAATATGATTGTTGTCTCAGGAATAACAAATGATGTTGATATTGGAACATGTCCTACTTGGCTAAATCAAATTGTGCACATAGCAGATCTCATAGCAGAGCAAAAACAAGCTGGTAATAATGTTAAGGGAAGGACTTGCTTAAATGAATAGCTCTAGGACATGCAGCACATTATTTTTCAAAGTACTAAAAGGATTCTCTCAGGATTTCTTTCATGGAAACATAATGTATCGAGTCTGTGAGGCAATAGTGTGTGAGAAAGCAGAGCTTTGTAGGTGTTCAGTCACCAAGCAGGGATTTTTTCCCCAACCTGGCAGTGCCTTGGAAAGCTGTAGGATTATGGCTGTGTTACATGGTTTGGTGGCTCTGCATTGGTGTAGTAGCGGGACCGGATCTGGGCTGCTTTGACAACAGTGTAAATGTTTCCTGTCAATTCTCTGCTGTCCTCTAAACAAAGTCCAACAATAAAAATGACATAACAGAAAAAGTACCAGTAAAACATCTTTGCTATTGTTTTCCGGTCTTTAATAATAAAGTAAATTCATGCAATTGAAGTCACTGCATTTATATAGTAACACTTCATTACAACCCGGTGTGAAATTTTTAAATCATTTTAATGAAAGAATCAAACTTAATATAAATAATGCCTATAAATAAGTATGATGAACATCAATTGTTACAACCTAAGAGTAAGATGCTTTCTAAAACAAGGAGTAACATTAAAAAACCATTACAGAAAAAAAAAATTGTTTCAGAAAAAAAAGATATTTATAAAAATAATATTTTTGTGCTAATGTTTTGTGAACATTAAAGACCAGATAACCAGATAACGAATTGTCTGTTTATGTTACTGAAACATTACTTTGGGAGGACCTTGTCAGAATGTTAGCAAAAGCTCTGAGAATTTCCACTGCTAGCTGGAAAACTAATTTGTACTACCAATTAACAATTAAGAATAAACAAAAAACTTGCTTTCTTTGCTCCTGATTCTCTTTTCAGAAGGAACAGAAACAGCTAACTTCTTTATCTACTCTATTTTTAAACACAATACCAAAAAAAAGAAAATTTGCAAGTGTACAACTTTTTAATCAGCAAAAAATTACTGAGCATACAGTATCTTTAAATTTATTTACTCCCCGTTCAGTTGGCCAATGCCATACTGATGTACTGCCAATCCACTCTCTCAATATGTCAATTGCAGTTTGTCAAATCTAAGTCACTTAATTTTTTTTTTCTTTCTGCAGAATTCAGCATTTTTATCCTTAGAGAATGACTCTTCTCTTTCTGTGCCAAGATTCCTTCCACCAAGAAGAAAAGACGGAATATTAGTAGAATATTTCTGTCAGTCTAGCATAATCTGGCGTTTTCATTCATCTTTTCCACACTCGCCCTAGTGCTCTATAGTGCTGATAGACAACTTGTCTGATATGCCATCAGCACTATCAGCATTTGTGATGTACTGGAAGAAAAACTTCATGTGTCTGTGAAACTGTCAAAAAGCACTGTTAAGAACTTTTAAAGGAAGTCAAAAATTCTTGGCAGATTGATAGGAGGCTGTTTATCGAACACTTGGAGGGCTGAATTGTGTCACGTTTGCATTTGCCATTATCTTGCACTCATAACCAACCCAAAATATCAGAACTGTCCTTTGTGAATTGCATTCAGCCCTTTCTTTTAGGGTATGTTTGTGGCATTAGAATTCCAATAAAGGGGTACCTTACTCACCCTCATGCTGTTCCAAACCTATAAGATTTTCAATTAATCTTTGAAATTAGTCTGTTTAATCTAAATCTAATAGAGATCAAATATGGTAAACATAAACTCAACCTCATTGCCGAAGCTTAAACATGTTTTGCATGACTTGAGAAAAAAAACTTCAGTGGTTCTTGTGTATCAAGGAAGCATGTTTGCCATATTGGATGTGCTTTTGATCAATGTTTAAATTTGAATACAAGCCTAAATTAAATCTGCTCATCATATAAATCAAATCTGTCTGTTCAGCGGAGTTTGCTTCTTCATTGGAACAGATTTGGAGAAATGTAGCATTGCATCACTTGCTCAGCAATGAATCCTCTGCAGTGAATGGGTGCCATCAGAATGAGAGTCCAAACAGCTGATAAAAACGTCACAATATTCCACAAGTAATCCACACCACTCCAGTCCATCATTTAATATCCTGTGAAGTGAAAGGCTTTGTGTTTGTAAGAAATAAATTCATCATTAAGGTGTTTTTAACTTCAAATCATTGCTTCCGGCTAAATATGAGTCTCTATAAGTGAAAGTGACATGACATGTGGCCAAGTATGGTGACCCATACTCGGAATTAGTGCTCTGCATTTACCCATCCAAAGTGCACACACACAGCAGTGAACACACACACACCGTGAACACACACCCGGAGCAGTGGGCAGCCATTTATGCTGCGGTGCCCGGGGAGCAGTTGGGGGTTCGGTGCCTTGCTCAAGGGCACCTCAGTCGTGGTATTGAAGGTGGGAGAGAGCGCTGTACATTCACTCCCCCCACCTACAATCCCTGCTGGTACAAGACTCGAACCCACAACCTTTGGGTTATGAGTCCGAGTCTCTAACCATTAGGCCAGGACTTCCCCAGTCTGGGGAAGCTTTCTTAAGTGAAAAAAAATAGTCTTGTCTGAATCAGGAGAAAAATATGCAAAGATCAAACACTGTTTACAAGCAAAAACAGTTCTAAACAAATATGTCAGTGGAGTTTGATGTGAGAGGACAACAGAGGATGGACTCTTTATGGACTCGGTTTAAGTTAACTTGCATTAAGGATGGATTTTTTTATTTTTTTATTTTGCAAACACACACCTTTTCACTTCACAAGACATTAATTGATGGACTGGAGTCGTGTGGATTACTTGTGGATTAGTGTGATGATTTTATGAGCTGTTCAGGACTCTCATTCTGACGGCACCCATTCACTGCAGAGGATCCACTGGTGATCAAGTGACACAATGCTAAATTCCTCCAAATCTGTTCAGATGAAGACACAAAGTCATTTACATCTTGGATGGCCTGAAGTTGAGTAAATTTTCAGCAAATTTTCATTTTTGGGCAAACTATTCCTTTTATCTTGAATTTATCTTACCCACTTTTTTTTTTTTTGCTAAGATGCATGCTGCCGTTTGCTGATGCTAAATCTGTGGGTCATGTAATGGTGGCAGTTCGGTGTGTGTGTGTGTTGGCATCTCCAGACTGCTCAAGCAAGGAAAAGCATATGAGGTTCTGCCACATCGAGCATGCTCAGTGAGGTCTGCATTAAGCTTCGGTAATGCCCATCCTTAACAACTCTTCAGCCCACCGTCACCGGCCAGCGAGTTAATGGCCTCTCAGAGAGCAGATACCAGACTCATTGAGGAAAGCAGGAGGCTTCATCTGGGAAAATGGAAGTGCTCATGGGCCCTCCCAGGGGAGCATCCACAGCCACCCGAGCGTTTCCTTCAAGCTCAATGTGACATTGGGAGGGTGGAAAGCTCATTTAGAGGGCTACGATTTTCCACTCCCTTCAAGATCCATTTGGTAGACTTAGACAGCCTTTCAGGGTTCAAGCCGAGGAATTAGATTTACACGATTGCAAACTTCTTACCTGTTCAAGGTTATTTCGTGGGGCCTTTGTTCCTGTACTTTGGAAAGAGTAAGCTCAACGATTAAACTTGAGTGGATTTTTCATTCTTGTGGTAAATACGGTTAATCAGCACAATTCATCCATATAAAATGGCTTTCCAAGTAGAATCAGTGCTCAATTCTAAGGACAAAATAAAGCAAAACACTTCTGTAGACAATGAAATAAATAGCTGGTTTTGCTGCATCATTCTATAGGAGCAGGTTCAAAAGTAAGACACACCGTCTTCTCTGCTGACCAATGGATCCTCTTCAGTGAATGGGTGCCGTCAGAACGAGAGACCAAACAGCTGATGAAAATAATCACAATAATCCATAAGTAATCCACACCACTCTAGTCTATCAATTAAAATCTTGTGAAGTGAAAATCTGTGCATTTGTAAGAAACAAATCCATCATTAAGGCATTTTTAATTTCAGACTGTTGCTTCTGGCTAAATATGAGTCCTCTAAATATAATATTGGTTTCTTCAGTGAACAATAGTCTTTTCTGAATCAGGAGAGAAATATGCATTTTTTGAGTATGGAGTGGGCTAAGATTTCCCCCTCGCTTCAAGATCCATTTGGTAGATTTAGACAGCCTTTCAGTGCTCAAGCCGAGGAATTCGTTTTACACGGTTGCAAACTCCTTACCTTTTCAAGGTTATTTTAGAGGGCCCTTTGTTCCTGTACTTTGGAAAAAGGAAGCTTAAAGATTAAACTTGAGCGGATTTTTCATGGTTAATCAGTGCAATTTATCCGTATAAAACGGCTTTCCAAGTGGCATCAGTGCTTGATTCTAAGGATGAAATAAACCCTTCTGTAGATAAAGAAATAAATAGCTGGTTTTGCTACAACCTTCTACAGGAAGTGGTTCAAAAGTACGACACGCCATCTCCTCTGTCTCATTTATTGCGTTTGAGGTGATTCATAGCCACGGGCGCATTGCACAGAGAGAGGCTTATTTCATATATGTGACGCTCGCATCTTGATCTGCGACTGACCTGCAGAATTTCACCATCTCTCTGCCTCATAAAGGCTGAAACGGTCTCTGATCGTGAATTATTTATGGGAAGCAGTACCAGTTGAAATAATGCTCAGTGATGATCGTTCACATTCTTGGCCCTGCTTTCCACATCCATCAAGATTTTCGGTTCTGAAGGACACTGCATGTCCTTCAGAACATGTGTTGAACTATGTGTTGTACACATACAGTACAACAGGTTTACACTAGAGATGAACAAAAAACTACAGGTATTCAAATCGACTAGTCTGCGGTTTGTGGTCGGCGGGAAGCCCATATAATTAGGCTGGCAATCAGACACGTTTCTGGGGGCCGTTCACATAATAGGTGCTCTTGCGGTCGGAAAACAACTAAATGGAATGGAACAGAATGTAAGGGTCTTCTGAGCAAACATAAAACTGTTTAACTTGACATTTTTATGCAGCGCTTGTGCCAGGGCACTTAAAAACAGAGAAGGATGCAACAACCAAAGGTGCTTTAAAGGGGATGAATTTAAAGATGCAACTTTTCTGAACTGATTTTTTCCATGAAAACTGTCTGACAGTTAAAGCACAGCACACTGTTAGCATGCTAATGAAAGCTTTGCTGCTAAAACATCAAAACATCCCATTTTTTTTCAGCAGACTTAAATTTTTTTATTTTTTTACTTTTCACACGTTTGCCATGTTTGACAAATGTGAAAATTTGTGCATCTAATTTGCACCAAATTTCAATGAAGTACAGGGTTCATTAGTTGATAAGCTGGCAAAGTGTTGACTTGTACCCAATTAAAATTGAAGTTTACTGAAATGAACATGCATTTAGAAAGCTACACAAGAAAAAAAGTAAAACTTTTGAATATTTAATTGCTAATGAACATTTTTTTTCTAATACATTTTAAGATGTTTTTAATGGCACATGTCTGTGACTGTGACAGTGTAGAGGGCCAAAAATTGGCAGGCTGTGATGAAAGCTGAGCTGATGAATATTAATTTGTTTCCGTATGTTAGGTGAGTGGTGATTTTGCACTGCATGTTTCCTGAATTTTCCACTTTTTGACAAGACCTTTAAATAAAAAACATGTCTGGGACATTCAGACTGTATTAGCTATTCCATCCACTTTGGCAACACAAAACATGGCAAAAAAGAAAAACAATAATAAAATTGAGATTTTCTAATTATATTTTTAAGACATTTTTTTATAAAACCTGTCTGTAAATGTGACAGTGGAGGGGGACAAAAATGGGTGGGCTGTGATGTAGGCTGAGCTCATGAATATTAATTAGTTCATGCTGACATTGCTGATCTTCCACATTTTTGCTCTCCTATGCAATTTGTGGGATGTTGGTTATTTTTATACGTTCATGAGCACAAGTGAGCAGGTGTCATATTGTACTTGTTGTCTTCGTAGATGTATGCCTGCCTCCTGCCAGAATATGCAAACTCAAATGTGTAGAGATTTTGCACTGCATTTTATTACCTTTTGACAAGTGTGTTCATACTTTTAAGTAAAAAAAAACATGTCTGAGAGTCAGACCATATTAAAGGGGTCATATGATGCTATTTCAATTTTTCCTTTCTCTGTGATAGGGGCGTAACATTTCCGTCACACGCTTAAGGTATTCGGCCAATCATAAGGCACTGGATAGCTGGCCAATCACAGCACACCTTGCTTTTCCTTCCGATGAGCTTTGTAAAAATGTATGCGTTTCAGAAAGGCGGGGCATAGAGGAGAAACAATAATGTACAGTATGTGGAAAATAATGTGTTTTTTTAACCTTAAACCGCATAAACACATTTCATTACACCAAATACACAAAATAATGTTCTTTTTAGCAACATCATATGACCCCTTTAACCTTTTCACCCTCCCCCCTTTTTTTGTCAAGTTTGACAAAAGTGAAAATTTGTGCATCCAATTTGCATCAAATTTTAATTAAATACAAGGTTCGTTAGTTGAATAAGTGTTAACTTGTATCCAATTAAAATGGAAGTTTACTGAAATCAAAACATGCCTATACAAAAAAAATCTTAATATTTATTTACTACCAATCTTATTTTCTAATAACTTTCTAGACTTTTTTAATGGAGATTTGAGTATGGAGTACGGATAATGGAGATTGACTACGACAGTGGTTGGCCAAAGATGGGCAGGCTTTGATGAAACCTGAGCTCATGAATATTAATTAGGCCATGCTCATACTTTTAACTTATTGAAAGTACTTAAAAAATGGTTCGCCTAGAAATTCAAATTCTGTCATCATTTACTCATGTAACCAAACAGTTGATGGTAACCATTGACTTCCATAGTATTTTTTTCAATGCTGTACCGTACTACCATCAACTGTGTGGTTACAAACATTCTTCAGAATAAACTTTTGTGCTCAACAGAAGAAAGAAACTCATACAGGTTTGAGGATGAGTAAATGATGACAGAATTTTCATTTTTGGATGAACTATCACTTAAAAATCATGTCTGAGACAGTCAGACCATGGGCTCTATCATACACCCAGCGCAATGTGGCACCAGGCACGACGCAAGTGTTTTTTGCTAGTTTCAAGTCAATGCCGCAGTAGTTTTTTTGTTATTTAAAGAGCACGTTAGATAGGCGGGTGCACAACGCGCTTACCCTCTGCTTATTACACACACAGGGATGCGCAGCAGCACACAAACATGCCAAATATTTAAAAATTAAATGATTACAATGTAAAAGATTATTATTGTGTAGGCTACATAAATATAAAAATGCCTATATGTCATAATGGATAGTCACTGCATGTATCAGAATTAGGCTACCTCACAAGCAGCTCCATTTCCTCTCTGGAGACGCGTTCTGTCTTTGCGCTTGCAAATTCTGCCGTGTAAATAGCAAATTCGGGCGCGAGCGCGAGCGCAACTGGCTCTTAAAGGGAATGGGAGATGAGACTCTTGATTGGTTTATTGCACGTTATGCCCAAAACACACCCATTACTCATTAAGAGAATAGGGACAAACCTTTTAGACCATGCGCCGGGCGCGCAGACCGGTTTTCCCATCGTTAAACTAGCAAAAGTGGATTTGGACACGGCTAAGTGCACCTGCGCCGTGCGCTTTAAACCTTGCGCTTGGATCTTTAAAATAGGGCCCCCATATTAGCTTTTTCATTCAAAATTGTGGATGCAAATATTTGAGAACTGACTGAAAGTAGTCTTTAAGGGTCCAAACTTTTGGGAATTTGCAGCGTCCTCGAGTGCCTTTCTATCAGAGTAATGGGAGATTCTGACTGGCGCATTGAAGTGTTACACAGTATTCACTGTACAATACTCTCAGAAAAGTTGCATCTATAAATTCATCATCTTTAAAGCACCGCAGTCATATGCTGTACTGAGACAGATGTCTGTAGCTATTAGCCATCACATCATGCAGGGATTTTCAAGCATCCCACCGAGAGTGCCACGTTTTTAAGATGCATCTCAAGACCCCTGCGTTCTGTTCCATTGCATTTGGTCCATCCAGGAATGACCTTTTATTAAATATTAAATTATGAAAAATATCACGCTAAGCAAGTGCAATAAAATATGCTGTTTTATATTCCTGTTTTGATCGGGCTCATTGCTCTCATTTGATCTGTTCTAATGCAAGATTTTAATAGCATTATAATCATGTTTGTCAGGTTTTGACAATGCAGATGAGACACTGAAAAGTGTCTCTCTGAGCTAATGAGGTGAGCCGGTGTCAGTGTGATGTCAGCGAAACTGAGAGGAAAGAGAGGGAAGTTCCCTCCGGGGCACTGCTGCAATGTTTTGATTTGTTTCTTACGGGCGCTCCCTCATAAACTGACCATATCTTCGGCCCTGCTTACAAAGACATCAGAAGCCCCAAAGGAAAATGCATGCACTGGGAAGAAAGGAAAAAAATACCGAAAGCGGCAACCTTTTAAACATCTCCCAGAGAGTTTGCCCCTTACACGAGCTGTAGGCTATTACAGCATTCAAAGGGAACTCGGCTTTAAAGGATCTTTGAAAAACAATTGTACATGGTGAAGAAAAACTGTAACACTGTGTACCAGAACAAAACCTGGTTTGAAGTGGGTGGTTTGCCTCTGGACAGAGGGGAAATAGACCTTGAAGACCACCCACATCCGCCCTTTGCTTTGCTCCCTGTGTTTGGAGCCCAAACTGCCTGAACTATATTTAGAAATATACAAAGGAATTGCATTATGAAATTTTACCTTTGAAGACACTGTGAAATTTTACCTTTGAAAATGAAGTGTTACACCCAAATTCGTCCACTTCTGAATTTCTCTCTCTGAAAAGATGAGACTCGAGGTCCATCCATGTTTCATTATTTTGAAACCGCGTTTCGTGCTTCTAATGAGAGAATGTCTTCCGCAAAAGGTTAGTTCACCTAAAAATGAAATTTATGTCATTATTTACTCACCTTTACATTGTTCCAAACGCAAATGCTCTTATTTTTTTCTGTGGAACACAAAAGAGGAATTTTTGAAAAATTCTTCATGCTCTTTTCAGAATAATGGCATTCATAGTTCATTGTGATGGCTGTCAGGCTCAGAAGAGGGCAAATAAACATTATAAATAGTCTACAAGATGCCTTCTGACACCAAATGATAGCTTTGTGTGAGGAACAGTACATTTAGATGATTTATTACTGAAAATCTGAGATTGCTTCAAATCTCAAACGCCATTCTTCATTATGCATATTCAGTCTGGCATATCGCATTTAAAAGAGGCAGTTTTCAGTGAAAAAATATTTGATTTTCTTTCTGTTCCTCGCAAAAAGCTTTCATTTGGTTTCAGACGATTTAACACGCAAGTCACATTTATTATTGTTAAAGGCGTCTTTTTTGAGCTTGTGGTTACAATTATGTAATTATGTTTGAATGGACAATATTGAAGCTGATTTTGTCTAAATGTAAAAAACAATTACATTTAATTTAAAAAGCCACATTATAAGATATAATAGACACGTTTGACAAATTCATGATTGTGAGATATAAAACCACAATAATACGATTCCAGCTAACAGGGAACATTCTCAGAACTTTGGCTAATGTTCTGACAAGGTTCTCTCAAAGTTACAAAGAAACATTCATCCAGTAACAATAATAGAAAGTTATCTGGTCTTTAATAATGTTCTAAAACCATTAGCACAAAAATGTTATTTATACATAATTCATTGAACGTTTTTCTGAAACATTTTAGTTGGATTTCGTGCAATATTTTTAAAAAGTTACTATGTGTATCAAAACATTCAGAGCACATTTAAAAAGTAGCATTCCCATTATGTTTGCAATATGAGGAATGTTCCCTTAACGTTTGTATTTAAGCAAGTAAATACATTCATAAAACATTGTAAAAAGTGGATGTTTTGAATGCTCAGAGGATGTTATAACTGTTTTCATAACTCACTGGCAACGTTAGTAAAATGCTTCTAGAACATTTTGGTTTTTTTGGGGGGGGGGGGACTGTGAGATATGAATTCACATTGTCACAATTACGAAGAAAAGTCACAATTGCTGATATAGTCACAAATGCTGAATGGAAAAGCCAAGATGTGCATAAATTCTAAAAATGTTGATATGAGTTGGATCGTTTTTAGAGACGTGAATAAACTGGAGTGGAAACACTGAATAAATTTCTTAATGCAAGTCATGTGACTTTGCTGAAACAGATCATGTGATGTGATAACTGAACTAACCAGTGCATCAATCTCATTGCACGCCATCTCAAATATTGTTTTAATAATTTTGAAATGCCTGGGCCCATAACTTTCTCACACGATTGTGATCCCAAACATCAGGCATTCAAACTCAAGATAACGTTTATTTTCATTTCGCATGCACTCTCTGAGGCACAGTTCATTTTATTATGCAGGTAAAAAGAGCAACAGGCTTTAACGGTTGTCGCAACTTTCATATTATTGATACTTTGATCCAATTTCCCAAGAGGTGATGATTTTATCCTCTTGAACACATGGGACGGAAACAGTGCTTTATTCACAAATGTTTTATGAGATATTCTAAACTCACATCTTTGGATGGAAACAACATTGCCACAAAGTAATTTGCAAGGGGAAAAAACCCAATTGCGACAAGTTTTATTCTGAGTCAGAAAGAAATTTTTCCCTTTTTGTTGTTGTATGAAAAATCAACTTACATGTTTCAATGACATGAGGGTGATTATATTACTGACTTACATTTTGGGTGAACTGTTCCTTTAAAAATTGCACTAGTGGACTGTCTCTCAGTGCTTGGTCTCTGAGTAAATGAATGCACACCCTCAGTCCTTGCAGCACACTAATTGCCTCTTAACTGTTACATAGTGTGTGCTGTCATGCATATGTGTGCAGGCACGCAGCAACCCCTTACTTAGAAATGATAAGTAATGATCCCGAGTAGACTCTTGCTGTATTAGTCTAGTGGCTGCTCTGTTGAGTATTGTCTTGTTATTCTGGAAACCTGTTTACATGCTGCGACAGACAATCTGACTGAATTTGTGGTTTTTCCTAATACCACTGCTCAACAACTGCCTTGTTAAAGAGTCCATCAAGTGCAGTCAGTCATTTATTTGACATTTAATAGAAAAAATGAATGCATTAATAGCAAGGCTGATACTTTGAAAAGAGTTTGTTGTTACCTGTTTTTTTTCTGTTGCCGTCACAGTGCTGACAGATTTAGTCAAACTGAGTGTTTTATTTACACTGATGATCATGTTATTATTTTATAATTATGTGCATCATAAGGCTCAAAGTGAAAGTAAAAAAATATTTATCTTTCCGCATATTTTAACACATACACAAATGCTGACACACTGCAGTCACAAACAACACTCATTAAAAAACATCTGGAGTTATTTCACACTAAATGGTGCTATTTATGTAGCTAGTTATTTCTAAATGTATTATGCACCTCTACAGAATGGTGTTGAATTGTGATTATTTATTATATTATTTTATTTACTTTATTTTGGGTTTAGACAGCCTTAATATATTATAAGTTCTTGTTTATGTAATTTAAAGGTTTGAAGGTGAAATATGTTGTTTCTGTGTCACTACTAGTGTTACCTAGCAGAATTGCAAAAATCAATAAAGCATATTTTCAAACAGTCTTTTCAAATGCCCCCTTTACTAATGGTGATTCCAAAATCTTACTATTTGTGACCTGTGCTGGCAAAATGAGTCACAATTTTTATTTTTACATTCTCCATTAAAAGACCTTCAAAATGATGTACGAGTTGTTGGAATCGGACACAAAAATGACTGAGCTACACCCGTTTGAAATCGATAGATTTAGCAAAGTCCATTTCGAGAAAAAATTAGTTAAAGTTTTCTGAAGGTTCCAAAGCAAAAATCACATAGCTAGCAACATTGCATCTTTTCCTCCAGTTCTTTTCTTAATAATCATTACTATATTAATAATCACAATATAGCTTTTTTAAAATGGATCTTTGTTGTTATAAATAAGAACAGACGCAAAAAAGAACTTCATTTGTGACCCTGGACCACAAAACCAGTCTTAAGTCGCTGGGGTATATTTTTAGCAATAGCCAAAAATCATTAGGATTTTAAGTAAAGATCATGTTTTACCTGTTTTTTTTTCTGTTGCCGTCACAGTGCTGACAGATTTAGTCAAACTGAGTGTTTTATTTACACTGATGATCATGTTATTATTTTATAATTATGTGCATCATAAGCCTCAAAGTGAAAGTAAAAAAATATTTATCTTTCCGCATATTTTAACACATACACAAATGCTGACACACTGCAGTCACAAACAACACTCATTAAAAAACATCTGGAGTTATTTCACACTAAATGGTGCTATTTATGTAGCTAGTTATTTCTAAATGTATTATGCACCGCTACAGAATGGTGTTGAATTGTGATTATTTATTATATTATTTTATTTACTTTATTTTGGGTTTAGACAGCCTTAATATATTATAAGTTCTTGTTTATGTAATTTAAAGGTTTGAAGGTGAAATATGTTGTTTCTGTGTCACTACTAGTGTCACCTAGCAGAATTGCAAAAATTAATAAAGCATATTTTCAAACAGTCTTTTCAAATGCCCCCTTTACTAATGGTGATTCCAAAATCTTACTATTTGTGACCTGTGCTGGCAAAATGAGTCAGTTTTTATTTTTACATTCTCCATTAAAAGACCTTCAAAATGATGTACGAGTTGTTGGAAGCGGACACAAAAATGACTGAGCTACACCCGTTTGAAATCGATAGATTTAGCAAAGTCCATTTCGAGAAAAAATTAGTTAAAGTTTTCTGAAGGTTCCAAAGCAAAAATCACATAGCCAGCAACATTGCATCTTTTCCTCCAGTTCTTTTCTTAATAATCATT
>NW_015505241.1:587976-613551 GCF_001515645.1 Sinocyclocheilus grahami
GTTGAGGCAAGTTGGAGCTAAACTCTGCAGGACACCGGCCCACCAAGACCAAGTTTGGGCAGCCCTGCTGTAACCGGAAGGTTTGTAAAACATTTACAACTGATGAGTAGCTTACACTTTGGATTAGGGGATGCAGAAAGTGTTGTAAATGCCTTGTATACTGCCGGGCAAAGGCAAAAGACCGTAACTTCGATTTTGGTCGAAAATTAGTTACTGATATTTTTGGGACATTCAAGACATCTTTTATCATGTGTATAAGTACCTTGAGTCAATTTCGTTGTTTTTCCGAGAAAATAATGGGTCATCTTAACCGTAACTTCAAAAAGCCCCAGAGAAACCAAGGCAAAACACAGTTTATAAAACAGATAGTTCCAGTCCTTGATTCTGATTGGTTGAGCCACGTTCGAAGCTGTTGTAAATTACTCTACAAACATACACCTATGTTTACGTTTGTGTGTTGCTCGGCAACTACTTTGTAGCAACCACAACTGTTTCTGAGGAACTACATTGTTTGGCGGAAGAATACTGTTTTTATTAATATCGTTACACTTTATTTGCTCTGTTTTATTTTGTGAAACCTTACTATGTATATGGAATAACCGTTTTATAAAAGCAATAAGCCCCGTGAAGCCGTGGTTTACAGTGAATTTATAACAGCTAAAGGGGTTTTAGGCACTCCGCTTAGCGTCGTGCCTAACAACGCCCCTTAGCTGTTATAAATTCACTGTAAGCCACGACTTCTTGGGGCTTATTGTTTTAATAACACCAGTTACCGCTCTTTCACTTTGTTTGGAATGCTCAAAATGAGTTACGGCATTCTGCCTTTGTTTAGCTGTGCGTCAATATGAAGTTACTTCTTGGAGTTATACAGTGTTCTGCCTTTGTTTTACTGACCATTAAAGTCCTCCACGTTTTAATTACGGTGTAACTTGTATACTTTCATACATCTGATCTGTCACTGAAGCACTTTATTAGACAAACGAATTAGATAGATTGCGATCTACGAAACAGCTCCATATAACAAAGCAATGTAAAGACTATAACTGGGCAGCAATACATAATCGTGAATAACCTGTAAAGATAAAAAAAAAGTGTTTTCCTCTTTTTGTAATGAAGATTATTCACCAGGCTGTCACTTCTCGTTGGACGCGTGTGGACTCAAATGCCGTAGCATCATAAAATCAGTAGGCTACTAACAGTTTGCAATTAAATCCATATCCTACCTTTTCTTGTATCCCGATAAAATCAATCCATGGCGATGAACGTCGTCGGAGATGTTTAATCCACAAGCATTCTGAGCATTATTCCTGCTTGCTGGCGTTCACATCAATCCACAAGTCGTTCTTTTAGGTTAGGCTATTTTCATTCAAGTCAATATAAAAGCAATTATGCTATGTCTAGCATTCTTTAACGTTACTGAGCATAGCAAATAAATTGGTTGCAAAACGGTATCCACGGTTTAACTTTTAGTCCGCTTGTTACGGTAAAAAAAAAATATTTCCGTATGCAATAGCCCATGATCACTCGATTTTATACAGGTGTTATGTAACGATTTTGTAAATGGTGATCAGCAACCAAATATTGATAATGTGGAAATTACTGTATTTTGCCTTTGTGTGACTTCACATGTTTATTCACTTGACAGCAAATAATTTATTTTATTTATAATAGTTTTTAGCATAATTGCATTTTTGTGCTTTTTAACAGACCAGCTTACAACTTTAACGAAACATACATTAATTATATACTGATCATTTACTAATGGTTTAATCATCATTTGTTCATGATTAACAAATGTTTATTGAGATTATAATACAATGTTGACATGTCAGTGATTTATTAGTGATTAATAATATATTAACTAGTAACTTAACAGTAACGATTAACCATTTACTAAGGATATGTTTGATTATTTCACGATGCTATTTTTTAAGATAACTTACGACAGATTTGTAAATTGTTAGCATATTACTTAATACTAATTTGTGAACGTATAGTCATGTCTTGTAAATGATTAGTTCATCATCATCTAATCACTTGTAAAAGATTTATAACTTAATCAACAAAACATAGATACAAATATGAACGTATCACTTATTAATCATTTATGAACGCATAGTCATGTTTTGTAAATGATTAGTTCATCATTAACTAATTACTTGTAAATGACTTGTAAGTGAATTAACAAAACATACACAGATTGTTAGCATGTCACTTATTAATCACTTATGAATGTTTTGTAAATGATTAGTTCATCATTAACTAATCACTTATAAATGACTTACAACTGAACGTTATTACCCAGTGTTACCCAGTATTGCACGGATCTAATATAATGTTACACATCCAATGTTTTTCCCCAAATGTTCACTTAAGACATAACTGATTGTGTTTGTGTGAATACTTAAATACTGTCAAGTCCTACCCTTGTTCAACTTCCAAAGGACACAAGGACAACTCAAATTTCCGACTCAATCACTTTTAATTTTCTTTTTGGCTTTGTCAGTTGATTCAGTAAATTAGGTTGTAAACCTTTAAAGACAGAGAAACAAATGTTACCATTTTAACTAAACATTTTAATTAAACAGTTTCATATGTTTTAGTAAAGCTTTAACATTTAACAGAATTTTTACATTTTTAACTTGTACTATTCATTCGTATCTTATACATTTACATTTTTTTTTTCCAAACTCACCATGGTTATTTTAGCACAAACTCATTTAACACAATCAATAAAGTCAATGCTGCAATGTGTTTCTTAACCAATCTACACAGCAGTTAAACATACTTGAACATATTAAGCAGCATTTCAAACACCATGAAATTAAATAAAACATTTCACTGACCATTGGCGTCTTTGGACTGAACCTATTAGTGAACTTGGAGCGTCTTCTCTCTGAAGTTTCTTTTCTGAATGAATGAGAACCTCCATGTTTTTACAGGTGCTCTTAATCAGTGACAATGACTGATCCTGTGATAAGCAGCCAGCTTGCTGCTGCTGGTGCACTCTGGGAAGTGTAGTTCTTTCAGACCCATTTCTGAGATTTAGCTTAACAGTAATTATGTGTGTGTATCGCGCGCTGCTGGAAGCACTGTTATGCACGCACTTCGCATGAGAGTCAGCGCAAGAAGCAAGCAGAGAAAAGATACTCCTCTCAGAAAACTTACAAATAAAGATCATTTTAGATGTTTAATTAGGGGGTTATTTCATGTATGTTATATTTGCAGCAGCAATATTTCTTACATGCTCACAGCAGCATGTTGTGGATGTATTGGCAGTAGCAAGTCTCGGTACTTGCTCTGCCGCAGCAGCAGCGTAGCAGATCTATTCCGCCAAGACCAAATACATTAACATTGTCGTACATTACCATGCCAATCCCTCCGAGAGTTGTCATGACAGAAATATACATATATATATATACAGTATATATATATATATATATAAATGTTTTTTTTTCAAAAAGAAGTCACACTATTCAGCTGTTCAGCTGTGACTGTGAATATTGTTGTTTCATGATGACTTCATCAGGATACTAATTCAGACATCAGCTTTAACGCAATGGTCTAAAATATATTTATGGCTAGCTAAACCAAAACTAAAGTTGAATGAATTACTGTGGAGTAAAAATCTCAAAACACACACCGTTTAATATAATTCATATGATTTATTATATTTAGGTGTGGAAAATGATTTTTGTTGTTGATTTATGTGAGCACATTAGTTGTGTGAAGCCAAATCATTGTTGGCACCTCATTCATCAGACACGTCTCTTTATGCAGGTGGCCTTTTGTAGAAGTCCATCCCGTTTCAGCCCACCTGACTGTATTTGATAATGTTCCTCACAGAGAGCATGTGATTAGAGCCGCCGGGGCTTAACAATCTGCTTGAACAAGACAAGTCATCAGTGTGGAAATTTGATTGACACCGCAGAGGAGTCACAGGAGCTCGGATAAAAAATGAACCGCTCGTTCGGTGTGGCGTAATCCTGTAGCAATTATCCACAATCTGCAGTATCTATAAATCCTGTCTCACACAGTTTCTTACTGGTTCTGTGAAACTGTTCTTATTGTATCTATATTCTGATTCAGGAAGTCACTTTTATTTCTTTGGCTTCCTCTGGGCCTCTTTAAGTGCTTGTGTTTGGCGGCCCACCTCCTTCAGGAAGGGCTGGGCTCTGTTCATGTGAGAGCAAGTATGGTGGGCGGTGGATTGTATGAACAAAATCTTATATAACTCCATGAGTAATTTTTGACCCACCTTATATATAGTGTCTTGCAATAATAAATAAAGATGGCTAAGAGAAAGTGGCTGTAATTTTACCAGTACACATGTATATATTATTATTATTATTATTATTATTATGATTGTATTATTATATACAGTATGTACCAGTACATATGTTATATTTTTTCTGGAAATTCAACACATTTTTGGATTATTGTCACAATGCTGGTATACACAGTACCTTTGTGGGAGGAATAGACTTAATTATATGTATATTATTCACTAATAATCTTCATTGATTCAGTGAGCTCTTAAAGGGATAGTTTACCCAAAAATGAAAATTCTGTCGTTACTCACCTTCATGTCGTTTCAAACCCATAAGACTTTTCTCCATGCAACCAAAACTTTGATGCTTCAAAAAGTTCATAAAGACATTATAAATGTAATCCATATGAACCGAGCAGTTTAATTCAAATCTTCTAAAGAGACACAATCTCTGTACATGATAAACATATTTATAATAGGGTTTTATTCACCATATTTTCATGCATTGGTCAGTGTTTAAATATGAATAAAAGAGCGGATTAAACCGATCAATTCATTTGGATTACTTTATAGTGTCTTCGTGAATGTTTTGAAGCGTTGAAGTTTTGGTTATGTTGACTTTCAGTGGAGGGACAAAAATCTCTCAGATTTCATTCAAAATATCTTGTGATTCGATTATGGATAAAAGTCTTCTGGGTTTGTAACGACATTAGAATAAGGCCGTATTTAAAGCATTTTTTTTCAATTGTACTCAATGGGAGTGCCACGTATTTGCCACTGAGTGTTTATTGGAACTTTGGGTAAAATGCAGCGCTCATCACTGTCATTTTTACCCAGCTGTCCAATCACAGTGGAGGAGGGGTGGTACGAATACCACACCGACCAACCGCCACATCCTGCTTGTAACAGATGATAACAACAAGCACAACAATGGAGCAAGTACTTTACATTGTGTTGACATTTTTATATATAAGGAATAATTGACAACGGCCAGTTGAGTTATTAGAAAATAATTCACACCCAAGGTGGTGATGTGGTCACGATGTGAAGCGGAGAAAAAATTCTATAATGGTTTCCTCAAAAATAGTAAGCATCGAGAACTGTTTTCAACATTGAACATAAAAAAGAACCATTACTAATAAAAAAAAAAACACAAATGATACCTGATAATAACTGAGCACCATATCAGCATAGTAGAATGATTTCTGAAGGATCATGTGACACTGAAGACTGGAGTAACGATGCTGAAAATTCAACTTTACCATCACAGGAATACATTTTAAATATATTCAAACAGAAAACAGTTCTTTGAAATTGTTATAACATTTCACAATATTATTGTTTTTACTCTATTTTTGGTCAAATAAATGCAGCCTTGGTGAGCAGAAGAGACTTCAAAAACATTTTGACTTGTAGTGTAAGTTAATTTTAGCCTCTAGAATAAATGGCAATAGTGAACATGCTAATTTAATGCCAGATAATGTAAATGTAATCAATGCTGCAGCAATAAAAGCAAATAACGATCATACAATTTGACCTACTGTCACGAATTCAGTCCATGGACTTCCGTTTATTCACCACCAGAGATCACCCTTTCCATTACATTGACTCTCGCACTACACAAACTGTTGCATAGCACCCTGGACTACATATCCCATCATTCTTTGCACGATTTGCACACTGCACTGATTGCACACAGCTGTTTCTAATCACCTCACTCACTATATAACACCCACTCTAACCACCTTTCTCTGCTGAGTATTGTTTAGCCTGTACCCCTTTCCGAGTCGCCGTGTTTTCCTTGTTTTGCGGTTTCTGATCTTTGCCCGTTTTCTTGGATTTCTCCCTCTCGTCTCGCCCCTGTGATTCTTTCTGCTGATCGGTGACCTACGCTAGCCCTGGGACTATTCTTGTGTTTTGCCCGCCATATACCTGTTTGCCAGTGTTTTGACCCTGCCTGTTTACCACGTCTCTTAAATAAAGCCTGCAGATGGATCCACATGTCTCACGTCTTGTCAGCCCCGTTACACCTACAGCCTGTCCTACATTTTTTCCACCAGTAAAAGATCCAGTTTCAATCAGAAATACATCACATTATGAAGTAAAATGGCTTGTGAAAGCCATTTAACGTAGATTTTTTCCTGAAGAATTCATCGCTGTCATGCAGCATATTGGCTGCGGTAGAACTCCTGACCTTTTCATGTATACTTGCTGTGATGCGCTCAGCACACACTGATGTGGGGTCATTCTCAGACTGCTTATGAAATTCTGCCATTTCTCATAGCTGTGTTTAATGTCTGTGAAAGGACTTCCATTACTTGAAGCCCTATGTCTCTTTTGTTGAGTTGAAAGGCTCTGATAGCTGGCCTACATGCTTGCGGACTGAATTCCTCTATCAACAAAGAGCCTTTGGGACAACATGCTGAGAAGACTGAGCCACTAGATGTTGCCTAGGTTACGAAGTCTACAAAAGCCACCCTTGACCGCACCAGCGTGGTTTCTTATCTCTCCTGAGGGAGGCGACTAATTAATAGCCAGACATACTTTCACATCACTGACCCTCAGGCACATATAATGGGGTTTTAGGACACGTGTGCTTATGATCGTGTCGTAATTATAATGTTGTGTGCTGCATTCATTTTGTAACTTTAGAAAAATGTTCTGGGCAGCATGATTTCATGTGGCAATGTCATATATTTGTACATTTGTAGTTTACCTGACTATTTTAACACCATGCCAGTTTAATATGGTTTATTAAAAACTGAATATAACATTGGCCAGTGTCACCACAAAAACAGTATGACTGTGTTATGATGTGAAAGGCTCTTAAAGGGATAGTTTACCTGAAAATGAAAATTCTGTCGTTAATTTCTCACCCTTATGTCATTCCAAACCCGTACAAAACCTTCATTCATCTTTGGAACACAAATTAAGATATTTTTGATGAATTCCCTCAGTGACCAGAACGAATCAGCTCTAGGCATGACGAAGCGGATATCGTCCTCTTTTGGAAGGCCAAACAAAGTAGTTTCGCTTTCACAACGAAACACACAGCGTCTGTGTTATGCCTTCTTTCTTTGCGTGAACATTTGGGCGGCGTTATGAAAATCGTTTTAGGTAGGAGTGGTTGACTCTTAACTTTTATAAAGAATATCTCTTTGGATTTGAGACTTCAGTCTTTGCAACTTTACAGATATTCTTTATGCACCAAGAGCTTGTAACACTCCAAAAATCGCATCATATGACCCCTTTAACGTAGTACACGTAGCAAGTTCTTTTTTTTATTACGTAATAAATAAGAATAAAACAGATAGAATAGAAAAAGAAAAGAGCAAGCTAGTGTTAGAGGGCTTTTTTGCTTTTGTTAATTGTATAATAAATAAAAAGAAAATAAATAGATAGAATATAAAAAGAATAGAGAAGCTAGTGTTAGTTTAAAAAAAAAAAGAAAACAAGCAGTTAGTAAATTAATAGAGTGCAAGTCTAAAAGAGCCAGTTTTTTATTTTATTTTTTTTGAAAACAAGCAGTTAGTATATGAATAGAGTGCATACAGGTGCATCTCAATAAATTAGAATGTTGTGGAAAAGGTCATTTATTTTAGTAATTCAACTCAAATTGTGAAACCCGTGTATTAAATAAATTCAATGGACACAGACTGAAGTAGTTTAAGTCTTTGGATTTCTTTTAATTGTGATGATTTTGGCTCACATTTAACAAAAACCCACCAATTCACTATCTCAACAAATTAGAATACTTCATAAGACCAATAAAAAAAAACATTTTTAGTGAATTGTTGGCCTTCTGGAAAGTATGTTCATTTACTGTACATGTATTCAATACTTGGTTGGGGCTCATTTTGCATGAATTACTGCATCAAGGCGGCGTGACATGGAGGCAATCAGCCTGTGGCACTGAATTACTAAAATAAATGAACTTTTCCACGACATTCTAATTTATTGAGATGCACCTGTATACTACTGTAAATATACTATAGTGCTAAAAGGGGCAATTTTTTTTTAAAGAATAGAATTAGAATAGAGAGTGCTAGAGTTAGAGGGTCAACTTGGAATTCAACAGGGAAGTAAAAGAATCAATGATGCAAATGTAATCAGATATGAAGCAAATCTAAATTCAGCTCTAACAAGACAATAGTGTCCTTATTCAAATCAAGTCAGTTCAGTGTTGATTCAGTCCAGTTCATTACCGTGTAAAGGTCATCAATAATGAAACAAGTTCAATTCAGCGAAAAGCAGTTCAACTGTCATTAGCTCAACACTACAAAGACAGTAGTGTTGTTATTTAGTGTAATTAGAAAACACATGTTAATTTTGAATTGTTGTCAATGGAGACATATGTTTTTAGTTAGAAATATCTTGAGGGGCTACCGAGACAAATAATTTTTAGTCGGTCATTTGATCTCATCATGCAGTGACCCTCTCTATGTATAAAACATAATTTATTAGACTACTGATTTGACTGGAGTACTTACACATAAAAAATAGTTTTGTTTTATATTAATATATTTTAATTTGACTAAACGGTAAATTTGTGTGAGACTGCAATCCCATAAACACACCGGTGAGAGTCGAAAGTTCTGCTTTTGATCTATTGACAATATGCAAATTAATGAACACAGACATAGCTGGATCATCGCAAATAAAAAACCCTGCAAACCTTAGTAAATCACCTTGCATGAATCATTTAAATATACTCATCAATTTTGCGTCTAAAAGGGAAACTCGTACAAATGCGTATGCAATAACTGTCCATGACTTGTCATCACTAATGTTTCACTGCATGCCTTAAGTAAATCCAAAAGCGGGTTTGCACTGACCCAAGCTGTTTGTAAATGTGTATGTCTAATTTTGTGCACATGACAGAATTACATTTGTATTATCTGATGAGTTGTATCTTGCATTAAAGCAAGTGACATCCGTTTCATGTATTAAAGCTGACTGATGAAAATGCTTTTTTGTTCACTCTCGGTGTGCCTTGTCAATTTAAGAATGGCCTCTTTAGTGAATGCTTTTAAAAGCAGTCCTTGGTCCATCTTGTACACCAAACACTACCAAAATAATTTACAATGCAGGTGAAAAGCATTTTAACAAGACATTGTGTCAATGCTGCTTTCGTTTTCTTGACACGTAGCATATTTCTCTGAACAAGGCCAGTCATCTATTATTTTGTTTGTCAATTACTCTGCTGTGAGAATAATGCATAAATAGCCATAAAATCGTACATTTGCCAAATGACAGTTACACGTTTTATTAGCCAGCATATTATAGCTGCAGCAGTCACCACACAGTTGGGGAGATCAGATAAATTAGTTATTTGTCACCTGTATGAGCAATATATTGATGTACACACCACTTCTTTATTATTCCTTAATGGATTTCACAATCTGATTTGTTGACACACGCATCATGTCTTATAAAGCAGTTAGTTAAAGCTGTAGTGTTGAGGAAATTATATCTGAGTGCTAGTATATAATCGTCTAATTCAGGATTCCCAGTAGGCCCCAAAAAAGCTACAAATCAGTTTTCATTTTCTGCATTTGCTTGAAAAAAGTCTGCTAGTGGTGTTATTATAGCTAACTAAAACTTAAGCAAACAAACAAACAAACAAATAAATAAATAAATATTTACTAAAAAAGGTTTAGTAAAAAGTAGGGATGTAGCACAATACAGTTAGCCCACGGTTCAATACATACCTCGGTTGCTTGGCACATCAAAATGTGTTTTGCAACAAATTAACAACAAAAACTGAAAAAATTCAATTCACGAGTGCGTATTGAACCGTAGAAGTTGTACCAAATGGTTCGATATTATATTGAGAATTGTGACATCTCTAGTAAAAAGTGTAGCTAAAATTAAAATTAAAACACAAAATATAAAAATAAAAAAAAATAGACGGTGACTTCTTTAATACAAAATAGATTGGTACTGTTTGGATTGGCACAAATTACCTGAATTAATAACTATTATGTCATGCATTAATAACTACATCTCCACCGATAATAATATGTACTTTAGTTATATTCATGGTTGTAAAACCACTTGTATTTGTTGAGAACACCCCCTGCCTAGCAGCCCCAGGTCATTTGATTTTGAGATCCATTTTTCAATGTCTGAAGAGAGTTTAATCAAAAGGCCTTAATATAGAAAACGTCTCAGTTACATGTGTAACCCTCATTTCCTGAAGGAGGGAATGGAGATGTCACGTTGTGACTGACGAATTGGGATCTCGCCAGAGAGACCAATCCACTTCGAGTGTAACTAAACGAGCCAGTAGACATTGGCATGTGGAATCGCATTTGACTGCGACACCTCGCAGTGTGGGTATAAGAGGCAGCAGGTGCACCGCATTCATTTAGGTTTTCGCTGAGGAGCCGAGCCGGTGACCCAGCAGCTCAGCGGTGGTACAGCAACTGTGGCGACGGGACGTCTCCGTTCCCTCCTTCAGGGAATGAGGGTTACACATGTAACCGAGATGTTCCCTTTCAGTCGGGCACTCGCGACGTCACGTCATGACCGACGAATTGGGAATCCCTACCAACGCGCCAAAGGTGCTGCCCCCTCCAGAGCCCTGTGTAGGCCTCCTGACCCTTCCTATAAGACAGACGATAGGACCGGGGTCTACACAGAGAAGGTCGACTGCTGCTGTCGCGAGGAGCATGAGTTCCGGGAACCAGGTCCTGTTGGGCCAATATGGAACCACTAAGACCTGCTCCTCATCCTCCCTGATCTTGCACAGCGTCTGTGCGAGTAGGCTCACTGGGGGGGACGCATATTTGCGAAGGTCCCGGGGCCAGCTGTGTGCCAGTGTATCCGTGCCGATCATTGCCTTGCATTGATTCGGTCAACATTTTGAACGGACGATTCAGAACTCGCAGGTCCAAGATTGGTCGTAACCCACCGTTCTTCATGGGCACAATGAAGTAAGGGCTGTAAAACCCTGACCTCATATGGATGGACCGGCTCTATCGCATCCTTCGCCAGCAGAACCACGATTTCTGCATGCAAGACAGGGGCATCAACAGCTTTTACTGATGTGGACTGGATGCCCATAAACATGGGGGGACGCCGGGTGAATTGAATCATGTAGCCAAGTCTGATGGCCCACAGGAGCCACCGAGACAGACTGGGATAACCAGGAACCAAGAGACTGAGGAAACTGCTCTTTTTCTGAAGTTTTGGATACACAAAACACAAACAAAACAAAACAAAACAAAAGATTCTCCACCCGGCCCTCCTCCGAGGGAGGGAGTGTTGCGGTCACCATCTCCCAATGAGCAGTCCCCTCCATCTGTGGGTCGCCCGTCTCATGGCCTCTTGCACTTGTACTTGTCGCCAGGTTTGGCGGGGGCTTGGACTGGCTTGGCGTCCTGCCTACGCCCAGCTCCACATTGCTTCCTGGTGGAAGGCTGCTGCTGCTGCGTGGGAGCAGGGGAGGACGCAGGGGGCACCCTCGGTGACGATAAGGCTGAGGGGCTGCGGCCAGAGTGGAAGCAGCAGGTTTCCTCCAGCACATGATGTGTTTGATCGCCTCAGTCTGCTTCTGCGCCGCCGAGAACTGCTGGGCAAAGCTCTCGACCGCGTCACTGAAAAGGCCAGTCTGTAAAATGGGAGTATTTAGGAATGGCACCGTATCATGCTCCTTCATATCGGCCAGACACAGCCAGAGATGGCACTCCTGGACCACCAGGGTGGGTATCGCATGACCCAGAGACTGTGCTGTTACCTTCGTCGCTCGGAGCGTGAGGTCCGTCACAGTACGCAGTTCATGTAGAACCGCCAGGTCATGACCAACCTCGTGCAGGTCCCTTTAGGTATTTGGCCTGATGAACCTGCAATAACGCCATGGTGTGAAGGGCAGAGGCCGCCTCCCCACAAGCTCTGTAAGCACTGCCGTAGGACATAGTTGCATGGCCACAGACTGCTCCACCGAGGGAATGCCTGTGTACCCTAAAGCTGCCCCGCCATCGAGGGTGGTGAGGGAGGAGGAGCTGCACGTTTTGTTTCTGGCTGTAAAAGGTGTCTTCCACGATCTCGTGAGCTCCTCATGCACTTCTGGGAAGAATGACACCAGAGGGGGGGTGCTGAAAACCCCCAGTGCGACCCCCACCGACGAACCACTCATCCAGCCTTGAAGGACCAGGACGCGGTGAAGGATTCCACATGAGCTTGACATTCTTGGTGGCCCAGGAATGCATAGCCGTCATCTCTGGGTCTGACTCGGGCAATGCCACTCTCCCCGAAGGGGGCAACGCAGCCGAGTCGTCATCCCAGGAGAGAGAGAGCTCACCCTCCGATGCAGCGATCGACATCTAGTCATCAGGGGGAGCACCAAAAGATACGGGCGGTACACTCTGTCCTTCAGAGGGCCCAGCGCGCACCTCTGGCAGCTCCACTGGCTGCGGAGCGCTTGAGGGGTGAGGAACTTCCTCTGGAGAAGCCCTCACCGTGATCCTTAAATCACCTCTGACTCCACAGGAAGCAGCGACGCCCCGGGTGCCGCACACTCCTGGTGTGGCTATCTACACGAAGGATGATTTTCTTCCCCTGTGAGACCGTGACCACCACTGCTGATTGCCGTAACGCCCGCACTCGTCAATCACTCGAAGAGGGAGAGCAGTAGTGATACACCACCGCTCGACTCCGAAGCCAAAAGATGAATGAATGCGGTGCACCTGCTGTCTCTTATACCCATGCTGCGGGGTGTGGCAGCCAGATGCGATTCCGCATGCCAATGTCCATTGGCTCGTTTAGTTACACTCGAAGTGGATTGTTCTGTCTGGCGAGATCCCAATTTGTCGGTCATGACGTGACGTCGAGAGTGACCGACTGAAAGGGAACTGGAAAGGGGAAGTACAGAAAGTGTTCACACATAAAACAGAATTAATTTTCTACTAGCAAGTAGAAATACATTATATTGATATTCCATCTCAGCAGTCAGGTGTTGCGTGTTTGTGCACAGGGTCCAATAAACCACATTCCTGTGCCAGTGCTTAAAGCCTGCTGCAGTCTAGAGCCATGTTAACAGCACGGCTCCAATGTTTATTCAGAGCTGCCATTTGGGTGGGTGTCTGTGCTCTCTCTCTCCAACAGAGCCGTATTTGATTCCGTCAGTGATCCAGACTGACCCTCTCAGTATCAGTTTTCTGACTGGGGACTCTGTAGTCATGTTTTCACACAGGTCCAGGTTGCAATACTCTTGCTCTCAACAATGTGACTTCCCCATTCTGTGTATTTGGTTCCCATAGCCTGAAATATTGTAGATATCAAGTGTGCAGATATAATAACGGCTGTTTTTAAAGGACTAGTGCCCCCAGAAATGAAAATTTGCTGAAAATTTACTTTGGGCCTTTCAAGATGTAGATGAGTTTGTTTCTTCATCAAAACAGATTTGGAGAGATGTAGCATTACATCACGTTAACCAATGGATCCTCTGCAGTGAATGGGTGCCATCAGTCCAAACAGCTGATAAAAACTTCACAATAATTTACAAGTAATCTACATGACTGAAGTCCATCAGTTAAAGGTGGGGTAAGCGATTTCTGGTAGCCAATGTTGACATTTGAAATCACCAGAACAAACACGCCCCTATCTCAAAAGGGTCTCTCCCCTATTTTGATAGCTCCGCCCCACACATACGTACGCAACCCAGGCAACGATTAGTTCTGTGAAACAAAGCAAAACCAATGTTACACTCTATCTACACCGGACGCGAGTGGTGCGGCGCGACAAAATACTATAGAACTCATTATAATCATGGTCTACACTGGATGCGGCACGACACGACAAATCCTCGACAGAAAACTGCTGCTGCGTTTTATTCATGACGTATTGACACAAATTTCAAATGATTTTCAACGGTCGCTTTGTCGCGTCCAGTGTACTAGACAGACTTTAGCTGTTGCGGAGCAGACACGGTGTTACTCACCTATCGAGAAGAAACAAAGCAACCTCGGCGTCCGATCGCAGGCCTTCCGCTCCTTGAGTTCTCTCGAGCGCTGGAAAGCTGATCCAATATGTACACGGGTCCTACTTCTTGCCGTATTGCCTTAAGCCTTCTTTTGTTCTGCAGACGTTTTCCTCTTTTGTTTTTTATCTGCCATCTCTATCTTTCTGTCGCTCGGCTCAGCTAATGTCTGTCCTGTGCACTGAAAGCTCTCTCCTCCACATCATGAGTAGACACGCCCCTTACTGCTGATTGGCTACAAGTTTGTTTTGCTAGTCGGCCCAAATCAGTTTTCTAAAGCGTTTTTGAAAAATCGCTTACCCCACCTTTAATGTCTTGTGCAGCAAAAAAATATCTGTGTTTGTATTTAACAAATCCATCATGAGATGCTTTTAACTTCATTTTTTTAACTCCATTTCTTTTGGTAAAATACAAGTTCTCTTTACATAATATTGCTTTTTCCAGTGAAAAAGTTGTATGTACAAATGAAGCACTGTTTAAAGGCAAAAACAACCCAAAACAGTTCTAAAAAAATATGTCAGCGGTTTTTGAGTGGACAACAAAAGATGGACTTTTTCACTGGAGGAAGTGTTATTGCGGATTTTGGACTAAAGTTAAAAGCTTAAAATGTCTTGATGGATTTATTTCTTACAAATGTAGAATACCAAGGGAAATATCATATATTATTGCCTTTTCAGTTCTCAGGAGATTTAATAATGCATCGTCTGTTTTTAGATGCTTTTTAGAATTCCTTGGCAAAAAAAATAAAAAAATAAACCCAGAAACACCACATTAGACAGTTCACATACAGTATGAGTATTGAGCATATAGGACTATAAAATGGATGTCGATGAAATTTAATGAGAAATGGCAACAATTACTCATTACAAAAAGTAACTACAGTATTAGCGTTCTTCTATGGAAAGCAGCATGTTAATTTTCTTTTGCATTTTTCTCATACAGTTGTCAATGACTTTCTTTCCTCTTGAGTAAAAGTGATATGCTCAACCTGATCTTGATCAATCAATCAATCAGTAGAAACGTCAATAGAAAGATATATTGGTAACACTTTACAATAAGGTTCCATTTGTTAACTATGGCATGAACTAACCATGAAAAAAATATTTTGAGCACATTGGGTCTGTTAAAAGGATTTTACAGCTAATGTCTTATGTTGGAAGCAACTTGAGCTTGAGCTGAAATTGTTCTTTAACATAGTAGCTATTCATAAAATATGTATTAGTGAAGCTCTGCTTTCTATTTTATAGCTACAAACTGCTGCATGTTAGTGCGTGGCTGACGCTGCTAGATGTGGAAAGGTCACAAGCGACAGTCAAGCACAAAGGTCAATCAAAGTGACATTGAAACGCAAACAAAAAACGAGGCTCATGCACAATGGGAGTGTTATGTAAGGATATTGTTTGCATGGAACATTGTTTTCCCTCAGTATAATATTCTCCTTTTTGCAAATCATTTGCAAATCACCATCCCACAGCAGCAGTCTTTGAGTTAAAGGGTTAGTTCACCCAAAATAAAAATTCTGTCATTAATTACTCACCCTCATGTCATTACAAACCTGTAAGACCTTCGTTCATCTTCGGAACACAAATTAAGATATTTTTGATTAAATGTGAGTCTTATATATATATATTTTATCTAGGGATGGTTACCACTTCATTAGATTGTCACACATATTACCTACTAGAGGTGTCAGTGAAGTTTCTGAGTTAAAGGGTTAATTCACCCAAAATAAAAATTCTGTCATTAATTACTCACCCTCATGTCATTACAAACCTGTAAGACCTTCGTTCATCTTCGGAACACAAATTAAGATATTTTTGATTAAATGTGAGTCTTATATATATATATATTTTATCTAGGGATGGTTACCACTTCATTAGATTGTCACACATATTACCTACTAGAGGTGTCAGTGAAGTTTCTGAAAAAAAAATACAGATTGTTTTAGATTTTTTATTTTATTTTATTTAGAATGGGGAGAACATACAATTTACAAGAACGCAGTTGTCACCACACTAAATTTATTTTTTAAGAGTTTTTAAAACATATCACAACTTTGCCTTGAAATTACCACTATGTGATTCCCTAGTTGCATATATAGGGAGTTTAAAGGGCAAAAAGTTACACAAGAAACAAGCTGTGTTGAATTTCCAAAATGATCTATTTCATCGTCAAATAGAAACTAGAGAAATGCAGAACGATAGAAATAGAGAGGTGTGAAAGTTATGCCCCTGAAGCCACGAACCAGCCATCAGTAGCGCTGGGGAGAGAACGAGAAAGAAACATGAGCGCACACACACACACACACGCACGCACGCACACACACACACACACACACACACAAGCTTATGTGATTTGTTATTTTGTTGGTTTGACATTTTTAGAAAGTGTATTAAGAAACAGTGTAATGTTTTTAAGTGAACTTAAGTGGTCTTTTATTTCATTATTATTATATTATAAGCAAGGACAGTTAAGTAAAATTATACTTTTAAGATTTGAATATTTCAATAGAGTTAAGCACAATTCTTTTTCACAAGGGTTTGCTTAATAAAAGAACACCAGTGATGGCATTTTTTCATGAACTGTCGTGTTATTAAGCAAAATTGCTGAATGTAAACGCGTTCAGTGTCATTTTCCTTCTGTAGCCTCTGTTCTCTGACACGTTTCATTATCAGGGGAATGCCAACCATCTCTTTCTTTGACCCTCACAGAGTCCCCGCTGAAAGGAGATGACAATCAGCTAGATCGATCTTTTTCAGACTCGTCCTTGTTCAACCACTGGGGCCAGGATATGGGGCCAGAGAGCCGCAGAGTGGCCCTCAAGATGTTTCAATATTACGGCTACAATGGTTACCTCAGCGACCGCCTCTCAATGGACAGACCCATCCCAGACTACAGACCTGAAGGGTGAGTGTCTGACAGTCTGTCTGTCCTTTACTCACTGTCACAGTGAATGCCTGCGTGAACTAATGTGATTGCTGAGCACAAATCAATGTTTGCAGTCAGCAGATGCCCTGTGTTCATTTCTCACTGAAATATGATGGTAATATGATAGTATTTTGATATATACCCATGGCGTTTTCTCGGAGGAGGCAAACAAGAGCAGTGTGTTCTCAAAAACAAATTTGGATGAGAGGATTATTGCCTTCTTTTTGCTTCCTCAGGTCCACCACACCCCTCCAATATGCACTGATATTAATATATATATTACTACATTTTTTTGCGTGTAGAAAGATGTGTCTTATGCTTGCCATGGCTACATTTATTTGATGAAAAATACAGTAAAAAAGTATAAAACATTGTGAAATAGTATTACAATTGAACTTTTTTCTGTTTAAAATGTAATTTATTGCAGATTTGGTGCTCAAGAATCATTTCTTATTATTATTATCAATGTTGAAAACAGTTTTTGCTGCTTAATATTTTGTGGAAAACATGATACACTACTGTTCAAAGGTTGGGATAAGTAAGATTAAAAAAAAAATGAAAAAAGAAATGAATACTTTCCAGCAAGGATGCATTGAATTGATCAAAAGTGACATCAAAGTAATTTCTAATGTTTTTTTGTTGTTATTTACTTTCTATTCATGAAAGAATCCTGAAAAAAAACAGCTTCCACAAAAGTATTAAGCAGTAAAAATTGTTTTCCACATTGATTATAAGAATATTATTAATAATTGAGCACCAATAATAATTAAGCATCAAATCAGCATATTAGAATGATTTCTGAAGGATCATGTGACACTGAAGACTGAAGAGTAATGATGCTGAAAATTGAGCATTATCATCACCAAAATAAATTACATTTTAAAATATATATCATTAGAAATTTAATTTTAAATTGTAAAAAAAAAAAGTCACAATATTATCGTTTTTTCTGTATTTTTGATCAAATAAATGAAGTATAACAAACATATTTCAAAACCATAACAAAATAATTATTCCACATTTTTGATCAGTAGTGTATAAAAATACTGCTGAAAATCAGAAGTAGTTTTTTTTTTACAGTCTGTTATGGGTTGAAAGCATGGCAACATATGGTTTACACAAACGACTCTGTTTTGACAGGCTTTGAAAGAGGTGTGTGTGGAAAAACATAATTACTTCATAGCCTGTAATTACTGGATGTGTCTAGCTGGCAGCAACATAAAGAACTCCTTCACATCTGATCACATCTGTTCTTTTCTCTCCATGAAGCCAAATTGCTATTGAGTACCTGGGTCTGAAAACCTTCAAAACCCACTTGTTATAAACTCCAGTCTGCCAAGAACATCAAAACATTACCTATCTTTGTAAAGACCACCATATTTACCAAAAAGGTCCTGTTTGTCTAATTGCCTTTTGTCTCTCATTAGTATTTCCAGTGATTTCCGTGTAAAGGAAACAGAATAGGGCCTGAAACTGAAGATGAAGTCATGATTAAATAAATGGTCAGCAAAGAAGTTGCCTAACCTTCTGAAAATGCTGATTGTAAACCTCAGGAGGTCAAACTAAATATTATATGAGCTTTTTTATTTATTATAAATTTTGCATGAAGTTTACAGTTTTGCAACTCTGTTACTAAAACTGTTTGGTTGCTAAAACTTTCTAAATACATCTTAAACCCTGATTTGTGTGATGTTCTTATTTTGGCAATAATTATTAAATAAGCAAAAACTAAATAGACAACATTTATAGAAAATTGTAAGAAGTATATACACCACTGGTCTACAGTTTGGAATAATTAAGATTTTTTTAATGTTTTGGAAATGCAGGGCTGCATTTATTTGATCAAAAATACATTACAAAACAGTAATATTGTGTATATTATTAAAATGTAAAGTAAATTATTTTCTAATTGTATATACAATACTTGTCAAAAGTTTGGAAACGTTACGGTTTTTCAATGTTTTTAATGAAGTCTCTTCTGCAATAAGGCTGCATTTATGTGCTAAAAAATACAGTAAAAACAGTAATATTTTGAAATAGTGTTGCTATTTAAAATAACTGTTTTCTATTGTAATACATTTTAAAATGAAATGTATTTCTGTGATGGCAAAGCTGATTTTTCAGCATCATTACTCCAGTCTTCAGTGTCACATGATCCTTCAGAAATCATTCTAATATGCTGATTTGCAGATCAATTATTGTAAATTGCTATCAAATATTAACAGTGATTCATATTATTATCGGTTTTGAAAACATATTATTTTTCAGAATTCTTTGAAGAGTAGAAAGATCAAATAAACAGCATTTATTTGAAAAAAAAAATAATATTTGAGATTATAAATGTATTTACTTTTGATTCACTTTTGATCAATTGAATGCATCATTGCTATATAAATATATTATTAGTATTTTACATTTAAATGCATATCCAAAAATATTAAGCAGAAAAAAAAAATTCAGTACTAATAGTATCATATATTTGAATTATTGATATTTTTTCTTAAAGTCACTTGAATAACAGGTCTGAATATTTAAGCATTATAAAATGCAATTAGATTATTTAACTGAATTTGCATTCAGCAGATTTTTTTAAAATACTGATTATGAAAAAAAACTCTGAGACCTCTAAGGTGGGACATCAACATTGTAAGCTGATGTGTTTAAAACTAGTTATGTTGCATGCTTGATTAATTTTAGTAATACTTTAACACAATCTTACATGGGATTTGTGTTTTAGAAATTAAAAGGACATCAATTTGTACCCAATTCTTGGAAATGCCTCGACACATTAACATTTGTGCTCCTTTGTTTCATCTGTTCCTGCAGGTGCAAAAACATGTCTTACCCGTCCAACCTTCCGCAGGTTAGTATAGTCTTTATCTTTGTGAACGAGGCGCTCTCAGTCATTGTGCGCTCCATCCATTCGGCCATGAACAGAACCCCGCGCCACCTGCTCAAAGAGATCATACTGGTAGATGACAACAGCAATAACGGTAGGTTTACACAAAGCACAAAACACTTAACATGTTTGTCAATTGTGTAATGTTTGTCTCACAAGGTCTAAGTAGTGAGTGCCATTAATGTGAAGCATTGGCCGAACTATTTCCTGTGAGACTGGAACAAAGCAGCGGCAACCTCATGCATTTCTTTTTAGTGCTCTCTTGTGTTTTACTAGCTAGTTCTCAGTGTGAGGCTTATAGTCTTAATAATTGCCGCTGTTTGGCTTCTCAACATTCTGTCTTCAATCTAACCCTTCCGTCTGCTTAATTAGCCGCTCTGCTCATTGGATTAAAGTGACTAGTGATAGAATACTAATCAGCTGCAAACTGAGAAATATTTAGCCCGGAAAGATTAAACCTAAGAAACGTGATGAATTACTCTGTTTCTCCAACATCATGCACCTCATGTTCTGGACTATTGTTGCATGTAGCGGGTTTGTCTGCTGGCCTTTTTGCTCATTATTACTTTAATTTCCACCAATTTGGTGCTGCAGTAAGAGCGTTAATTGACAGGCTGATGAATATAGCTCCCATTATATTTAACATTAATCAAAAAATAATAATACAACGAAAGGTTGGGCTGGTAAATTAAACTGCATTTTGGCTATTTTGTGATTATTGCATTCATTATCAAATTGTCAACGTTGAAAAAAACACCTTTTTTGCGGTTTCATTTTTTTTCTGAATCATTATGTGTTAATATTGTGTGAAACAAGTGTTAATTTAATTTTAGTATTCCGTACATGCAACTTCCCAATTTATTAATACATTTATTATTATATTACATTTAATATTTTAAAATTATATTGACCTTATCTTCTAGAAAATTCTGCCATAATTTACTCAAGTTTTAACCCAAATCTTTATTTTATTTTTTAAAGATATTTTAAAGAATGTTGGTAACCAAACAGTTGCCGGTAATCATTGACTTACATAGTTTTTTTATTTTTATTTTATATATATATATATATATATATATATATTATGGAAGTAATACTTTTAATGTGCACATACAATTAAGCACACTTCTTTTTCAATAGCTTTCACAGGATACCAACAATTACAATGGTTAACATAGATAAATCTACCTAAACATTTCATTTTGAAAAATACCACAAAACCCTTAGCTTCACAGAATCATCTGCAAAGATGTTAAAACAGCTGTACAGAAATGTCATGGTTGTGCATAGATAAATGCTGCTGAGTCACGCTAAGTTTCGGCTAGATTTCTAGATTTTGCTAGATAATATTTTTTTTTTTAAATTAATCTGTCATCCTAAACATCTTTTTCTTCTCCCCCCTCCCCCCACCCAAACAAAACCCCACAAACCAAAACATGGTGTCTTTGACATTTTACTAGTGTCGTGTCATCCTGTATGTCAGGGCATAGTGCGTCAGCCGACGCTGATTTACTTTTGTCATTATGGTTAGAATTGGTCATATGAATTGGTAATACCAATATAGAATTGATAGTCTTATCAACGCTAGCTGTTGTCACCCCTACAGCTCTATGGAAGCTGCCAGGTCCTTTCAATTGTGATTATTATCTCTCGACATCTCTCCCTAATGTGAGAGCCACTTCTGGGTTCAGCTTACACTCTATTCTACTGCGGCAGACACCATGACCGACATGAAGAGAAAGAGGGTAAAGTGACCCAGATGATTCCTCACTAATTGTACCATTTTGAGGACCAGCAGCCCGCTCTCTCAGCTGGCATAATCTTGTGAGTCCTGACAGCTTTATCTTTACATTCATAGATGAAGGTTGTGAAGCGGCCACTCAACATGAGACTTTATGTCAACAGTGGGACCGACAGAGAATCTGTCAACCTTCAGTGAAGGCCAAAGAAAATTAAATCCCGCTCTCCTCAAAACCCGAGAATGAGCTGACAAAAATTCTTTGCCTCTGCAGTGGACAAATGATGAATAACCACCTTATCATCAGAGAGAGAGATGACTTACACTGCAAAAAATTATTTCCTTGCTTAGCATTTTAGTCAGTAAAAATATCTAAACATTTTTCAAAATAAAATTACTTGAGCAGAAAAATGCTTAATTTAGACTTACTTTCAGAAAATATATCTTCAGTTAAGTTAAATCACCAAAAAAAAAAAAAAACCTTAAATGCAGAATTCCATGCAATAATAAGACTTCTTTTCAGATAATAAATACTGAACAGTTGCTGAAAATTATTCACCCTCAGGCCATCCAAAATATAGATGAATTTGTTTCTTGATCGGAACAGATTTGGAGAAATTAAGCATTACATCGCTTGCTCACCAGTTAATCCTCTGCAGTGAATGGGTGCCGTCAGAATCAGAGTTTAAACATGGAGCCGAAAGAACTGCCACAGTACTTTCTGTAGGGCTGTCTTGGCTGGCCATCGTTAGTTTTGAGCTGTTAGAAGGAGTGATGAATTGATTTCATGAATGTTGTATTATATTGGTTGAGAGCTTCACATTCAGTTCAATACAGCTTAGCTGTCCCAGCTCCTGGAGTCCATATTGACGTACACAAAGATTGAATTATTCTCTTTCTATGGCCAGGGACAATAAGGACACCTTCCAGCAGGTAAACCAGGTTTCCTCACAGAATCTGAGAAAAGATTGACGTTTTTATGTTCTTAACACACTTATTCCCTGTTAAATGCACTTTGTAATGTCAAAATGTACAAAGTTTTACTTTAAAGTATATTTTAAAAGAAGTACACTTATTTAATGTGTTGGCTGACATACTAAAGCAAGTTTAGATTTTTTACTTCATCATTACAAATGTATAAAATATAAAATACCAATAAAATTTCAATACATGGCATACTCGTTTCAACAAAAAGTTTACCATAAATGCTTGTCAGTACATTCAGCAGTACACTTGAAACATATTTTAAAGACAATAAAAGTAATTATGAAATTAGATGTACTTAAGCCCAGAGTGAGTTAAACACTCTCTAAAATTTAGCTAATTACATTTAATATTAATTTAAACTATAATACACTTTCATTTAATTGCGGTTTGCATGCGGTTAAGTGTCTGTAAACATGACACTCGGTTCACACTTAAAATATTATTTTAAAGTATATTGTTTCAATAATAAGTGCTCTTTTTTTAAAAGTATGCTAAAGTGTACTTCGTTTTTACAAGGGAATAGATAGATCCTGCAAAATATGGATGCTAGTTTAAGTCAGTTTAACATCAAGGACTTAATTAAAATGTCTCAAAAGCTTTGACACCCAGTAAGATTGCTTAGAGACCTTCAGCATAATATTATCATATTATAATAGCATGCAGTGGTAGGATCAGTCAAGCTTAATGTTTTGTATTGACTGAATCAAGAAGTGCACTTGAGATAATGGTGATGAAAGATTGATGCTTTCAGTCATGAGCAGCTCTGAGATAATGGACCTGTTATCATTTGTTTTATTATGATAGGATCTTCACCAGTTCTTCCAATCAATTGCTATTTGTTCATGTATGTTAATCGGTCATTTTCAACGGAGATGAAAGTTCTGCTCTAATAAGCTTTGAAGAAAGTTTTTGGTGAGGTTGAGGATAGAGGGATTTTCGCTGTCAAATAAAATCAGAAGACAGATTTCATTTAGTGTCTCCCGGTTCAATCATAAAACTCATATTTGCAGGCGGGGGTAAAGCATTAGAGCAATTTGTAGAGCCACAAGCTGTTCATATCCAATGTTCTCTGGCTTTTGAAAGAGACATTCTCTTCACGTTCACTCGTGCAATTCCACAATCTCAGGGATCGATGAGAGACGCCGTTCGCTCAAGGATAAACTCTGTTGGCACGAGCCTGGCTGAGCACAACATCCCACTCAAGGGCCAGGTGAATTACATTGTGGCTATATGAAAAGTGACCTTTAGCTTCTGTCATACCTGTGGCCAGTGTCAGGATCTTTAAGGGCAAGGAAATAGAGCAAAACAACTGTCGAATAACAATCGCTGTGATTGGCCGATATTACAAGTGCCTACACTGGAAACATTCTGTACGAAGAATATTCTTACATACCATCATCTCTTTCTATCAGAGATTTTATTCTTTCACATACACTGAATTTTTTGTTAATGAACTATTATTGTAGTATGTTTTACAAGTCTTTGTTTGTCCGGTCTACTTAGTCTGTGTTTGCCCTATTGTGGAATATTAAAGACTATTTGCATCTATCTTCGCCTTCTTCATGCGTGTATCTCACCATAGCGTGACAGGCATATGAGTGCCTGTACTGTATATTTTATAACTGAAAACTGTATATTTCACTAGCCGATTTAATGTTACTATACCCGTAAGTTATAAAGTAATTAATAATTTCTACTTGCATAATTTTACAGCAAGCCATAATTTTTTACCGTATTTTACTATATGATGTAATTTAAAACATTCACATTTCTTCACCATATATAGAAAGATACTGTAACTTACAGTACAGTTAATCAATTAACAGGTTTTACTGTTTTCTGTAAAAAAAAAAATCATAGGGCTTTATACGGGCTTTAGGTCTGATTGTCAGGGGAAAACATACACTGGGGCGTGTAAAATCTCTCAAAAATTGCTAGTACATTTTGCAAATAATTACAAAGAAACAGCAAGTAACACATTGAATTTAAACAGAGTTTAAAGAATAAAAAGACTGAAATAGTATTTTCTTGTAAAACATTCATTAATCCAACAATCTTTATTTCGAAAAATTATTTTTACAGTGTAATATTCATAATAGTACCTGGTTTGCAACTCAGATGGTGCCAAATAGACATAGCAGGATTGACTGTGGATGGAAAACATACACTGGAAAAAAAAATACTTTGAGTACTCACTAGTGAAGGGTACGGTGGCTGAGAAGTGCAGAACAAATCACAATTCTGAAAACAAAATAACAAATTACAAACGCAAATGCAAGTCTAAAAAACAAAATAACAATTCAGAAAACATTATAACAAGTCAGAAAACACAATGACAAATCAGACAAACCGGAAAAGGTAGGTATAGTTTGAGACAGTGCCATTGGTTTGGGATTACTCACCGCTGACTGGACGAGACATCTGTCAATCAACGTATACAGGAAGAACCAGCCGAAGAAAAGTCGTGGTAGAAAGTTCGGAGATGGTATTAAGGTAGCTCAGTTTAAATGTATTATATGAATTGCCCTTACTCTGGAATAAAAAATACGGGGGTAAAATAATCAGCTCCAGTGGTGCAGATGGATAAGTGCGTGCCCTTGGCTTTTTGACGCGATCGACCCGGGTTTGATCCCGTCTTTTGCTGAACTTTTTTTCCCTCCCTTTTTAAAGCTGTAACAACAATACTGTGATACAGAGAAACCGTGATATTTTTTGCTTAAGGTTATCATACCATCAAAATCTCATACCGGCCCATGCCTCATTGGGAGACG
>NW_015505241.1:613794-651671 GCF_001515645.1 Sinocyclocheilus grahami
GCACAGTTAAATTTAGAGCCCGAACCCGACCCGAACCCAAAATCTTTTTTCCCCCCACAACGAATAGCCAATTAAAAAAAAATCCTGTATTTCACAATTGCATGCAACGGTCAGGAAACAAATACATGTAAAGAAACAGAATCATTAAGGCTTGGCCAGTTCACAAGGCAAAAGAAAAAACATTTTCCAGTTATGAAAGTTTATGAACATCAGGCGCTTCGGTCACATAAATTCTGCCGAGTTTTTGAATGGTTGTATACGACAAGACGATAATTATTCCATCGTGCAAATTATGGTCATTTTCGTCAGTTAAGGTTCGTTAGCATTCGGCCTGCTTTAAATCATACACAGAGATGCAGTGCGGTAAGATCGCATTTATTTTAATTAATTAATTATATCATTTATTTGAACTAGCGAGAGAGAGAAAGAGAGAGAGGGATTAAAGTTGCCTCTGTGAACCTGTGTCTGCGCGCCTCTCTCTACAAGCAATGAGGCTTAGTTCCTTCAAAAACAGCGATTTTACCCCCTCATTTCAGAGAAATATGAAGTGTCTCGTCCAGTCAGCGGTGAGTAATCCCAAACCAATGGCGCTGTCTCAAACTATACCTACCTCTTCCAGTTTGTCTGATTTGTTGTTGTGTTTTCTGACTTGTTATTTTGTTTTCGAATTTGTCATTGTGTTTTCTGACTTATTATAATGTTTTTTGAATTGTTGTTGTGCTTTCTGAATTGTTATTTTGTTTTTTAGACTTGCATTTGCATTTGTAATTTGTTATTTTGTTTTCAGAATTGTGATCTGCTTTGCACTTCTCGGCCACCATAGAAGGGTTTGGAGGACTGTGCCAAGCACAAAAAAAAAATCCTTCCGTGTGCACAAACTAATTTTCTACTCAAAGAGTTGATGAGCCATTTCACTATATTACGCTGTTAAAAGGTTTTTAAAAACCTTTGTGTACCACTGGGCCTTGTCTGGATGAGTTTTATTTTTTGAAGTCTTAGTGATCATTTATTTGTTTTAACAGCAACAGATAATTGAGTTGGTGGAATTAATTCTCTCCCTGTCTCATGGCTACACCATCTGCGAAATCATCAAGCATGTTTGTCATGCAAACTTAATAGAAAATCAATTTAGCCCCATCAAACAGGGAATAAGACGATTAGACCCTTGAATGGATAAACTGCACAAACCCTTACCAAAAAAAATACTGTGGTGGTACCATGATACAATCATGCTTTCAGATGTATTAACACGCTTCTTTGACATATAGCATGATATTAAATGATTACCATGTTCATATACTTGATATTGCCAACATACAAACATGGCATACCATTGTAGCAGTTCCCTAAAAGAGAATTTGCACTGCATGCAGATGGAGATCTCAAGAATGCTCTAAAGGAATACTTTTAAAAGTTGATCCGTTGCAGTCTTTACATCAGCCTTTTATGACATACAGTAATGAATATGTTGTATGGAATGTGGAATCATGTCTGTCTCTTCCACCAGTTTCTTCTCTAAGAGGGAGAAAAGGTGAAATTAAAAATAAATCATAAGAATTCAATTTAACAGTGAAGCATAACACATGAAGGAACCAAATGAAAACTTAATGACACTTCTTCTTGGTTTGCATTATATATTCATGTGAGGCACCTTCATTTTGACTTGTTGCCAGATTGTTAAAGTTTCATCAGTGTTGTAGATCTTAGTGGTGTTGACATGCTGGTTAAATTAATTGGAATAAACAATCAAGACCACAAGAGAAAATGCATCTATTTTGCATTTTTCTAATGCAATGTCCTTTTTTGTTCTGAATACTGGTCAAACTTTTGGAATATTTTTTTTTCTTTTCTTTTTTTTATGTTTTGGAAAGAAGTCTGTTATACTAACCATTCAAGACTGCATTTATTTGATCAAAAATATTTTAAAATATGGTGATATATTATTACAATTTAACACATCTGTTTTCTATCTGAATGGTTATATTGTGAAATATTTTTGCAATTTAAAATAACTGTTTTCTATTTTAGTATATTTTAAAATGTAATTTATTCCTGTGATTCAAAACTTTCTGAGTCTTCAGTGTCACATGATTCTTCAGAAATCACTCTAATATGCTGATTTGGTGCTCAAGGAATATTTCTTATTATTATCAAACAGTTGTGCTGCTTAATATTGATATAAAAACTGTGATACACCACCATTGAAAAGTCTGGGTTAAGTAAAAATAAAATAAATAAGTAAATTCATTATTAGGTTACACTTTATTTTGTGTGCTTATTACAGTGTAATTATACATTTAAGTACTGAGTAATATTAATGAACTACATGTACTTACTATATGGTTAGGGTGTGGCTTAGGGTTATTTGCATGTAATTATGCATAATTTATTGTTATTACAATAGTAAGTACATGCAACGTGTAACAAGGACACATTAAAATAAAGTGTTACCAATTAGTATTTTTCTTTAGCAAAGATCCATTAAAATGATCAAAAGTGACATTAAAGGCAGTTATAATGTTTCAAAAGATTTCTATTTCAAATAAATGCAAATAAACTTCCTATGCATGAAAGAAAATAAGTATCATAAATGTATCACAAAAATATTAAGCAGCAAAAACAGTTTTAACAATGATAATAATATGAATCATGATTAATAATTGAGGAAATAGCATTATTATTATCATTATAATTTATGCTATAATTATAAATGATAATATGCTATATAATTATGCTATATTAATATACAGTATACTACTAAACTAATAAAAACTATATATATATATATATATATATATGATAAAATGATAAATTAATAATAAAATAAATAATGCATGGCTTGTACTTTTGAGTACTATTGAACTGCTCTATTTCTTTGTACATACAGTATCAGTATATTTCGTAAGCTGCTGAAGGTGCTAGGTCAAGTGTGATGAATGAACTTCATGAATGTTGTATTGTTTGGTGTGAGAGCACACCTTCTCACTCAAGCAATGCATGCAGTTCCACATCCTGGTTCAGTATGGCTTCTCTGTAAAGTGAACACGATTGACAGGCCCAAGAGTCCTTATTGACACACACACACACACACACACACACACACACATGCACACACACACATACACACACAGTAACAACAACATCCTCTTTGCTGTGACCAGGAATAATGAGGACAGTCCTCCAGGAGGCATTGTAATGTTATAGCTCTTCCTCTCTCTCTTTGTCTCTGTCTTCCTCCCAGATGAGTTAAAGGAGAAATTACAGGACTTTGTCAAGGAGACCAACAGCAAGCAGCCCGGTTTCATTAAAATGGTGCGGCACAGTAAGCAGGAGGGGCTGATCCGCTCACGTGTCAGTGGCTGGAGAGCTGCCTCTGCCCCAGTGGTGGCCCTGTTTGACGCCCACGTAGAGTTCAACACTGGCTGGTGGGTGATATAAGAACTCTGGCTATTCCTAGCGCTTCATAGCCAGATTGTAATTACTGCTTCTTTCAATTGAAATGGTCTAAAGGATCAGTGCATTTGTTCAAGCACTGACAAGAACCGAGGGGCATTTTTTTCCCCTGAAAAGATCTAAAGAAAAAAAAAGTCTAGTTCACTGCTTCAATTTTTCTCTTTTCTTCATGTTGCTCCAAACCTATATGAGTCTCTTTCCTCCATGAAACATAAAATGGTTTTTTTAAGAATGCACACACTTCTTTTTTCCATAGTGCAAAAGACAAAAAAGGACAAAAATGCACCTTAAAAGTACTTCAAATTACTTCTGTACTATATTCTGTTTTTTTATCTATATCAGGGGTGGCGAACTCCGGTCCTGGAGAGCCGCAGCCCTGCAGAGTTCAGCTCCAACCCTAGTTAAAACTCACCTGCCTGTAGCTTTCTAGTAACCCTTCAGACCTTGATTAGCTTGTTCAGGTGTGTTTGATTAGATTTGAAGCAAAACTCTGCAGGGCTGCGGCTCTCCAGGACCGACGTTCGCCACCCCTGATCTATATGAAGGCTTAATGTGCAGCATATGCTGGAAAAACATGCCTTTTATGCAAAACTCCAAAATCGTAGTCCTACCTATACCAATTCACAGCAGTTTCCATCTGAAATGAACACTAGAAGCTGTAAGACACCAACAACTTCAATTCCTTTTCACACAAATTTTGGTTATGGCGAAGATTATTGGTTAATAAAGATTATTTTCACAAGATTCCTTGCACAATACTATGTTGTGGCCTGAAACTATTTTATCATAATACACAATTTGCAAACTAATACATTTTAATGTTTGCATCACGTAATATGCTCCTTGTGTATGGCTTTTCTGATATAGTAAACTTGCTCGGTAGCGCACCTGGTAAAGCTTTGCACTTGTGAAGTGGAGTGCTTGGGTATGAGTCCTGTGAAACATTATGCACCACAAAAGACCTCAGTACTTGTAGAAGCAAGCTGAATTAGCAAGTGTGCTTTTATCTCATGTTTACTTTTGTTAACACTATCAGTTAGGTTTAGGGTAGGGTTTAGTGTAGGTGTTACGTTATTTTCAAACATGACAGAGCATTAACCTTTTAGTGCAATTCACTGGATATTTTCTAAACTGCTGCCATGTGTACATCAACCAACGTAATAAAACGTTGCCAGATTCCCATTTATAATTTTTTTCGGATTGAAATGAATTGAAAATATCGCATGCGATTTATCGTGCAGCCCTAATTCACACATCATTTTCAAACTTTGCAACACATCGAGTTCATTCTTGGAGGAACTATTCCTTTAACCTGGTCCTGTATAAACACAGATCATATAGATGCCCTTCATCATCAAAAGAAGTTCTGGATCTTAGAGTTGGCACACCATGGTTTCTCTCATAGCAATCTGACCCAGATATGTCAGTGCAATTTGAATAACACCCAGAATTTTTCTGCCTTTAATCAGCTTTGATGTGATTTTAAAGCCGTACTGTACTGCTCAATTTGCATCTCTCTAGAAGAATCAGTCCTAAAATAGTACTGAGGATGAGCTGACTGAATAGGCACTGTTTGTTATTTAATCTTGTTGAGAATGCACCGCCTGTTCAGCCTCACGTTTCATACTTAAAAAATGGCTTTTTTTTGGAACAAATCATGTTCACTGGGTGGTAAACAATTGTATTGTTATTTCTACAGGGCTGAGCCTATTCTCCAAAGGATCAAAGAAGACAGAACCAGAATTGTATCTCCATCTTTTGACAATATCAAATACGACACATTTGAGATTGAAGAGTACCCACTCTCCGCTCAGGGCTTTGACTGGGAACTGTGGTGCCGGTATCTGAACCCACCAAAATCCTGGTGGAACTTGAACAACAGCTCTGCTCCAATCAGGTGTTTTGTTCAATTTATTAATTTGAGAATATTTATTTATTTATGTATGTTTGTTTGTAAATATTTGTATTTATTTAAATATATTTATTTATTTATTTATTTACTATTTTTATTTGTTTGTTTGTTTGCATTTATTTAAACAAATCTCTTCACTTTATTTATAATTCATGATTTATTTATATTTTATTTAAAACTTATTTTTTTATTTAAATCTCATCCTTTATTTGTTTGTTTGTATTTATTTAAATAAATATTTTCCCTTTATTTATTTATTTATTTTCAATTATTAATCTGTTTATGCTTGTAAATATTTTTATTTATTTAAATATCTTTATATATTTTTTTAAAAATGGTTATTTATTTGTTTATGTGTTTGTTTGCATTTATTTAAATAAATCTCTTCACTTTATTTATAGCTCATGATTTATTTATCTTTAATTTAAAACTTGTTTATTTTTTATTTAAATGTCATTCTTTATTTGTTTGTTTGTTTGTATTTATTTAAATAAATCTCTTCACTTTATTTATTTATTTATTTTCAATTATTAATCTGTTTATGTTTGTAAATATTTTTATTTATTTAAATATCTTTATTTATTTATTTAAAAATGGTTATTTATTTGTTTATGTGTTTGTTTGCATTTATTTAAATAAATCTCTTCACTTTATTTATTTATTTATGTATTTTTCTCTTTATTTAAATCTGTTTGTTGTACATCTCTAATGTAAATCTCTAGGAGTCCAGCCCTGATTGGCTGCTTTGTGGTGGACAGGGAGTACTTCGCAGAGATCGGCCTGCTGGATGAAGGCATGGAGATTTACGGAGGAGAGAATGTGGAGCTGGGTGTGAGGGTGAGAAACTATATCATTCTGAGCAGGCTATGGGGTAATGAGGATAATGGATTCACTCTTGAAGGATTAATGACTCTAATGGCCCTCCTTTCTTGGCAGGATAGTTCAAGTTGGCACCATTTACCTTATCTCTTGTCAAAACGCATTCTTTTGATCTGGTTGTAATTGTTATGCACTTTAAAAATGAGACATAGCTTTTTTTCAGCATCTTGACGTCCAACATCAGTGTAAGTGGGGTTATTAAAACTACAACCAAAAGAAAATGTTTTAAATAGTTTGAGATGAAGTAGAGCAAGGCAAGACACTTTTGAATTTAGGGCTGCTACTAACATCTTGTATTATTTTTTTCAATTAGTTGATTAATGCAATGATTATTTCCCTCAATTATTTCAACATTTTCTCATAAAAAGGCTTTCTTTACAAATAAAAAATAAATGAAAGTGCCAAGAATTATAAGACATTTTCAGTACTGCAAATGTCCAGAAGTCCAACATACTGTAAACTCAGCACAAAAATGGCTAGTGCCAATTATATCTGGAAATGCACATTTATTATTGATCAATTATGAATCATTATTATGAATCATTTCAAATACATGTCAACTTTTCCTTTGGAAAACAAATCTTTCCCGAGTAATGCTGTAAACTATACAGGGAACCCTCTTATGTGGTACACTGGTATAATATTAAATGTTAAAATTAAGTCCAACTTATTAAATTAAATGGCTATACTTGTTTGTTACAAACATTTAAATTGCACATAAGGTAGTTTTTATGAAAACCTGAAAGATTTATTCAAACATACATAATTATCATATATTATATTATATTATATTAATACTGCACATGTCGACGCTTTCCATGCAAATTGACTTATTTACATAGTGGACGTTGTTGAATAAGATGTCAAGAATATGTCTTCATTTAAATTTTTATCCTTTATAACGGCATTCTTTCACCAGTGAATTGCTAGATTTAGCTTTGCAAAAATGTTCAGACCTTCTCTATTTTTACCGATTTACTAATCCAACATTGAAAAGTTCCTTTCTGTGCCTTTTTTGGTTCCCAAAGCTCAGGCAGTACAGCCCTATATTTTGTATTATCCATTCATACTTTTGTTTTAACACTGCACCGGGTCTGTGCTGATGAAAAGCAGCCCCACGGCATGAAAACTACCACTTTCGCTGAAGGTAGGTGTTAGGTTTGAGCAGTGTTAAATTTAGTGCACCACATTTGCTTCACATATTTCTTTTTCTGTGCCACCCTCCTCTACAGGCCGGTGTTATACAGGCTTCCTGATATGGTTGACTGGTGCACCTTTAGTCTGTTTTCAGATACTGAACTCTCAAAGCGAACATTGTCCTTTATGTGGCTGCTCTCACAAGTCTCCTGCTGTTTGTGCAAGGAGTTTCATAGGGCAACATTTTCTGGGCAACGTCTGGGTGGTTTGATGCAGCTTCCATTTCTTTACAATTAAAATAAAAGTGCCCGCTGGGACACATAAACACTTGGATATTGTTGTCCTTACTTATGCATTTGGTTTACTTAATTTCTGACTTCATAGAATGCTTGTTTATTTTTTATTTAAATGTCATTCTTTATTTGTTTGTTTGTATTTATTTAAATAAATCTCTTCACTTTATTTATAGCTCATGATTTATTTATCTTTAATTTAAAACTTGTTTATTTTTTATTTAAATGTCATTCTTTATTTGTTTGTTTGTTTGTATTTATTTAAATAAATCTCTTCACTTTATTTATTTATTTATTTTCAATTATTAATCTGTTTATGTTTGTAAATATTTTTATTTATTTAAATATCTTTATTTATTTATTTAAAAATGGTTATTTATTTGTTTATGTGTTTGTTTGCATTTATTTAAATAAATCTCTTCACTTTATTTATAGCTCATGATTTATTTATCTTTAATTTAAAACTTGTTTATTTTTTATTTAAATGTCATTCTTTATTTGTTTGTTTGTATTTATTTAAATAAATCTCTTCACTTTATTTATTTATTTATGTATTTTTCTCTTTATTTAAATCTGTTTGTTGTACATCTCTAATGTAAATCTCTAGGAGTCCAGCCCTGATTGGCTGCTTTGTGGTGGACAGGGAGTACTTCGCAGAGATCGGCCTGCTGGATGAAGGCATGGAGATTTACGGAGGAGAGAATGTGGAGCTGGGTGTGAGGGTGAGAAACTATATCATTCTGAGCAGGCTATGGGGTAATGAGGATAATGGATTCACTCTTGAAGGATTAATGACTCTAATGGCCCTCCTTTCTTGGCAGGATAGTTCAAGTTGGCACCATTTACCTTATCTCTTGTCAAAACGCATTCTTTTGATCTGGTTGTAATTGTTATGCACTTTAAAAATGAGACATAGCTTTTTTTCAGCATCTTGACGTCCAACATCAGTGTAAGTGGGGTTATTAAAACTACAACCAAAAGAAAATGTTTTAAATAGTTTGAGATGAAGTAGAGCAAGGCAAGACACTTTTGAATTTAGGGCTGCTACTAACATCTTGTATTATTTTTTTCAATTAGTTGATTAATGCAATGATTATTTCCCTCAATTATTTCAACATTTTCTCATAAAAAGGCTTTCTTTACAAATAAAAAATAAATGAAAGTGCCAAGAATTATAAGACATTTTCAGTACTGCAAATGTCCAGAAGTCCAACATACTGTAAACTCAGCACAAAAATGGCTAGTGCCAATTATATCTGGAAATGCACATTTATTATTGATCAATTATGAATCATTATTATGAATCATTTCAAATACATGTCAACTTTTCCTTTGGAAAACAAATCTTTCCCGAGTAATGCTGTAAACTATACAGGGAACCCTCTTATGTGGTACACTGGTATAATATTAAATGTTAAAATTAAGTCCAACTTATTAAATTAAATGGCTATACTTGTTTGTTACAAACATTTAAATTGCACATAAGGTAGTTTTTATGAAAACCTGAAAGATTTATTCAAACATACATAATTATCATATATTATATTATATTATATTAATACTGCACATGTCGACGCTTTCCATGCAAATTGACTTATTTACATAGTGGACGTTGTTGAATAAGATGTCAAGAATATGTCTTCATTTAAATTTTTATCCTTTATAACGGCATTCTTTCACCAGTGAATTGCTAGATTTAGCTTTGCAAAAATGTTCAGACCTTCTCTATTTTTACCGATTTACTAATCCAACATTGAAAAGTTCCTTTCTGTGCCTTTTTTGGTTCCCAAAGCTCAGGCAGTACAGCCCTATATTTTGTATTATCCATTCATACTTTTGTTTTAACACTGCACCGGGTCTGTGCTGATGAAAAGCAGCCCCACGGCATGAAAACTACCACTTTCGCTGAAGGTAGGTGTTAGGTTTGAGCAGTGTTAAATTTAGTGCACCACATTTGCTTCACATATTTCTTTTTCTGTGCCACCCTCCTCTACAGGCCGGTGTTATACAGGCTTCCTGATATGGTTGACTGGTGCACCTTTAGTCTGTTTTCAGATACTGAACTCTCAAAGCGAACATTGTCCTTTATGTGGCTGCTCTCACAAGTCTCCTGCTGTTTGTGCAAGGAGTTTCATAGGGCAACATTTTCTGGGCAACGTCTGGGTGGTTTGATGCAGCTTCCATTTCTTTACAATTAAAATAAAAGTGCCCGCTGGGACACATAAACACTTGGATATTGTTGTCCTTATTTATGCATTTGGTTTACTTAATTTCTGACTTCATAGAATGACTCGTTAGTATTCATTTCACATATGCCCTTCAAACTCACAACTTGAATAATGACTCATTATGAACTGTAAACCCCAACATCCTGTGGGAGTTTTAGCCAGAAAATATGGTAGTTTTTAATTGATTCACATGCAGTTTTTTTGAGAATTTAGTTTTAATCTGGAGGATATGGGGGCTGAATACATATTTCAGTTAATTTTTTAATCAAGAATATTTTTTAGCATAAAATAGTATCTTTTTAATTTTCAGTTTCATTGCTGGGAATAAAAATACATCTGATAGCAAAATGTCAGTGTAGGATTCATAATTAGGTCAAATGTATTAATAGTCTGAATATTTATGAGGTGGAGAGTACACTACCAGTCAAAAGTTTGAAATAATTAAGATTCCATTTATTTAATTTTTTTAAAGAAATCACTTATGCTCAATAACATTTCACAATATGAATGGTTTTGCCTTGGTGAGCAAAATATACTTCTTTCAAAAACATTGAAACATTCCAAACTTTTGACTAGTAGTGTATGTATTTAGGCTGGAAGATATTCATTTGGTTTGAGAACAGGGCACATCATAACCTTTCACCATTATAAATAATCTCATAAAATCCATCGCTCACTGAAGGGATATTTCAAAATAGCCTTCAATAAAACTCAGTGACCCTTATGTCAGTCGCACTTCAGACCCTGTTTGCTTTCTTTTCCGTTTATACTGCAGTTTCTTTGCTGGTTTATTTGTATGTGTCTTTGTCTTCGTCCCAGCACAGTCTTAATAAATGTGCCATACCTGAGCAGAGAGCCATTATAATCCCTAAAGAAAGCCAATAATAACCTTCAAGCATACTGTGACCCCAAAAAGCATTTTCAAGGAACATTTCGCCCAAAATGAAAAATTGCTGAAAATGTACTCACCCTCAGGCCATATAAGATGTAGATGAGTTTGTTTCAGAACAGATTTGGAGAAATTTAGCATTTTATCACTTGCTCACCAATGGATCCTCTGCAGTGAATGGGTGCCGTCAGAATGAGACTCCAAACAGCTGATAAAAACTTCACAATATTCCACAGCTAATCCGCATGACTCCAGTCCATCAATTAACATCTTGTGAAGTAAATAGCGGTGCATTTGAAATAAAAAAATCCATCATTAAGGTATTTTTACTGTAAACCGTCGATTCTGACCATAATCCACCACAATAATGCTTCCTCCGTCCCCTGTTGTCCTCTCACACCAAAATACACTGACATATTTGTCTAGAACTGTTTTGGACTGTTTTTGCTTATAAACAGTGCTTTATCTGTGCGTATTTGTCTCCTGATTCAGACGAGATTACTTTTTTTTTTTTACTGTAGAAAGCAATATTATGGATAAAAGACTCAAGAAGGATAGATAGATAGATAGATAGATAGATAGATAGATAGATAGATAGATAGATAGATAGATAGATAGATAGATAGATAGATAGAAGATTTAGATAGAAAATTTCAGCTATAAACACACATATTTTAGCTTTTTGCTTCAGTAAACATTAATTGATTGTCTGGAGTTGTGTGCATTACATGTAGATTATTGTGATGCTTTCATCAGCTGTTTGGACTCTCATTCTGATGGCATCCATTCACTGCAGAGGATCCACTGGTGAGCAAGTGATGTAATGCTGAATTTCTCAAAATCTGTTCTGATGAAGAAACAAACTCATCTACATCTTGGCTGGCCTGAGGGTGAGTACATTTTCAGCAAATATTCAGTTCTGGGTGAACTATTCCATTAAAGGGGTCATATGATGCGATTTCAAGTTTTCCTTTCTCTTTGGAGTGTTACAAGCTGATTGTGCATAGATAAGATCCCTGAAATTGCAAAGACTAAAGTCTCAAACCCAAAGAGATATTCTTTATCAAAGTTAAGACTCTGCCTCACCCCCCTAAAACGGCTCGTTCTAACACGCCCCCACATATCTACCTCACTATGTGGAAATATTTGCATAATGCGGCACAAATGTGCACGCAAAGAAAGAAGGTGTGGTTTCAGTAAACACAGTTAGTGTTGAAGCAGCCATGTCAGGGAGACGCTGTGTGTTTCTAGGCGAAAGCAAAAGCATTTTATTTGGCCTTCCAATAGTAGATGCATTTAGGAATCTTTAAGATCACTTACAACAGAAAAGCAATGCATTTTATGGACGACCGTTTCGTGAACCTAGGAGAGGAGGTAATTCTGACTTTGCTATGACAATCTGGCGCTTCTGAATCAGCTACTGTTTTGTTATTAGTTTAAGTATTTACTATTGACTGTTCAAATGCGGAGTTTTGCGCATCGTGTGTGTGTGTGTGTGTGTGTGTGTGCGCAAGCGAGCGAGAGAGAGCAAGAGCACGAGAGAGCGAGAGAGAGAGAGAGAACGAGAGAACGAGAGAGAGAAAGAGAGAGAGAGACGGGGTCACATCACAGTGGAGTCAGCTGTCTTATCCGTGGCTTGTGTACTGCAAACACATACCAGCTTCATCACTGTGTCTGTCACGCGACTCTGCTCCCCTTTTAGGCCCTGTCTTTACATTCATTTTGAAAGATGAAGCTCGCGATTATGGTAAGGGGCGTTACATTTCTGACGAGTGCTTGCGGTGTTCGGCCAATCACAATGCACTGGGTCAGCTGGCCAATCAGAGCAGACTGCGCTTGTCGGAAGGAGGGACTTTGTAGAAAACTAAGAGTTTGAGAGAGGCGGGGCATAGAGGACTTGAAAAATAGTATTTGAAAAATAATGTGTTTTTTGAACATTAAAGCATGTCAACATATTCTGTTGCACCAAATACACTAAATAATGATCTTTAAAAAAGCATCATATGTCCTCTTTAAGCAACACTTAAAGATGTTGGAATGACATTGGGCATTGCTGATGACAAAATAAAAAATACACATACGTGTGTGTATGTTACATAAAATTCAGAATCTAGAGGGCAAACTTGCTGTCCCTGTCTGTCCTCTCGGTGAGTCAGCACAACCCTAAAATGGCTTGACTTTGAAAGCTATGACCACTCTCCAAGCACAGTGAAACATAATCATCAATCACGCTAAAGGAGAGAGTAGGGTGGCATTTCCCTCCCTGGTAATTTTCCCTCAGTGAATGGCATACTTTTAAGATTTTTATGCTTGATAATGGGCCACTGATTGCTCTTCTCTGAAAGCATGCACAATTTTCTCAGAGACATACGTTTTCACTGTCCCTCGCTGGTTTGTGGATAAATGGAAAGTGAATTGTTCTGATTGCACTAGACGGCACACAGAGACACAGTGTGCTAGATTTGTTCATGTCTCTGTTTATACCAGATTATGGTAAAAGCAATGAAAAGACAGGCTGCTGCGAGAAGGCAGAGGTGCTTTAGGCGCTACTACCTCTTACCTCACTTTACCCACAATTCCCAGTGGGTTTCATCTGTTTTCAGTATATTACGGCAGCACTACAATGAGATGGTGAGTTATGTGTGTGCAGATTAAAGTCTCAGAGAGAAAGGCAATTTTCAGATCTACGCGCATCACTTTTTCAAATAAAAATAGTAGACTTTGTTTGCCATTCTATATAGAGGTAGACGTACAATGTCCTCGATCAGCGTTAAATGCTAAGTGGGTGAAAAGCAAATGAATCACATGTCTGAAGCCTTCTGAGGTGATAAACGGAGATTAGAGCATCGTGTGATAAAACTCATGAAGCATTTATGCAATATGCAGATGGAGTCCTCTCACACACTGAATCACTTGAAGAAATAAAGGACATTATGTGGAACATGTAAGCGAATTATAGTGTACCAGAGATAAAAATAAATAGGCCGTGCAGAGATTTGATGGTTCAGTGTAAAACAACCAAAATTTACTATTGTGGCCTAAGCACTGGGTGGTTCTTATGAAATGGTGAGGAAATGTGATATTTCAGGTCATGCTTCATCCCAAAATCACTCAAATAAGGAATAATTATAGTTTGCATAAAGAAATGAAGCCTACTTTAGGACCATAAAGATTTTTTTGAATTGTAAGATGACAGAACATTTAAGCACACATTAAACACATTCTTGCTGAATACCAATCATGATGCTGAAGGTATTGATTTCTTTCAAAAAAATAAAAAATAAAATAAATCCCCCCCACATTTTCCCCTGAATTCTCATTTATGTAATGCTGAAAAATTAGGGTTTCATTCATTAATTTCTTTTTAAATAGACATTTTTTTGTGGTTTTGTTGGATTGATCTTGCATATACAGTATTACACAACAGTTTCGGTTCTCTGATTTGATTGGTTGAAAATGAAAATGAGGGATAGGCCTATATTTATTTTTTTGCATTACAGTAAAAATATATTTCTTTATTCAAAATACATTTTCTCGTTTTGTCATTTCATTATAGAGTTAAATATGACCTGGACCTGGAATTTGTGATACCAGTATAATATAACAGTGAGTTTCGGTCCTCTAATTTGATTGGTTGAGTGGCTGATATTTTTAGTGTATCATAACTGATTTTTCTCTGTTGGTTTTCCTCTGCTTGCCCATTCATTTTTATTCTTCATGTAGTTCTACACTAGTCGACGTGGATTCTGCTATTCTGCTGATGAATCACTGTTTGCTCACTAAAGCAAATCAAATGTCATCGATCCATTCAGGCTATCAGAGACCATTCTGCTCTTTGCTATATAAACTCAATGCATGCTTAGTATATACTCTCTTTTGGGAGGGTGTGAGATAAAGAATGAAGGAAAATGAGGGCGTGTTGCTGGTATTTTTTCAGTAGGCCATGGTCTGAAGTGCATCAAGCAGCATTGTGTGAGGACTTTTTCTGTCCTTATTTATCCAAAGGGAATGAGGCTTTGCACCTCAGACGTTGAAACAGATGGCCTTTTCTTGTCTGAAATAAAACATAGCTACCGTTAGCTACAATAAAGAGTCATGTCAGCACACACTGCTGTCTTAAGCGACTGTCTAGGACTGCTTGAGCGTAATTGATTAATGTGATTTTACATACATTCCCATTTCTCGTTGGTTTTGCTCGGTGGTTTTAACGGTGACTCAGATTCTCAGATGTGGATTGTTGACTTGCTACGCAGTAAGTTCACTGTGGAAAACTGAACATAGCGAGGTGACAGAAACTCTAAGTATTTATAGACTTGTCATCCAAGTCTTATTCATTAGAGGTTTGCAGGGTTGCAAATTAGATACAAAAATACTTTGTGCAAGCGTGCACATCACAGTATGTTGGTGTTATCTTCAGCATTGATGCCAGATTTCTCTGCACTATCTATGAACTGACAGACAGACATTACTATTTTCCATTACTATTAGGGTTTTTTATTAACATAAATGATAGTGCTCTAACAAGTAATTGGTTAATACATTACCAAATGATAATTGACATTCAACATGAGTAAATACATACAGATAAAAACACAAACTAGTAACACCAATTATGAATTAAGTTTCAGTGAATATCTTCATATCCCTCTATGATGAGTTTACATCCATGATTATGTGAGTATGTTTGTGTAACTGAGCAACATTTTCTATTTTGAGATGATGAGGTTGTTGGGTTTGATTGCACAGCATCTCTTTTATTTCTTTAAGTAAAAGCAAGTCAGTTTATGAAGGCCAAATGTAGCCCTTGTGAATGGATAGTATGTGCGCCTTTCACAATGTTAAAATGAAAAAGTAATAAAAAGTTAAGAAATGGCTTTAACATTTTTGTAATTGGGCATGTTTATGCATAAGCCCAAGCAATAATATGAGATCTCAATATGGATGATATATTCAGTATCTCAATGTCACTTACTTGATTAGTGGAGAAGTATCCTCAACGTAACAGAACTGGTCACATGTTCTGTTAAAAAAAAGATACATAAAACATAAAGGTGAAAAGATATGATTGGTGCGAATCTATTTACAATTTGAAAGTTACCATTTCTAGACATTTTAAAAAGGTTATCAAGTACCTGTTGAGAGTGTTTTGGCAGTCTGTGTTGAATGGTTGAGATTCAGAAAATCAATAATGAGGTGGCTAAATATTACTGTTACTATGTGAAAAGAACCTTTTAAAAAACAATTTGCCAGAGATACTATGCACGATATATGAATATATGAATTTTCTATGCACATACTCAAACAACCCACTTACATTTGCCAAAATGTGCAGTATACAAAGACCACACTGCATGGAATACTGTTTCCCGCAATGCAGTGCACTCAAATTCAGTTTGTATTTCCAGAAAGACAAATGAACCACAGCAAGTAATATCAGCTGTGAATATTTAACACATTTTTTGGACACATATTTTAAAATACCTCCAAGAATTAAGAATTTTTATTCAAACTTGTAAAAAAAAGCAAGTAATGAGGTCATGTGACAACAATGTAGCATTGTACTGTGTTGAATTAACAAGTTCTTTAGCATGGTTATTCATTGTCAATCGCCACAATCCAATATTTATGTATAATGGTCACTGAAATACATAATTTACATTGACATCTGTGCTAGTTTCGTGTATCTCATGTGACTCCACAGTGCCTTTATTTCCTTGGAAAGTAGCTGTATAATAAGCAGGATAATGTACAGTCAGACAGTCATAATCACAAAAATAAACCCTGAAGCTGAGGTGCTGACTGGTCATTATCCCTTAGTTTCACATGCTATTTTTTTTTTAAAAATAGCAGCCAATTTTCAGTGTGTACACTAATGCTCTATTTCAGACATGGCCATTGTTTCACTAGCAGTTGATTTTGCCACTCTTGCTATCCCAAACATCTCTCCGTAATGTGAGGTGAGCACGCTCCACGGAAATAGAGCACCCTTAAACAAATGTTTGCACCAGGAAATGAATGACATTTGGGTTCATTTGAACCAGTGTACTCTCCAATCAGTGTCATCACAGCAGAACAAATTCAAGCATTTGGATGATCATTTGAGAGTAAATGTTAGCACACCGGAGGCTAAAAAAACAGCAAGACGAAAGTTAGTACCGACAAATGGCAGGGCTGCTCTAGTTTCGGGAAACCGCGAGTGTCCGTAGGAGGATTGGCAGGCAGAAAAGAGGGATAAAAGCGGGCGGTCACACATTCACACATATATACGCACATACTTGAGAAACAGACATTTTTAAACCACCCACTACTCAGTTCATTGTGCATGTTACTCACGGTAGAGCAGTGACTGTCAAACATTGAGTCTGACAAGGGTAAACTATACAAGGAGTAAATATCAGGGCAGTGCGACTGCTAATGCACGCCACGGTCGACAACGACAATAAACCATGACAACAGCAATTCCACCCACGCAGAGAATTTTGGTTTGCCTCTTTTCTTTCAATTTAACAACTGCCACTTAAGTATATAGTAGTAAGTGCTTTTAATTGCACCGTTCTGAACTGGGAAACCATCCAAGCTGGTTGTCCTTGGACCTTTTGCTTTCAGACATCTCCAAGGGAGTGAATTGTATGTGCCGTGTGCTGTTTCCAAGTCTGCATATCATTGGTGTGCCATTGTCATAGAAACTGCTAATTTCATTGAAGGGTTACTGGTAATTGACTCAAAACAAGGTCCAATTCTGTTGCAGCTTATAACTGTAGCCTGGTGCGATTTTAGATTTGAACTGACTGACTTTCCACCCCGTTCAAGTGCCTCATAGAGCCACTTACACGAGTCAAGGCAGGTGCTCTCACAACGGAGAGTGATTGGCGTGTGTGCTTGACCAGATCTCCTGTTCTCTTAAGTGTGTGTTCACACTGACAGCGATTAAATCGCTCAAGGTCAGCGAGTTACTGCTCTGCTGGATGCTACTGTAGTAGGCGTTCACATTCGATCGCTGTGTCTGACTGAAGCAGGCAGCGGATCGCTTTTCGACACTCCCACAAGATTTGCTGCATCGTGACTGCTCATTTGCATACATTACTGGTAAAAGTTTGGAATAATACGACATTATGCTTTCAAAAAAGATGTCACTCACCAAGGACTTTTCAAGAATTTAGTTATTTAATCAAAAATGCAGTAACAGTAATAAAAAAGTAATAATGTGAAATATTACAGTTTAAAATAATTGTTTTTTAATTATATATATTTTAAAATGTAATTTATTATTGTAATGGCAAAGCTGAATTTCTGAATGATCCTTTAGAAATCATTCTAATATACAGATTTGCTGCTCCTTTTTTATCAATTATTATTTGTGCTCAGTTATTAATAATGTTTCCTATTTTTATCAATGTTCAAAATATAAAAAATTTTTGTGGAAAACTTGATACTTTTCCCCCCCAGAAGTCTTTGAATAGAACATTGAAAAGAACAGCATTAATTGAAAATATAAGACTTTTGTAAGAATATAAATGTCTTGACTGTCACTTTTGATCTAATTAATGTGTCCTTGTTGAATACATTTTAATTTTTAAAAAAGCTTACTTAAAAAATGCAACTGAATCAAAAGAGTCATATAAAAAAGAAGAAGAAAAAATGAATGTTTCTTACCAAATCAACATTTTAGAATGATTTCTGATGGATCATGTGACACTGAAGACTGGAGTAATTATGCTGAAAATTCACCATTACTGTACATCACAGGAATAAATTACATAAAAAAATGTATTCAAATAGAAAACATTATTTCAAATTGTAATATTATTTTACAATATTACTGTTTTTACTGTATTTTTGACCAAATAAATGCAGCCTTGGTTAATTATTCCAAACTTGATAGTGTCAATTTTTCAACCTTTTTGAATCTGCAACAGTTGCTCATGTTTCTGGGAATTGCCAAATGTCATTGAAAATGAATGACTTTGTGTGGCTTCAATTGGTTGTCGGAGTGAACGCTTAAAAGTGAGCAATACATTGATAAGGAGTCCTGTTTGAGCTATAATGACAGCTTCATCTTCCTCCCCACAGTGAGAACAGAGTGCACCTGCTGGAGTGAAGCATATATCGGGCATCTTTGATAGCTTGTTCCGCCCAGCCTCATAATACACTCGACACAATCTTGATATCTTTCCTCTGGCCTCAAAGTGAAGTCCTGACCTCACTGATTGTCATATTTTCCCACAGACTGTAGTTGCTGAAAATTGGCTGACCATAACAGTGCCTTCAGAATGCAGTTCTCATCTTGACAGAGCAATAGACGTTTTGTCTACATATAGATAGTAGTTGGGTGCATATTTTATTGTTGCTGTAAGAGCTCTTTGCCCTGTGCAGCTTTATAATTTTTTAAGACAATACAGTGTAGCTTTTCACCAATGCACTCTTGTGTTTTGGACAGGTCCTCAGCTTAGGATACTACTGTGCTGTTGTCCCCAACATAGTTTTTAAGACTTCATTGGTCACCCAACCTGTTCAACTAAGTTGAATATTGTTGCTAGATGCTGAGTAGTATAAGCCAGAACTCACACTTTTTTTTCAGCAGGACATACATGAAAGCTTAGTTTTAACACTTACCTGGCTGCCTATTGAAGTGTCATTTTGAGGCATCATATTTTAAATATGCTCAGTAACAGATGAATCCAAAATGGTTGGTAAACTGAGAAAAATATCTATTATTAAAAACAAATGCAGATAATATTCATTAAGCAACATGTCACTTATGTACACTTTTAACTTTTTTTGTTTTACTTTGAATTACATTTTAAATCACTACTGTATGCTTTAGTAATCGTTTGTCGTGCTTTAAAGAAGTACACTTATTTTAATGTGTTGTCTAAAAATACCAAAGCATATGAAATGTATAATTGTAACTGTAGTGTATTGTTCAATATTACATTTAAAGGTAATATATTTCAAATGTATTACATTTCAGCTTTATCATTACAAATGTGTCATTACAAATATATTAAATGTATGACATACAGGTTTCAATAGAAAAGACATTAAATTATGTTTTAGTTTATCTTAAATGCTTGTCAGTACATTTCACAGTACGCTAACCATATTTCAGAGACATAATTATGAAATTACACAAAGATTTTCTTAAGTATTAATTAAGTTTTGAGTTTCACTTTCAAGCCTTACTTAAGGGAGTCAAAAAGCAATTGCATTTAATATGCATTTAATCATACATTTTCATTTAATTGCACTTTAGGAATTATTTTGGTAATAAGTACTCTTTTTAAAAGTATGCTAAAGTGTGCCTGCCTTTTCCACAAATGTATAATTTGTTAAATATTAAAGGGTTAGTTCACCCAAAAATAAAAATTAGCCAATGTTTTACTCACCCTCAAGCCATCCTAGGTGAATATGACTTTCTTCTTTCAGGCGAATCCAGTCAAGAGTTATATAAAAAATTGTCCTTGCTCTTCCAAGCTTTATAATGTGTGGGCGGGTGTATTTTTATTTTTTTCAAAAGTCCAAAAGAAGTCAAATAAAGAGTGCACATCCATAATAAAACGGCCCCGGGTGGTGAATAAAGGCCTCCTGTAACTAATCAAAGCATTTTTGTAAGAAAAATATTCCATATCTTAAAAGTTATAAACACTTTTCTCTCACTTCTCCTGACTGTCGTACGCGGAAGCCGTTCCGGTGGATGACGTAGGACGTATGCGCAGCACGCGCACCTCTGAGATATGCTAGTCTCACGAGTTTGTTTACAGGAGCAAAAGAAGCAGTTTCCTTACATTAGCAAAGGAAAACCAGTCTCCTCTTGGCTTATATCGAAATCCTCTGACATTTTTCTTTACAAATCCTCGTTTTGTGCTTCTAATTCGTGACCGGCGTTTTGTTTAGCTGTCTCTCCGTCGCGCTTCCGCGTTCTTTACTAATCTCCGGCGCGTGTGCTATGCATACGTCCTACGTCATCCGCTGGAATGTCTTCCGCCTACGACAGTTAGCGGAAGTGAGAGAAAAGTGTTTATACCGTTTTAAATATGGATATTTTTCTTACTATAACGCATGGATTTGCTACAGGAGGCCTTTATTCACCCCCCGGAGCCGTGTGAGGCACATTTTTATTATGGATGGACGTGAATTATTTGACTGTTGAACAGAAACACATTTGCCCGTATTGCCCATATTGAGCATGCCCACAAGCCACTGCCATTATAAAGCTAGGAAGTGCAAGGACAATTTTTAATATAACTCCGATTGGATTAGTCAAATACACCTAGGATGCCTTGAGTGTGAGTAAAGCATGGTCTAATTTTCATTTTTGGGTGAACTAACCCTTTAAGAACTATTGTAAAATTGGTCTAACCATATTAAAAATGGACAGATTAACCAGTATTTGTGTGTGTGTGCGGTCTGATGGTTAGCTTAGCAACATGCTAACTCTAAACTCTATTTGATCACTGCACAGAGCTGCTGTCTATGTAGAGTGTTCTAAATCAGTCACTTTTATGAGCTTCCATCTGTGTTAGGATACTGCCATAGAAGACAGGTGCCTCACTCAGTTTTGGAACTGAGACAGTGTTCACATGTATGGGTACATTCATTATCTTTTACTGATTTTAAATCTATTCCACAGGCCATATATTCAATTACTTTTCAGACTTTTTAGGGTCTCATGGAGGTCTGGGTGGTTTTAAGAGGTCCAAATGAGCTTTAGTCTTTAGTGTTATGCAAGATCTTCATACAAGCTTCTACACTTCATCTGCTCCTCAGTCTGGTCCAGCGAGTAGATCTGTCTTGCCAAGAATTGTGCCTTTTTTATTTCTCAGCATGAAAATGTATTTTTATTTAGATTCTTTGTGTGTTTGTGTAGGTGTGGCAGTGTGGAGGAAGTGTGGAGGTGTTGCCCTGTGCCCGTATTGCCCATATTGAGCGCGCCCACAAGCCCTACACCGAGGATCTCACTGCCCACGTGCGCAGAAATGCTCTGAGAGTGGCTGAAGTGTGGATGGATGAGTTTAAAAGCCACGTCTACATGGCCTGGAACATTCCACAAGAGGTGAGGTTTATTATGTCAGCTACTGTACTTACTGCTAGAAAGTCCTGTTGACATTTACATTCACTTAAGTGGCTGATGCTTTTATCCTAACATGTCGTATAAATGAGAAATGTTAAAACACAATTCATCCAAAGGACACTAAGGAGAAAGTTTGCAATATAAGATTTAGTGTTTAGGTTTCATAGGAGTATTGTTTATATAGTAATTAATTTGTCCCAATATTAAGTAAAAAAGGAATATATTTAAAATGCATTTATTTCATACTAGTTCAAATCTTTTAACATATTTACTGACATATCACTCGAGTCTTACTGGCATTAAAAAATATTATGAAACTTCATTTGGAGTACTACTTGTGCACAATGCACATTTCTTAATATTAAGCCTAAAATGTGTTTTTAATGTCACTACACATGAGGATTGTATGATCTCTGTATAATATCGGTCTTTAAATGCAAGATATTTAATGTTTAATACCTGATGTGGGAGATTTCACTACATTCGAAAATTCAAGTTTGGTGAACTCTGCCATGTGAATTTGTATCACTTGAAAATGAGACTGATACGTCATGGTGCAACATCTTAGCTGAATTAAAAGAACACAAACTTTAAATCTGCAGTGTTGCAGTGGAGTAGGTTGCTTTTTTTCATTCTGGTTGTATTATTTGCTGAAAAAATGATTCTAAAAAAGACGCAGAAGGGTGTGACATAATATATAGCCGTTGCAGTGTTTGTAAGAATTTCAAAGTTTACGTGATCATGGCTTTGAAGGATATATCCACCTTATTTTTTCCGTAATTTAATGTTTCTGACCTCTGGTGTTGTCCGCCTCTAGTTATTTTTAACTTGCAATACTGCTTAATTCTGCATTGAAGAATAAGGTGGATAGGGTTGTTCTGGTGACATTTGCGATATTCCACCATCAAGGAACAGTGAATGTGAGTGTTCTGGAAATTGCCTCATCATTGTGATGGCAGCACAAGCGCCGCTCATTCACAGACCCCAGCAGTCTCAGAGGAAGCATAGATGTGTAAAAGTGAGTGTGTGTAGGAGGGTGCAGATTTTATATGGCAGCATCAGTGGCTTGAATCTGATGTGGGTAGATACTGGCAACCAGTGTAGTGAGACAAAGGCCATGTCCACACGTACATGGGTATTTTTATAAACTGAGTTTTTCCTTCTTCCGTTTAAAAAAAAATCCCCATCTACATGAAAACGCAAACGCATGCTATGAAGCACTGTCAAGAGCATGCCAAGCCAACAGGTGGCAATATAATCTCAACAGTAAAGCCATGTTGGCCAATCAGAAGCCTGAAAAAGTTTCCGGTAGGCGGAAATAACAGCGCAGGCTCCGACGTCACTTGTCTACACGACAACACTGCAAACAGAGTTTTTGAAAAACTTCACCCTGGCAGGCATTTTCAAAAATGTTCGGTTTCAGTGAACTGGTGCTGCGTTTGCGTGTGGACGAACGGCCAAATCGCATAGAAAAAGCTGCGGTTTTAAAAATAACCGCGTTCGTGTGGACAGGGCCAAAGAAGGTGTGAAGGGAGCCCTTTTGGGTTCACTGAAGACCAGGTGTGCTGCAGCATTCTGGATCATTTTAGGGCTTTTTACTACATCTTGGACAGCCAGGCAACAAGTTTATTTCCTTCTTTCCCTTTATATATCCTTATGAATTAATAATATAAATGTAAAAATTGAAATTAGGTTTTTATTAGGTATTGCTGATAATACTATACAGCGTGCATCAAATAGGAGGTTGGTTAATCTCCTTACTTATGCTGCCTGTAAGAACATTTTTCTTAAATGGATCTCTGATAAACTGCCAACGGTCTCAGAATGGCTTATGGTGATATTTAATTTTCTTTCATTGGAATATATTACCTACAGGTCAAAAGGGGAAATGGATATGTTTTATCAGACATGGAACCTATTTATGAATCTAAAATTGATGCAATTATAAGGATTTTTTTTTAAACTTTTTTAACATTTCTTTCTTTCTTTCTTTATGATGCATGTACAGTATCTGTGGCAGAATGCACTTTTTGTGATCTGTAGTCCTTATTCTTTTGTTTTGTTAAAATAAAGAATAAAAAAATTGTGTACACACATCTACTCACATATATATAAGGTGTAAGGAAAACATGTTATTAGTTTTACGTAATGGATGTAACACATTACATTTTTTTAAATAATTGCATTTAAATATTTCTTGAAAATAAAAAAAATTGTTTTAAATTAAATTTAACACTTTCAGTTTTAAACAGTCTTTTTTGTTGTTGTTTTTCATTTATAATGACACTCTTAAATGCCATTGACTGTTAACTGGCTGAGCCTGACCAGAACATTTTTCTGAAAGTCTGATATAGAAATACCTTCTTAAATTATGTCACAAGCATATTCATTTTTTTTTCTTCTTCTTCTTTTTCTTTTTTTTTAACAAGTTAAAAACAGGAACAGGAGTGACCCATAAACAAAAATATTTGTTCCTAGTTACCACGGGATGTTAATCCCGTGGCAAACGACAGAGAAACAAATACAAACATAATTAGCGTAGCTGCTGTTCCAACCAAGCAAAAATGATTTGTTTAACCCAAACTAACGAATAATAATGTGCATTTGATTAGATATAACTGCAGTAAAAGATTATGACTGCAGTAAAAGATTATGAGATGCATTATTTGAATGCTTGGCCAAAGAGATGTGTCTTTAATCTAGATTTAAACAGAGAGAGTGTGTCTGAACCCCGAACGGTATCAGGAAGGCTATTCCAGACTTTCAGTTTTAAACAGTCTTTTTTGTTGTTGTTTTTCATTTATAATGACACTCTTAAATGCCATTGACTGTTAACTGGCTGAGCCTGACCAGAAAATTTTTCTGAAAGTCTGATATAGAAATACCTTCTTAAATTATGTCACAAGCATATTCTTTTTTTTTTCTTCTTCTTCTTTTTCTTTTTTTTAACAAGTTAAAAACAGGAACAGGAGTGACCCATAAACAAAAATATTTGTCGGAAATAAAAATTATGCCCACAGTCAGTACTGTACATTCATACATAACTTGAATAATTGGAAAGTAAATCTGATTATAAAGACTGTAGAAAAGTGATTAAAATGCGTAGAGAAATACAGTTGTTATTGTCTATTAAGCAGCTATTAACTCATTTATAGTTCTCAAACCATCAGCTCTGCTTTCAACCATATGTTACAGTGCTCCATTTATTTAGGGAGCTTTGGCTCTGCTCGTGCATTTATCAGTGAGACAGCAATTAAGATCTGGTGAAAGCGGAAGGCGTTGTGAGATTGCAGCTGATTCCCAGACCCAAGCTGAATGTTGAGAGGAGGGAAAGGGAGAAAGGGAAGTGACTGTTGATGCAGGAACATGAACTGAGATGTTCTTTGCTATTTCAGTTCCAGTGGTATGGAGCGCAATGTTGCATTTTCATAAATCACTGCTATAATATATAGCAATTCAGCCTGATTCTATATCTCCAGTCCGATAATCTCTTCCTCCGTTGTGAGGACGAATGGTTGTGCTATATTATGATTATAGTCATGACTAAAGGTCATTGGTACAGCATGCAGTGAAAATCATCAATTCTGTCATCATTTAATCACTCTAATGTCATTCCAAACCTGTATGCATTTATTTCTTCTGCTGAACACAAAAGAAAATAATTTGAAGAATGTTGATTGCCATATTTGTTTTTCTCTACAGTGGACGTCAATGCAACCAAAACCAACATTTTAGTGGCCAACATTCATCAAAATATCTTATTACATGCTGTATTTTTGAGTGAACTTTCACTTTAAGAAACTGCCTTTTGTTAGTTCAATTACAAAAGACTGGAAATTATATTGAGGACATTGGAAAAACCTATAAATTGATTATAATTAAAAATTTTGTCTGAAACATTAATTTGAGAAAGAAAAAAATAATGTCACTTAATTATGATAAAAGAGAGTCAACATATTTTATTGTAGCTAGTTACCAAAGAAACCTTTATCATTTTAATTTAGTTTAACTTGATAAATGAACTGAAACATAAAAATTTATTTAAAAAAACTATATAGACATATGTTTAAAAAAAAAAGACAAACACACAACAATATGGCAAAAACTTTAACAAAAAAGAAGAAGTAAAACAGAAAACAAAACTATTTCAAACAATAAATAAAACTATAGTTGTATCTTAATGTTACTAAAATAACACTCATAGTGTCACGGTTCGCTACTGTGAGGAGCACGGAGACGAAGGAGCGAGGAGACGAGGAGTGGAATTCAAACATATAGATTTTAATCACATCCAGGGAACAAGGAAACGTAGCAATGGTAGACACTTAAAATTCCGGAAAAGGGGAACAGAACGGGCTAGAACTCCCCCCCCCAAAATATATTTGGGGAAGATAACGGGCTCCGAGGCCCTCCGTGGGCTAAACTCGGGGACAGGAGCCCTCACTGGGCTAGATTCGGGGGTTGGAGCCGACACTGGAGCGAGCACTCTGGCGAGGAAGAGGGCCCTGTGCCAGTAATTTCTCCTCTTCCTCCTCTTCTGATTATGGGTGAACTGGGCGGGCTTGTCGTTGCGGTGGCCGGCAGGCTTGAGAGAGTTGCGGCTGGCGGGCCTTACTCGGGAACGGCCGGCGGGCTTGAGTGAACTGCGACTTCCATGCCGCGGGGAGAAAGAAACGGGAAAACAAAAACACTTTAAAAAAAACGGAAAAGAAACACAGGGAGAAGAGGCACCGCTCACTTTTTGTTTGTCCGAAATTCTGTCTCGCTTCGCTACTGTGAGGAGCTTGAAGACGAAGGAGCTCAGAGACGAGGAGTGGAATTCAAATAAGGAAAGCACACGTTCAAGGGTATACATATACAATTCCAGACCTAATAACAAGGAACACCTGGAACAAATTGAAGTAATGGGGACAGGAACAGGAAAGACCAAATAATGGCAATGAAGGTACATGGGAGCAAAACACACACAAAACAAGGAACAGAGTTTGACACATAGTGTGCATTTTTGCCACACAAACAACTGCAGATTCTGTATTTCTCAAACTGCATCAAAAGTTTGGAAAATGCAAAAAGCAAATGTGCATAAAACAACTCTCCCCAAAATGTATAGACCTAATCTTGCAGCGCATATTTAAAGTTGTTTACTGTCATTGTCTACATATTAGTTCTCACTGTGTTCACATTAAATTATTAGATTTCAAATCAAAGTGATTTACACAGTGAACAAATGGTTTTACTTTTGTTAAAAACGTCAAGTTCAAGTTTGATTTATAAATTAAATCCATAAATAGGGTATTTCGCCATGATTCACTGAACTCTGTATTTGTGTGCCTGTGTGTGTGCTCCAGTCAGTGTCAATCAACTCTGAGGGTTTCAGTCAGTTTTTAGAAAGCACAATGACATATATGATGGGGTCGTGAAAATGTAGGACTGAAAAACTGAAACCAAACAGAGGTAAAAGGTTCATTTATTTGAACCTAAACTACATGAATTTCTTTCTTTTGGTGAACACAAAAGAAGATATTTTTTTGAAGAATGTTGTTAACCAAACAGCTGCTTGTAGCCTTGGACTTCCATAGTATGAAAAACAAATACTATGGAAGTCACTAGCTACCAGCAACTGTTTGATCACCAACAATACAGGTTTGGAGCAGCTTGTGTGACAGGATTTTTATTTTTTGGGGTAAACTGCCCCTTTAAACTCATTGGTTTTTGTGTTTGTTCGTGTATCATCAGGACTCAGGGATAGACATCGGTGACATTGCAGAAAGGAAAGCACTGAGGAAAAAACTGCAGTGCAAGACCTTCCGCTGGTACCTAGTGAACATTTACCCTGAGATGAGAATGTACACAGACACCATCGCATATGGAGTGGTGAGTATTTGTATTAAACCCAATGAAACGGAAGCAGTTTGCACATAAAAAGAGCAAATAAAGAGTTCAAATACTGTGCAAATAACTGTATATCTTGCCATATAGACTCATTTCCCAGCAGGGCAGTGTTATCTGGAATCAGATTGTGTTGTAATATAACCCTGCATGTCCAGTCAGAGCAGTGGCAGTTGCAAGACAGTTTCTCTCTACGCGGCTCCTATGAGTGCTGAATAAGCTACAGCTCATTGTGAATGCCCAGATATTGTACCATTGAGGCAGGATTTGAGAGCAGTGCTCGCCACGTGTGACACCCACTCGCCGTTCCATCTAAGACGCCTGAAGAGGATTTTCCAATTTGCTTGACAAAACGATGCCTGTGCAACGCACCGCTAGCAGTCGAAGCGCGACTCACCCGCACTGTTTTTATTAGCCATGCATGTCAAGTCCAAACAATTCATTCGCTTTTACTAGACTAAATAATAATGCACTTGACTTCTCAGTATTGATGCAGAAACAGGCTGTCTGGTTGAGGTGTTCATTCTGTGCTTGATTTCATCATATGTGTTTTCATAGGCGCAATTTAAAAGGAAGAAACTGTGGAAAATAGGTCAGCCTTATTGAAATGAATTCTGGGAGTAAAGGGCTCAGAAATAGCTCTCACCCTCATTACTTTACTCTGAGTGACTGCATTTGATGAGCCTGTCAATCATGTTGGCTGGAAATTCAGCACGCGGTGATAAAAGGCACAGCAGTATTCAGCTGAATCCAACGGAAAATGCCAAAACAGAGATACGATCCATTGAAGTCCTCCGCTAGGAATTCTGTTGTCACTGATACGGCCATGTGTTTAAACATTATTTTCATTAGACATAACAGTTGCCGTATGCTTTGAAGCCTATGGAGCAAAATTGTTTTTGAGGCTCTGCATGAAATGATTTTACTAATAGGCTCTTTATACTCTGGAGGTAAAATCAGGTAAACAGAAGCGCAACGAGTTCAAGTTATTCGTGGAAGGCGTGACAGTACGGCTCTTTTACGTCACCAAGGACTTTGACTGGAATATCATTTAGATGATTCATGAGTGTGCATACACTTATGAAAATGAATTTTATAATTAGAACCTGTAATTAGGAGGAGAATTGAACCGCATTACGATGCAAGTGAGAAACAGCCTTGAGTTTTATCTGCTATATGCTGTATGTGAAAAATGACATGCACTTGATTGTCCACTTAATTCTGATGATGCTATTTTTCTCTCAGCTGAGAAACTCTCTGAAGACTGACTTGTGTCTCGACCAAGGACCAGACACTGACAACATTCCCATCCTTTATCTCTGTCACGGGATGACACCTCAGGTGAGATGCTTTTCTCGCTCTGTTCACCTGCATCAGTGACACTGTGCGCTGTGACACTGGTTTTGTTTTGCTTCAAATCAAATGAATTTGGCATTCTGTGAAAACCATGTGACAGCATGCTTTGCTTGCGGGAGACTTGATAGTGTATAATAGTGTTTAATGTTCAGTTATGTTGGAATTAGGGATGCTCCAATCAGGATTTTTGCAGCTGATACTGAGTATCGATTTCTTGTCATGGTGATCGCCCGATACCGATGCCGATTCTGATGCTTCAAGCTTTATAAAGACGGTTTCATCGGGCGCACGCGCTTGGCCCGAAGTTAAATTCCAGTCTGTTTGTTTATCAGTCTGGCTATGGAGCCGGCTACAAACGCAGTTAAAGTTAATGTGATGAGTAGACTGAAGTTGGGCTCAGGTGGTTGTGCAATTCATTTATTTGTGGCGCTTGCCACAATATCAAAACGGACCGATTTTCCAAAAGGCTTCGTTGAATAAACATTAGCACGTACTGCACGTTTAAAAATCTAAACTATTTCCACGCATCATGTACATCGTCACGCGTTGACGTCATCAAATTGTGATCAGTTCGTGAGATCGGCCGAGTGAAGCGAGTACCGATCGAGTCATAAAATGTGAGTATCGGCCGATACCGATCTCCGGCCGATCAATCGGAGCATCCCTAGTTGGAATTATTAGAACCGTTTAAATTATACTATAGTTACCATTGTGAAACAGAGTGGAGCATTTGCTTAGGCTGTGGACTGGTACAGTATATTTTATTACAGTTTTGCTCAAAGAATATTTAACACTTTAGCATGCTATGTACTATTTAACATGCTATATGTACTATTTGTTGGTAACTTGTTAGCTACTTTGGACAGTTCTTTAATTCAGTTATATGTCAAAAAATGTCTGAAACAGAATTAATTCTGTCGGTGAAGCACATAAAATGATTCTGAGGCTACTTAATTGGGTCACTTTTTTCAGTGTGCTTAACTCTTTCCCCAACAAATATGGAATTTTCAGTGTTTCTGTGTTTTCACTGTTATACACTTGGGGGCACTATTATGCATCTCCTGAATGAGTCTAGAATGTGCTGATCAAAAACACAGGCGAGGAAGACGCAGAAATGAGCAATCTCGTATGTATGCATATGCATATAAAAAATAATGCGATCATCGACAGTAAACAGCATCTAAATGAAAACTGCCTGATGTTACAGAGGGAATGTTGATCCAGGAAGTGGACTGGACAGGACTGTGCAAGCTTTAGGGGTGCTGATGAGAGCCATCTGCTGCATCTTTGCTTTGATCATCGTATATGATCCAGATGTAGTATTTTATAAAAATGCGATTTTTCAGCTTTTTGCTGAAAATGTAGCTTTTCTATGAAACCTGCCTACATTCAAGTGTTGATAAAAAAAATGTCTTTAAAAGTAGAGGCTCCCTTCATTATTTTGATGTGCATGTATGTTCAGATATTCATAAAACAAAATATTCTGGGGGCCATGAAATTTTAATGAAAATCATCAAAAATGCTGGCAGTGGCTGGCAATTTATAATTTTTTTTTTTCAAAAACGCTGGCAGGGAAATATCAATGTGTACAATTTAGATTTGTATTTATCTGGATATTTGATATACAAATATGTAAAAGTTTAAATTGAAACAAATAGATTTAGTGAAAATATACTGTATACTCACTATAGTGAACTTTTAGTTTTGACTTTAGAAATTTGTTTTGGTCAAACTTCATTTTTTTCAATTGAGAGTAAGTAAATCAATTACTTGTAACAAGTTGAAGTACTTTTTTTAACTTTGATCTAGCAACACATTTTTCTCAGTGTGGTTCATTCTAAACAAAATTACAAGGTGAAAAAATGTACAACTGACAAAATATTTATGTGTAAAATCTTTTTTATATATTAAATGATTTCACTTGTTTTTGCTTTTCAAATGTATTTAGATAAACATTCATTTTTTAAGCAGCTTTACAGAAAATGGTGTTATTGTATAATATCTTAAAGAAATAGTTCATCAAAAAAAGAAAAATATGCCATCATTTACTCACCCTCATGTTGGGTTTCGTTCTTCTGTTAAGAACAAAAGAATATATTTTGAAGAACGTGGGTATCCAAACACAGTATTTTTCTCCATACTATGGAAGTAAATGGCTACCATCAACTGTTTGGTTACAAACATGATTCAAAATTTATTTTTTTCTGTTCTTTAAAAGAAAGAAACTCATACAGGTTTGAAACAACATGAGGGAGAGTAAATGATGACAGATGTTTCATTTTTGGGTGAACTATCCTTTAAGTCACATTCAGCAAATTAGAGCTGGCTAATTATATAATTTACATTTTGGCTATGTAGTATATGTCCTTTGTAGGTACTGTATGTTTAGATGGATGGATATACAGTACATACAACTTTATATAGAGGTGTACAATAATACAGTTTATATATTTGCAATGATATAAACATTCATGCAGCTGAGATTTTACTTTATACAGTAGTATAGTATGTTTCTTTACACAAGTGTACTCTATGCAGGTAAAGATGGATGTACTATATATCCAACTTTTAATATATCATTGGGCATAATAAAAGTAAAATTTTTACCTTAATTGATTGCCATATCATTAATTTGATGAAAGATTTTAAAATTTTGACAGCCCTAATTCATTTTTATTTAACCTATGGTTAAAGACTTGGCTGAATAGTAGTGTAAAACATTAACGCAACAGACATTACATAAAACAAGGGACAAATAATTTTTGACACTGATGAATGTATGTTTAAATGTCTAAAAATATTTAAAAGCAGAAAAAAATAAGTTTTTGAAGAGTTCCTAGAAGAAGGAACAGTAAATTTCAAAAAATTTCAAAACTATTCTCAGGCACTGGTGCACAAAATATATCACCGATTTTGTTATACATTTGTGAAATATCTCTTTACTACTCATGTTCCCACTTGTTGACCCACTGAGGAACACGGTGTTCTTTAATGTTCAGTAGAGTACAGGTTATCTTGACATGGCCAACTTGTTTCAAAAATGCCCTTTTTGTAGCTTCATTCAGGAGACTATAATGTCGTTGACCAAATAATCTCTCTTGGTCTTCGAAATTAACAAAATGTTATGGTCAAATCATAGGCAGAGGGTGAACCAACTCCAGGGTAAGGCTAAAAGCAGCCAAATGTATTAAACATCACAAACCTGTCTTTTTAGGCAAGGACCAGACATGGGTGCCATGTAGGCTAAAAAAAGTTTAATGGAACTGAATTTGTATTTAACGTCATTACAATTTAATAAAAACATTAGAAATGTATAGTTTATATAACGTTTCCTTTCCACGGTTATTCAAACAGCGAATAAATTATATATTGAAAGTGACATTATCACTAACATTGATCTATCGCGAGTTTAAGCACTTTCAAAAAAAAAAAAAAAACTATCGTTATAATCACTGAAGCTGTATACGCTGTGAAATTAATCTCTTACTTACATTGTACATCCATCTGCGCTTTGTTGTTTATGATGAGAGAATTCGCAAGAGTCCAGAATTAAGTCAGCGAACGCACGCGCACTCAACAAAACTGATGTTTCAACGATGACTCATCTGAACGCCTCTGATTGGCCATTGCATTCCTAAGCTCAACAGAATTGTGTGTGATTGGTTAAAATGTGCAACACTGTAAAAACGCCTAAAACGAAATACGTATCTTAATTTAATGCCGCAATCGACACTGTACATTGACTTTGTTATCAACAGACGTAATAGATTTAATTTGTTTGTGCAATTTTTGTCCAATTTAGTGGCATTTTTGCCCCAAGTCCCCTTGGCCAGGGGAAGGCACACGCTCCGCCTATGGGTCAAATTAATAAAAGATAAGTTTGATATTGTAATATTTAGAGAGAAAAGAAACTAAGAGGTTTCATGTGTGACATGGAAGGACCTGTATTACATTCCTATCCTCAGAGAGAGTCAGAGACCAGCACTCGAGCTGATGGCGCCACTCAAGATGGTAAAGGGCAGGAAAAGGGTGAACAATAAGTCATAGAAGGTGCTGCAATACCTGATCCAGCAGAGAAAGGGCTGATTGAGAAAGGTTATGGAAGCATGATGATTCCCAGAACACAACAAGCACAAAAGAAAGAGTTTGGTTGCAGTAGCATTAGCCTTTAAAAAAGTCACAGGTGAGAAATTAGTTTTTCAATGCTGATGAATTGTTAGGCAAACAAATCACCAGGGAATTTTCAGCAGATGCAGTTTAGAACAGCTGAGATGTTTTCAACAGCTTACTAAAAAGAGGAAAGAGAAATGTTTTGTTTGCCATTTTCGCCTGGTTTGATCATTTTTATTAATTCAGTTTTCTGTTGAAACAGAGAGGAAAAAATAATCTAGCTAATCCAGATAAACAGTTACGTGCCCAGACAACACGCAAAAAATAGCTACTTTAGTATCTGTGTCTGAGATTAAATGGAGAGCAAATAGATATTTTTCTTGTCAGTTATTTTAGTTAGTAATGAGGAATAACCATTAATTCTCTTGAGCTATGTAGGAGCAACCTCAGCAACTAACATGTTCTTCTTGGTGGTTATTACTTTATGTTGTCTGTACTATGAGTATTAAAACCTCATCCACTAAATAGTTTGAAGAAGTGAAAATGAACGTTGCTTTTAAATGAGAAACACGCAGTACACGGTCAGACACAATAGAGCGGCAGAAAGAGTGGGCTGGATGATAGTCATAAGTGTTTTTATGCTGGGGTGGCTGTTTGATTTTCCAGCGCTTTGTGCCAATATCTTTGAGACTCTGGAGGTAGTCGGAGGCGGCCTAAACATCACAGCAAAATATGGAAATATAACAATGGTGTTTATTAATGTCTGAGTGACAGTGTTACAGAAAATGTTGTTAATGCTTGGTGATGATGTTAACTGCATAAAATTGTATTGAAAATCACAAAAGGATTATATATATTTTAAAAAATAAAATAAAATAAAATCATATCTAAAATGAATTTGCATGGCTTTATATGTTGGCAGTTCACAAGCATACAACCCTAAAAATATTTTGGCTTCAATTTAAGATTTATGTATTTGAATTGCATAAAAAGTTACCTTCATTTGGATTATATAGTTTTAACATTAAAAAATAAACTTATGCATAAAAATGGCTAGTAGTGGGACAAGCAATATTAAATGAGCTCAATTTTTTTTTACTTTAATTTAATGAGATTTAACAATGATAAATATATAAACCTGGTTATTGTGTAGTTTATTAGTACTATTAATTGTGTTGATTTGAAACTGCAGAAACACTGATCTATAATATCATTTATAATATCTGTAATCTATTTATAGAGAGATCTGTAGGTTATTTTGCATGCTGTAGTTTAATTTTAAAGGTATGATGTACAGATCAGTTGATAGACAGCAAGTCTAAAATCACTCGGGATTATATAGTTTTAACATTAAAAAATAAACTTATGCATAAAAATGGCTAGTAGTGGGACAAGCAATATTAAATGAGCTCAATTTTTTTTTACTTTAATTTAATGAGATTTAACAATGATAAATATATAAACCTGGTTATTGTGTAGTTTATTAGTACTATTAATTGTGTTGATTTGAAACTGCAGAAACACTGATCTATAATATCATTTATAATATCTGTAATCTATTTATAGAGAGATCTGTAGGACTCCAAAATGGATGATTTTGAAAGTTATTTTGCATGCTGTAGTTTAATTTTAAAGGTATGATGTACAGATCAGTTGATAGACAACAAGTCTAAAATCACTCTGCTTTCTTGATGCTTTATGTATCAAAAAATGATTGTTTTTATACCATGTGTAAATAAGTAACATAAATTAATAATATTCATCATTTTGAATTCAGATGTAGTATTTGTGTTTATTGTTCACAATATAATTATTTTGTTTGGTCTACTTCTGTGTTATGTTTCCAACTTGAATGCGTGACAAGCTGTATCTTCCGATTTCTCAGGTGCACATGAAGGCAGCATATGATTTGAAAATGACAAAGGCTTTAATTATCACCGTTAGAGCATGAATAACATAGCATACATGTTATCTAAATACATAACCCAGTCCATCAAAATGATGAATCATAATTATTTGTAGTGCAACCTACAGTACCAACACACAATAGATGTGTAAAGGTGTTTACTTCATACTGACAACACAATGGTTCATTTATGCTTTTTGCTATTACAATTTGTAATAACTAGTTAACCAGTGTGAGCACTGACCAGTGCAGTATGTGACTGTCTGATTACAGCATTGTCAATGATTTAATTTTAGTTATAAATCCAGATTTGCAATACAAGTGTAAATTTTATACTCGGGACAATTTTTATTGTTTTATTGATTGTGAAAAGCCGAGACTTCTGCATATGTATAAGTTCAAAATATACAAAACTAGAGGAAGAAGATCTGGAATTTTTACCAAGGCCAGGCAAAAATGACAGTTTGTCTGAGGAGGAAACATAAAATCCATTTCGGGTTGAAAAGAAAATAGTGACAAATGTCAAGGGACTTGTAAAAAAAAAAAAAAGGCAAAACATATATATATTTTTTATTAGTCTATGAAAGAAATCAAATTAGAAGTCTGAATTGCTGACAGAACATTGTATAGGATGAATAATAGCATAACTTTGTTGATGTGTGGAATATGCTATTTGTGCTAGGTTGATGATTTGTAGGCAATAATAGTCATATTTTTTTTTCTCTCTCTCTTTCTCTCTCTCGGTTTTCGTTCTGCTCCTGTCACATCCAGATTGGCTTAGTCTTACCTGTCAGAAGGCCCCTGTGGAGTTTATAATCAGGACTCAGCTCATAGCAGTGCTTTTGAGAGGGATTTCACAAAAATGTGCCCACATCAGCATATTTCATCTTAAGCATACAAAATAAAATAGCTAAAGACACTTTTGATGCTAATGACAGAGATACGATGGACCCTCAACAACAACAACAACTTATTTCCATATCCAACATCGCAATGTTCTTTAGAATACAGCATCTGGTTCTCTCCAAAGGTGTTACTTTTCCTAACATTTGAAGTATGTGCAAACGCAGTGCAGGCAGACTTGTTTTTTCCTTCTGAACAGCATGAGGGATGGGGGGTTTTTTTGACAATGGATCTCATACAAAAACAGGACGTTCTTGGCAAACGTCTCAAACCTGTGCACACATGAACACACCTGAAGTATGTGCAAACGCAGTGCAGGCAGACTTGTTTTTTCCTTCTGAACAGCATGAGGGATGTGGGGTTTTTTTGACAATGGATCTCATACAAAAACAGGACGTTCTTGGCAAACGTCTCAAACCTGTGCACACATGAACACACTACTGAACATGTAAAATATGGCGAGACAGAACTGTTCCCAAGGAAATTAGTTCAGACCCTTCGCTCCCTCCGTTCTGAGAATAGCACACCGTTCAGGAAAGATTTGTGAAACAGCAGTGCTAAGTGACAGCTACTGCAACCTGCTGTCATTTTTGACATAGACATTTGCTTGACAATTAACTGAAATAATAATTGAGATTATGAATATGGCTTCCGTGATTACTGGTATGTGAAATATGTACAGCATTGCATTTAGTTCTACTTCCGCTGACTCAAAAATGTTGTATCAGTGTTTGTTTTTTGCAGAGATTGAGCAAGTAACCAGTTACAGACATCTGTTGAGTACATAAATGGCAAGAGGTATTTAACTTGCCTATAAAAAATAAAATGTCTTTATTAGCATTGATGGTTCTAATGAAGAACCTTTAACATCCATGGAACGTTTCCATTTCACAAAAGGTTCTTTACAGTGGAAGAAGGTTCTTTAGGTCATAAAAATATTCTTTTAAGAAGAAAAAATTTAAATTATTTTAAGAAGCGAGTCTCTGAACTGTATGGCTTTATTTCACATTCATAATAGAACACACAAATAGAACACAAAAGATGGTACAGTGCTGTAGACACAAAAGCTTTATTCTGCAGTGACCAAGACCAGGCCAGGGCCAGGTTTATGTGATCATAAGAAGTCTCAAGACCACAAGATCAAGACTCCAAATATTCTGTGACAGCTGTATTTGATCGTAAATGGAATGAACATCAAAACACCACAGATATATAAAAATATATTGAATGTAAATTCTGTTAATCAAAATTAATAATTGCAGTTACAAAGGAAAGAGTCATAAATTATGATTTTTACTACAATAATGCAGCACTTACATCTGCCATGGTGGACTGAGAATGTAAGTTATCATTAGGACATGAGGTGGTTGGTGTGGTTTCCCTTTGAGGTGCTGTTCTATTAACAGTTCCAACCAGCATGATAATTACAATGATTTTTTTTTTAATAACTAAAGATTTGTATAATACTGTAAGTTCAGGAACATGTACCATTTTAAGAAAGTGAAAATGTTCATTTTGATTCCATGTTGACTTTACAGATCTTTTCCCCCTTTATGAGCAGGTTTATTTTAAATCAGTGAATCATCACCATACCATTAACCTATTTTCTTTGTATTCAATTATTTTTTACCTTTATATGAGTAGAATAATTTGTAGTATCACCCTGGGACTAGTCTGAAAGCCTGAAGTCTTGTTCTCAACCCAAATATCGTCAAGAGAAAGAGTTTTAAGTTACAACACTTTGGTAATATTACCTTTTGAAACTAAAGCTTGCCAGAGAACTCTCTGAACTTTAAACAAGAGAAAATCCTTCAGGAGATAAATGCCCCTGCATTACAATCCGCTGCTCGG
>NW_015505241.1:657984-677897 GCF_001515645.1 Sinocyclocheilus grahami
TCACTGAATATAAACCTAACAGAGCACTCAGATCATTAGGATCGAGTCAGTTAGAAATACCAAGGGTTCACACAAAACAAGGGGAATGTGCTTTTAGTTATTATGCCACCCGCAGTTGGAATCAGCTTCCAGAAGAGATCAGATGTGCTAAAACATTAGTCACATTTAAATGCAGACTCAAAACTCATCTGTTTAGCTGTGCATTTATTGAATGAGCACTGTGCGATGTCCGAACTGATTGCACTATATTATATGTATAATCGTTTTCTTAAATTCATTTTAAACCTCTTAAATAATTTTTTTTTTTAAATAATTTTCAAAAGTTTTAAATTATTTGTTTTATTGTTGTGATTATTGTTTTTATTTTATTTTATTTTATGTAAAGCACTTTGAATTACCATTGTGTATGAAATGTGCTATACAAATAAACTTGCCTTGCCTTGCCTTGCCTTGCCTTTCACTGGACTCGTGCACAAGTTCTCCACATCGCAAGTGCAATGCTATACCAGGTACGCTACTGAGCAAGTTTACTATAACAGAAGAGCCATACATATACAGCTGGTTATGTGATGCAAACATCAAAATGTATTAGTTTACAAACCATGCATGGTAAAAGTGTTTCGAGGACATAGCATAGCATTGTGCAAATAATTGTGCAAAAATAAGTCTTTATTTATTGATAATTTGCCCCGTTATTATAATTTGTGTTAAAAGTTGTTGCTGTTTTACTGCCTTTAGTGTTCATTTTGACTGAAAACCACAATGAAATGTATGTATAGGTATATGTTTGCAGTTTTCAGCCAAAATTAACACCAGAGGCAGTAAAACAGTTGTAGGCAGAATCCCGTATGTACAATGAGCCTAGTTGCAAAAATAGTCTGTTTAATTCTAAGGGTCAGACAGACGGTGGAAGATGGTCATAAAAAATCATATTATGACTTTTTTGGCTGCATAGATCTGGACTAACGTTATAAGTGGACCACAAGGAATAAATACACTGATAAATATGTATGATATGACCCCTTCAATACAATGCTACAATACAAATGTGTGTTTTCTCTGCAAAAGTATAGACACTTTTGGTAGAGGCTACATTTGACCATCTGTTCTAAAGTGTTAATGCACTAAGGTTCGGTATGAGTGTGTGTAATGCATTATGCTAGCTCTCACTTGTATACCATGAATAATATATTGCTTAGTCAACAAAGAGAATTATACTAGTATGGCAAAAAAAAAAGGCATCCGGTCACTTGAAGAGTGGAATAGGTTTATTAGCATATCCCCAAACCTTATTCAAGAATTAATGAACTTATTCAGAGCAGCCAGATGTGAAACATATTTAAAAAAAATTACATATCAAATAAATGCTTTGCAAATTGTGTGTGAAGTGAGAAAATCTGAATTATTAAAATGCTGTGTACACTTATTAAAGAAAATAAAATCTGACAAAAAGTGTTCTATAGTAGAGCTCATAAAGATGACTCATATATGCAAGGTATATATAATAATAATAGTTAATCATTTGTTAGAATAGTTAATATTTTAGCATGTACTGTATTTATTTATTTATCCCTTATTTATCTGAGCCATTCTTTATGTGCACTATTATTTTGTGTGCCACCCTTTTTTCCTTTACTTTCAGAGTGCACCAGAATGCTTCATAATATGTTTGAAAGCACTAAAATGTGCCCTCCATCTTGAGTTGATTTGAAATCACACCTTTAGCTTGTGTGTTTTCATGGTCGGCTGCATGGAGATGTCTCATAACATGAGATATAGACATTTATTATATTGAACGGTTCAATTGCCTGTCCTTGTAATCTTCCTCAGTAGCTTATAAACGTAAAGTGCTGCCAGACTTGCTCTCTTTCACAAGCTTACTCTGAAGCCTGGTTTTATTCATGAGTCTGCTCTGTCATTGCAGAATGTATACTACACTAGCACTCAGCAGTTATTCGTGTTTTATTTTATTTTATGTAAAGCACTTTGAATTACCATTGTGTATGAAATGTGCTATACAAATAAACTTGCCTTGCCTTGCCTTGCCTTTCACTGGACTCGTGCACAAGTTCTCCACATCGCAAGTGCAATGCTATACCAGGTACGCTACTGAGCAAGTTTACTATAACAGAAGAGCCATACATATACAGCTGGTTATGTGATGCAAACATCAAAATGTATTAGTTTACAAACCATGCATGGTAAAAGTGTTTCGAGGACATAGCATAGCATTGTGCAAATAATTGTGCAAAAATAAGTCTTTATTTATTGATAATTTGCCCCGTTATTATAATTTGTGTTAAAAGTTGTTGCTGTTTTACTGCCTTTAGTGTTCATTTTGACTGAAAACCACAATGAAATGTATGTATAGGTATATGTTTGCAGTTTTCAGCCAAAATTAACACCAGAGGCAGTAAAACAGTTGTAGGCAGAATCCCGTATGTACAATGAGCCTAGTTGCAAAAATAGTCTGTTTAATTCTAAGGGTCAGACAGACGGTGGAAGATGGTCATAAAAAATCATATTATGACTTTTTTGGCTGCATAGATCTGGACTAACGTTATAAGTGGACCACAAGGAATAAATACACTGATAAATATGTATGATATGACCCCTTCAATACAATGCTACAATACAAATGTGTGTTTTCTCTGCAAAAGTATAGACACTTTTGGTAGAGGCTACATTTGACCATCTGTTCTAAAGTGTTAATGCACTAAGGTTCGGTATGAGTGTGTGTAATGCATTATGCTAGCTCTCACTTGTATACCATGAATAATATATTGCTTAGTCAACAAAGAGAATTATACTAGTATGGCAAAAAAAAAAGGCATCCGGTCACTTGAAGAGTGGAATAGGTTTATTTGCATATCCCCAAACCTTATTCAAGAATTAATGAACTTATTCAGAGCAGCCAGATGTGAAACATATTTAAAAAAAAATTACATATCAAATAAATGCTTTGCAAATTGTGTGTGAAGTGAGAAAATCTGAATTATTAAAATGCTGTGTACACTTATTAAAGAAAATAAAATCTGACAAAAAGTGTTCTATAGTAGAGCTCATAAAGATGACTCATATATGCAAGGTATATATAATAATAATAGTTAATCATTTGTTAGAATAGTTAATATTTTTGCATGTACTGTATTTATTTATTTATCCCTTATTAATCTGAGCCATTCTTTATGTGCACTATTATTTTGTGTGCCACCCTTTTTTCCTTTACTTTCAGAGTGCACCAGAATGCTTCATAATATGTTTGAAAGCACTAAAATGTGCCCTCCATCTTGAGTTGATTTGAAATCACACCTTTAGCTTGTGTGTTTTCATGGTCGGCTGCATGGAGATGTCTCATAACATGAGATATAGACATTTATTATATTGAACGGTTCAATTGCCTGTCCTTGTAATCTTCCTCAGTAGCTTATAAACGTAAAGTGCTGCCAGACTTGCTCTCTTTCACAAGCTTACTCTGAAGCCTGGTTTTATTCATGAGTCTGCTCTGTCATTGCAGAATGTATACTACACTAGCACTCAGCAGTTATTCGTGGGCGTCTTGAGCCCCACCATTGACGATGATGACAACAAGTGCCTGGTGGATGTGAATGGCCGGCCACGGCTCATTGAGTGCAGCTATGCTGTGGCTAAACGCATGAAGCTCCACTGGCGTTTTACTCAGGTAATACACACATGCTGCACAGACTATATACAACTATATTACTCCCAAGGTGTTAAATACTGACACTTTCATATTTTCAATTTTTATATTTTCATGAAATGAATAATTCATCCACGATTTATTTATTTTTTTGCTGGAAATGTATTCACCCTCAGGTCATCGTAGATGTAAATGAGTTTGTTTCTTTATCAAAACAGATTTGGAGAAATTTAGCATTATATCACTTGCTCACCAACGGATCCTCAGAATGGGTGCCGTCAGAAAGAGAGTCCAAACAGCTGATATAAACATCACAATAATTAATCCACGCAACTCCAGTCTATCAATTAACATCTTATGAAGTAAAAAAAAAGATGTGTTTTTGTAATAAACAATTTATCATTAAGGTGCTTTTAACCTCAAACCATTGCTTCCAGCTAAAATATGAGTTCTCCACTGAAAAGGTCATCTCGTCAGAATCAGGAAATTATATATCCACAGATCAGGCACTGTTTACAAGCAAAAACAATCTAAAGCAAATATGTCAGTGATGACATTTGTTTTGATGTGACTGGAGGTAGCATTATTATAGATTGTGAACTAGTATTTTGGCCAGCAGTGACAATAAAGTTAAAATGCCACAATGATGGATTTGTTTCTTACAAAAATGCAGCTTTTCACTTGATGGACTGGAGTGGTGTGGATTATTGTGATGTTTTTATCAGCTGTTTGGACTCTCATTCTGACGGCACCCATTCAAGTGCAAAGGATTCATTTGAGAGCAAGTGATGTATTTCTTCAAATCTGTTTTAATGAAGAAACAAACTCATCTACATCTTGGCTGACCTGAGGTTGAGTTTAATTTAATTTTCTTGGGTGACATATTCATTTAATTTTTCACAATATCCTGCTTATAAATTAAAATGATTAGCTGTACAGTATAAAGCTGTATGTAATTGAAAAAGTAGTGATACTTTGGGATATCGGTTTCTGTTTTAATTGAGGCTTTACGGTTGCTGTTTTAAGCTGATGTTTTTGTACTTCTGCTCCACTGGGGTGTCGTGTTCTGTCAGGGACAGTGTAGTGCCTTGAGCGTGGATTGAAGTTTAAGAGTGACTGCCGTGATGAAAGTTGATGTTGATAAAGTTCATGTTTTAGTCATCCAACTAAAAAAGAAAACACTAACAAAACACAACACTTCAATAGAGCAGAGCTCCTTGAGAAGACAACAGATTAAAATATTAATCACTGCAAACTAATTAATATTGCTGAATCCAAAATTAAAAATTAGTTTTGATGCCCTTTGCGTCAGTGTAATAAAGGCAAAGGTTTTTCACTGAAAACAAACCTGCGTGACTCTAAAGACGCTAAGGGGCATGTCTACATTTTGACATTCAGAGCTCTTTGCCCTAATACTGTGTTTGCTACCTCGGGAGTGAGAACAATTTGTAATACAAGGGAGAAGACTGTAAATAAGACACAAAAGTAAAAAGGAGTACTTGATCATTAGTTATCTTCCGAATCTCTAATTAGAGCCACAAAGGTCAGATGGAGTCATACATTGCTCAGCTCCTTTCAAATGTAAAGCTCAAATGCATCATAAACTCTATTATTTCCCAAAATCCTGTGAGTTTGCATGTTCATATAATGAAAATAAGCTATGAGGGTAATGGTAAACAGGCTTGATTTGCTCTTTGGTTGCTGGATAAGGAAATCAGCTGATTAAATATACCCTTAAAGTCATGTTTTCAAAACCTCCCAAACAAAATAAGTGGCACACTCTTCTGAGATCCAGAGACAAAGGACTTTCATATTTTATAATAGGACAGATGCTATTTTCATAACTAAATGCAATTTCAATAGTAACTAGGGCAATTTATTGTGTCCATTTTTTATTAATTATGTAAACTGAAAAACGCTGCCTTTGCATGAAAAAAAAAAGATTAATTGAATTTGCTAAATTTGTTTAAGGTAAGTGGTTGCAATCAATTTATTTCAGCTACATTTAAATAAACTAATTTTGTTGAAAGTTAGTCAACTAAATTAGTTTATTTAAATGTAGCTAAAATAAATTGATTGCAACCACTTACCTTAACCCTTTAACTGTCACTCACAGTTTTGAACACAGACGCACGATCCAAGTGCACGATCCAAACTTACATTTTTATAATTCATGAACGAAAACATTTTGTAACATGATATTGATGTACCATTTTCATGGTAATGCAATGTTTGATTTTAAAATGGGTTTCAAAGGATGAATTTGGAGATTTAAAGTTTTCAATTGATATATAATTTCTGATGATTTCTAAAATGTGATTGAGAAAAAGGCAATGAAGAAGACTTTTTTTGACAAAGGTCAGAACTCCTGATATGATGTAGATTTTTGAGGTGCACCCTTGTCATAAATTAATCTATTACTTTTCCTAAATAAGTTTTTTACTAAAACCTTGGTAAAATATCTATTTAGGAGTCTTAGACCTTTCCAACGATATATAGTTTGTCATGATTAGATTAGGATTTAATTGTAATATAGTGAAGTAAACTTAGGCGTCCCACAGAGGGGACGGGTGACAGTTAAAGGGTTAATTTTTTTTTGTAAATTAAATTAATCATTTTTATTCAGTGAGGTAAGAAGCAGGGTTATTACTGCTAAAACAGTTAAAACACTAAAACAGTAAAAAAAAAAAAAAAAAATGTTAACGAAACAAAAGCTGAAATAAAATATAAATAAATAGCATAGTGGAAATAAATAAAAACTGAAACGAAACAACAACTAAAATTGAAATAAAAATAGAAATATTTTACGTAAATATTTTAAAATGACAAAAATATAAAATGAAATCTACTTCAGCATATTTATGAAAACTGTAATAATATAATAATACTAAAATGACACTGGAAGAAAGCAGCAAGGTATATCCAAATCTGGATCTACCAGAAAAAAAAGCATTGTAGACAACAAATATTTGCTCCATTATCTCTAAAGCTCATTTGAATTTGTTCAAGATCATTAGACATGATGTTATGGTGCCTTGGAAGCCTGTCTGAAAGCTGTTTACTTAAGAGGTACTTTCATACAGAGATGCTGTCTGTTTAGTCATTGACTGACAAGGCAGTGAGGCAGCAAGGCAGCTGCCTCAGGTTTCAGACGCAGCCGTCATCTTCCAGCGAAAGGAATACAGTCACGGCTGAAGGGGTCCCCTTTAGACATTGCTATATTCATAATATTGCACAGTCTCTTGTTGCTTAAACATTGTATATTATATTATAATACACATTTTGTCATCATACACCATTTATAAAGGTTTTGTTTTGCTTTTATTTTTTATGTTTCTTTATGAAATTTAACATGCTGAATACGAACATCACATAAACTTTTCTATAATTCTACAATCTGTAATTACTCAAGCATAAAAATCATACCAAAAAAAATACATGGTACATGCATAATACTTTAACATAAGCAGTTACCAAAACTGAGTCATCTAGAAGTTTAGACTGGATGATTTTTGTCTTTTATGACTAGTCCCACAATGTTCTGGAATGTTCCAGAAAGCAAAATGTTCCAGAAACTTCTAGAATGTTCCCATCCTTGCAAAAGCAAAATACATTTTAAAAAGCATGCAAGTTTGTACAAAAAAACGAATCTGTATTAAACCAATTCATATTTCATAATTACTGATAGAAGTTCTAAACATTACCCAACCTAAATATTTATCAAAATACTGATGCTACCTGAAAATAAATAGTACGATAATAATAAGCACCATAGAATTATAGAAGAGCCATAAAAAAGTGAAACCAATTTGTTGTAACATTGTGTTATAAAACCTTTATTTTCATCCATTTACAGTAAATTCTGTCATTTCTACTCTTGAAATAAGCTTGTCTTCTATTTTCTTCATCATTAATTGAGTTTAATGTAGAAAAAGCACACTCAAATTTGATTGTACTCATACATTAAATAATTTTAATTGTTTAAACAATTAGGTTTTACATTTTAGTGTTATCTATTTGGTGTGCATATAGATGAGCTGTTTACACTTTTAAAACGAGTCAGTGTGTTTTACAGTTTTAATATAACTTTAAAAATGTTTTATTTAATAACCATATGGGGGTGAGGGACTAGAAATAAAACGGCTGATATATTACTTTTAATAATACTTATTTGTATGTGAACGTCTGTTTATTGGAGTTATTTTTGCTCTTTATAGGACAAATGATGATGTTACTCATTGAAATGTGTGTCGGTTACTCTCATTAATTAGTTTCTGTTTTATCGCTTGCCATTTGTAACTTCTTTCTCCAATTATGAAATATCTCTGCTGCCTCCCTAACTGCCTTTTGTGTTTATGTATGTATCTCACATTAGCTACGGCTGAAGGCAATGCTCCAGTCTAATCTCAGTCTCACACTCACATGCACACATCATCACTAAAATAGACTGAATCAATATTAAATGCCCATGTTGGTTTACTTCTTAGACATGATGTGAGAGAACAAGGCCATTCTCATAGCCAACTGACCAATTCTTGATAGTAAATTGATGAGTATGTGAGAGATCCTTCATGTTGACATCAGCCAGTGATGCACAACAGTTCATGTGATAGGCTGATTTAGCATTGCCCTTCATATTTACCCTATGCCCACAGCTGGATGCACACCGTCACATTAGATTTCCCATTAAAGACTTTGGAAACCTGTAACCTTTAACACACTTCTTATGCATCATTTTGAGTGGAACATTTGTGTCCTAGGCAGCTTTAGCAGACATACTAAGACAAGTACCACATGGACATCACAAATTAAGGTGAAATTAGCATAAAGCAATGAACTCTTTTCAGAGAACAAACTATGAAAAAAAAAACAATACAAACTTTAAATTGTTTTGTTCTGATTCTATTAGTTTCAAAGAAAAACCTTGGCTAAGAGTCTTTCTTTCCATGTCATTGAGGTGTTTTTGTTCTCGTTGCATTTGTTAAGAAAAAAATGGGTGAGCTTCATTTTTAAAAACAATGAAGTAACCTTCGGATGTCGAAATAACCCTTAATGATGAAACAACCCTCAGTTCCTGAATAGGTTTGATGATTCAAGCTCAAAGTTGAGCATAATTCTTTGAAATCAATAACTTTCAGAACTTTCAGCTGCTCAACAACTGTCAGCAGTATTAATAAACTGACAGCGAGCCAGGTTATTTACTACGGTTCGAGGCTTCTTGCCAAGATTTATGAATTATTCTGAGTTTTGCAAATTTTTAATCAAAAGTATGGGGACTTTAAAGACTGTCATGTCAGAAGAGTTACACTAAAATTGCATGCCTGTCATGGTTTGCCTATTGCGTTGGAGCGCGGAGCGAGGAGATGCGAAGATGAGGGAGAATATTTGAAGAGTCTTTAATAAACCAAACCAAACCAAGGAAACACACACATAGGGCATCGGGCTGACGTATGATCCTGGCCAAAGACTCAGGAAAACACAGGGCTTAAATACTGAAGTAAACGAGGAACTCAATGAGAAAAACCTGAAAACCATAGACGAGGGATAAACTGGATAATGGGGAGCACATGGGGACAAACACAAAACAGTCCATCGGCGTAACATTACTCCCCCCTCCCGGAAGGCACGTCCCGTGCTGTAACAACTCCACCGGGTGGGTGGGGGTGGGGGGGCGCTCTGAAGGCCTCTACGGACAGGCTTACACAGGACAGGCGGCCTCCAGGGCGGTACCCGCTCCAGGACCCATGGCGGATCAGGCAGTTCAGGGAGCCCTGGTGGAGCAGGCAGACTAGGGAGTCATGGCGGAACAGGGAACTCGGGGGGCCATTGTGGAGCAGGCAGACTAGGGAGCCATGGCAGAGCAGGGAACTCAGGGGGGCATGGTGGAGCAGGGAACTCGGGGCCATGGCGGAGCAGGGAACTCAGGGAGCCATGGCGGAGTGGCCTCCGTGGCCCCTCTACGGCCGGATCCCTATAGCCCCCCAAAAAAAAAATTCCTTGGGGAAAATTTCAGGTTCTGATGCCCGCCGTGGGCCAGATGTGGGAACAGCGGCCCTCCCTGGGTTTGACTCCGGAACTGTGGCCCTCCCTGGGCCAGACGTGGGAAAAGCGGCCCTCTCTTGGCTGGACTTGGGAACAGGAGCCCTTTCTGGGCTTAACTTGAGCAGGAGCCTTCTTTGGGCTTAACTTAGGAACAAGAGCCCTCTCTGGGCTGGACTTGGAAACAGGGTTTCTCTCTGGGCTTGACTCCGTGGCTGGAGCCGGCACTGGAGCGGACTCAGGGGCTGGAGCCGACACTGGAGAGGACTCAGGGACTGGAGCCAACAGTCTCTTTCTCCACATTCTCCTCCTTTGAGCAGAGGTGAAGGAGACAGCTGCTGTCAGCTGAGAGCTTGGGAGTGAACTGGCTTGACAATGGAGCGGCCGGCGGACTTGACGGCAAAGCAGCCGGCGGGCCTGAGACAGGAGCGGTCCTGAATCAGGGCCGGACGCTCTCCAGACACCGGAGGATCCCTTCCCTCCAGCTCAGTCCAGTGGTGTCTGGGAGATCGACAGGGCGATGGTAGTTGGCCCCAATCCAGAACAGAGAATTCAGCATGGCGTCATCTAACGCCGTCTTAACAGCGAGTCCGCAGAATTCCGAAAAGGGGCGCTGCTTACTGTATGTTAGGTCCAGTCTTCTGTCACAGTTTGCCTATTGTGTTGGAGTGAGGACACACGGAGATGAGGGAAAATATCTGAAGAGTCTTTAATAAACCAAACCAGGGAAACACACACATAGGGCATCAGGCTGGTGTATAAGACTGGACAAAGGACTCAGGAAAACACAGGGCTTAAATAGGGAACTAAACAAGGAACTCAATGAGAAACACCTGAAAACCATAGACAAGGGTGAAACTGGATAATGGGGAGCGCATGGGGGAAAACTAGGACAAGGAGCACATGGGGGAGGAAAACAAACACAAAGCAGTCCATGGGCATGACATTGCCAGGGTTTTTTTGCCTGATTTAATCTTTGCCTTACAGGTGTTCATTGTGTTTTAAAACAATAATATAATAGGACAAAAGTAAGAAGGCAGGAGGAATTGTTATCTTTAAAGGAAGAAATGGTGAGAAAACCACTTTCAGTATTTCAATTAGACACTGAATTTAGCAGTTATTTGATTAACTTTCATTAATAGTAATAATAATAATTAATAATATGATTAATAATACCTGTATATCATCTTCAAATGATATTCCACATAAAATCTCATCTCAAAGAGTTTGGTGGTGGAGGTCATAGTGGAGGAATGACAACTCATATTTTGTTCTCTTTCTCGAGATCGTGATAAAATTTATGTCAATAAAGATAAGCAATCTATATTACTTGACAGGTCAATCAGTCTATCACAGTGGAAATAAACACTACAACACCCAGTCAGTGCATGTGCCTAATAAATCTGTATTTTCTGTCTCTGTGTGAATTAATGGCACATTTTCATCTGATACTCAAACTCAAACACACGTGTGATGCTCACAGTGCATTACACATGAACTTCATCTCCAGAGCTGCTCTGAGGGTCACTTTAGAAGCTTTTCATCATTTCATTTGAGAAACACCACAGTCAAATACACACTGAATCCCAAAGATCTTTACAACAACCTGCTAAAATACTATTGTGGGCTAGAATTGTACTTCTCTAAGTAATGATAATTTTAGTTTTAAGGAATATCATACAACCAGTATATTTTTTAATCAAAGTTTCAATTTATACAGCTCATTACATTTTAAAAGATTGATTAAATTGTTAAAGTTTTATTAATTAATTTAATTAGACACCGTTTTTAAAGATACATTTGTATTAAATCATAAAACAGAGAATCCAGAAAAAAATGGAAATCACTGAATTTTGGGGAAAATAAATTTCATAGATGGCTAACTCTGTCCAGTAGGGTTGCCATGATACCATAAATATATCTTACGATACTGTACTGGCTGAAGTATCATGATTCCATATGTTATTGTGTTAATTAATAATTTAAATTACAAAATGAACCGAATTTTCATATTTACAGACCAGTTTTTCCTAAAACCGCCAGTAGGTGGCAGCAAGTCTTAATGAGTCACTGAATCATTTATTCAAACAATTAGTTCAAAATAGCTGATTTATTTAGTTAGAATAAAGCAATTTACTGTTTTTTAAGAATGTCTCAGTAAATCAGTGATTCGCATGCTTTGTTAAAAAAACAGATTCATTCAGAAATTAAACAAACCACCACTGCTTGTTGCTCAGAGAAGCGCTACAGTTCTGCTTTGTTTAGAACAATTTTCATTGGCGAAATATAGCGAAACCATCATTATTGACAATGTTGTGTCTAAAATGTCATTTAATATCAACATTTTGTTTAATGAACTGCTGTATACAATCAATTACATTTGCAATTGTGCTGATATTACGAAGAACTGCACTCTGCTCATGTCATACTGCTGAACTATCATGTTATAAATAAAAAACAAACTCATGCAGGAGCTTTTTGCCCCCGTATCTTAAAATGTCCAACTCTGACTGAAGGACAGTATAATAAAACACATAATTCAATGTTAAAATCACATTTAAAGGATTTATATTATTAATGAGAACCAAATGCAAATGCCGTTATGTTGATGAATGCATTGCATTCGTCATCGCAAATTGGTTCTATAAACTAACCATTACACCTGTTCCAGAAGTGGTCAGATGAGCAAAGAATGGAACTGAAACAATACATTGTTATTTAAAAGATATTATGATGTTAAAAAGAATGTTTGAGCTGCTGATTTTCTAAATCTTTTCAGTCCCTTTCTCCTGATAAACTGCAATGCAAACAGACACGCAATATCTCATTACAAAATGAAACACTCAGTACCATATAAGTCATGAATTCTACACAGCATTTACTACACAGGGCACAGCGGAAAGGCTGCTGCACACAAAAAGACTCTCTAGTAATGTTTTTACTTACATGCCTGTTCAAATGAACTCTTTAAATTGTGTACTGCCGCATATACAGCATGGCAGACAGTAGTACCGTAGTAGTACATTTCTTATTGTCATTTAGTTTAATTTAAATTAAACTAAATAAACTACAACTAAATTGTAAAACTAATAACTTTTCATAAAATCTATACAGATTATCAAAAAATGAAAATAACTCTAATTTAAAATATTAACAATAACTGTAGTAGTATCAATGATACTAATATAACACTGGTTGGAGCGTCACAGTGTTTACACTCTTCTAGGAAGTCAACACTAGAAATGCCCTGATCCAGCTGTATCTGCAGCACGGACACTATTGACCTGTTAAACCATAATGCTTGTAGCTGTATGTACTGCTGTTCTCGTAAACTTGGAGGCTGCCCAGTGCACATGATAGGCTTCAGATAAACCCTTCATAAAGAATCTGTTAGAGAATGTAAAACCTCTATCTGAAGACCTCCTGACCACAGCTGTGTGGGACTCCTTGAGCACCTTTCAAAGAGCGAGAAGGAGTCTGCGGTACTAAGACCAAATAAACCAGGGTCTTAAGGCCACAGGCGTTCTCTTCTGTGAAAAGCGGGCTAAATAGAATGCTGGCAGTGAAAAACTCAGCCACCCTATCTCAGTCCTGCAGTCCCATCCTCCCCGGCTTGAGATCAGTGTGGATGCTTCCCTCTAGCTCTTAGCCTGCTCTCTCATGTCTAAGCCTGCAGTGCTGCTGTTCCCTCGCAGATACACCAGCTGTGACTCTATCAAGCCCCTTTCAGAGGGAAGATGAAAGATGAAGATGAATTTTATGTGCCTGATGTCTCTAAAGTTTTGAATGTTTTGACCCAAACTCTCCACCTTTCCCATGTTATTTTCTTTATGGGCCTCCAAAAATATTTCAAGGTTATGATTGTGTGGTATTTCATCCCAAAATCTGAAGATTATTATTATTATTATTATTACTTCCAAAACAACATCATTTTTAATTATCAGTGTAATGTAATTTTTACAATTATTTTTACTTTTTTAATTTCAAAATATATCTATTCTATAAATATAATTATTAAAAAAATTGTGCATTAGAAAATGAATGCCGTTAATCATGTCTCTGATACATGTATTGGATAACATTCAAGCTTGAATTACCAGTCAATGCTAAACATGTCTTTTTTTGTATGATGACATGAATACTAAAATTTGCATAATTAGTGTACAGTGTCAACAGCGTCTAAAAAGCATATTACTAATTTACATCTTTAGAGATGTGCAAATTTCAAGTTCATAGAATTGATGGAATTAATAGGCTGATTTTATTGAATTTATTTAATGACAAATATGTTCAACGTGATCACATTCATTCAAATCCAAAATCAAATTCAAATGAAGTGTTGCATTAGTTAAACATTTAAAATTTGCTACCTGAAGCCTTACACCACAGGTTTGAGGTCAAAGGCGCCAAATGCATTGGCTCTTGCATGTCTTTTGGCCAACTGTGAAATGCCAACTTTTGACACTGTGGCATTAAAATATTTTTGTATTTTTTGATGTACGAGCTCTGGGGACAATTTTCAGCAATTTACAATTTTAATTTCACTTTAAAATCTGTAATTAAACTTGCTGCCACTGTACATTTATCTGTTTTTGTGTAGTTGAGATATGGTTAGGTTTAAGGTAGGTTTGAGGTTAAGGGCTCAAAAATATCTACATGATTGTTAAAACATGCCTAGAAATACATTTAGGCCCGGGTTTCACAAATGAGGCTTGTGTATTGTGTAATGTTTTCTACGTGTATTTACGCTTTGATTTGAACGAAAACAGCGCATCCATGCAGCGCGGCTGACACAGAATAAAGATATGTCAGAGCAAGATATTTTCAGCTGATACAGCTCAAACATGCATTTTAGTCTGGGACTAGCTTAAGCCTTGTCTGTGAAACCGGGGGTTAAAATATAAAGGATTTGTAAAGATTTCTTAAGATCTGTAAATAATTGTAACTTTTAAAGGAATAGTTCATCCAAAAATGAAAATCTGCTGAACATTTACTCATCCTTGGGCCATTCAAGATATAGATGAGTTTTTTTTCTTCATCAGAACAGATTTGGAGAAATTTAGCATTACATCAGTTGTTCACCAATGGATCCTCTGCAGTGAATGGGTGCCGTCAGAGTAAGTGTTCAAACAGCTGATAAAAATAATCCACAAGTAATCCACACCACTCCAGTGAAGCAAAACGGCAGTGTGTTTGTAATAAATTCATCATTAAGATGTTTTTAACTATTGCGTCTGGCTGAAATATGAGTCCTCAAGTGTTGTTTTGACAACATTGTTGTCTGCATGAGAAACATTTAAAAAAAACTTTTTTTACATTTTTAGTACATTGTTGTTGTGTAAACATACCTTGAAACCAGTCCAAACTGGTTCTAAACAAATATGTTGGTGAAAAAAACGGGGATTATAATCTAGCATTTTGGCCAGAAGCAACGGTTTGAAGTTAAAATGCCTTAAAGGGGTCATATGATGCGATTTCAAGTTTTCCTTTCTCTTTGGAGTGTTACAAGCTGATTGTGCATAGATAAGATCCCTGAAGTTGCAAAGACTAAAGTCTCAAAACCAAAGAGATATTCTTTATCAAAGTTAAGACTCTGCCACACCCCCCTAAAACGGCTCGTTCTAACACGCCCCCACATATCTACCTCACTATGTGGAAATATTTGCATAATGCTGCCCAAATGTGCACGCAAAGAAAGAAGGCGTGGTTTCAGTAACCGCAGTTAGTGTTGAAGCAGCATGTCAGGGAGACGCTGTGTGTTTCTAGGCGAAAGCAAAAGCACTTTATTTGGCCTTCCGAAAGTAGATGCATTTAGGAATCTTTAAGATGACTTACAACAGAACAGCAATGCATTTTATGGACGACCGTTTCGTGAACCTAGGAGAGGAGGTAATTCTGACTTTGCTATGACAATCTGGCGCTTCTGAAACAGCTACTTTTTGTTAATAGTTTAAGTATTTGCTATTGACTGTTCAAATGCGTAGTTTTGCGCTTCGTGTGTGTGTTTGTGCATGTGTGTGTGTGTGTGCGAGCGAGCGAGAGAGAGAGAGAGAGAGAGAGCGAGCGAGCGAGACACATCACAGTGGAGTCAGCTGTCTTAACCGTGGCTTGTGTACTGTCACGAGAATCTGTTCCCCTTTCAGGCTCTGTCTTTACATTTATTTTGAAAGATGAAGCTCGCGATTATGGTAAGGGGCGTTACATTTCCGACGAGTGCATGTGGTGTTCGGCCAATCACAATGCACTGGGTCAGCTGGCCAATCAGAGCAGACTGCGCTTGTCGGAAGGAGGGACTTTGTAGAAAACGAAGCGTTTGAGAGAGGCGGGGCATAGGGAACTTACAATAATGTACAGTATTTGAAAAATAATGTGTTTTTTGAATATTAAAGCATGTCAACATATTCTGTTACACCAAATACACAAAATAATGATCTTTAAAAAAGCAGCATATGACCCCTTTAATGAAATAATCGTTTCTTACAAACACACAGCTTTTTGCATCACAAGGTATTAATTGATGGATTGGAGTTGTGTGAATTACTTGTGAATCATTGTGATGTTTTTTTTAACTGTTTGGACTCTCATTCTGACGGCACCCATTCGCTATAGAGGATCCATTGGTGAGCAAGTGACGTAATGCTAAATTTCTCCAAAGAAACAAACTCCTCTACATCTTGAATGTACTGAGGATGAGTACATTTTCAGCTAATTTTCATTTTTGGGTGAACTATTCGTTTAAGTGCTATATTTCCGTTTCTATCCAAAGATACAAAATGTATGTGTATGTTATGTATGAAGAACTACATTTCCTTAGGAGATCAGGCTGTGATGCCAGATGAGATTTTTCTGAACGTGTGAAAGGTTACCCACATTGAAAGGGAGTTTGTGGGAAGATGGATGAAGCCCTGACAGCTCCATCTATACAGGAACATGCCTGGGCACAGTTGTGGGATTCTGTAATGAAATATATCTATTTTCTTTCTCCTTTCTTCAGGGAGGCTCCATCCAGAATACAAAGTCAAAGCGATGCCTTGAACTCCTGGAGAACAATGACAATGAGTTTGGATATCAGCTGACGCTCCAGAAATGCACTGGGCAGAACTGGACCATCACCAATATGTTGCCTGGTAGCACGTTATGATGGTACCATCGAGACTGAGGGAGGACTGCATTAACAAATGATGACAAGCTTAAGCACCTGGATGTCTCTATTTGACTTTGACATCATATGATAAATGTTAAACATTTTTCCTAGCTGCTGTACTTGTGCATACTGATAAGCCACATTTGGCAGATATTGCATTGTGTATTATAAGGTTCTACACTGTACTGAGATTTATTTTGTGCAAGGTATACTTGGTTTTGTCTTGACTTGAAGGTTGTACCGGCTCCAATGCACACATTGAAGCCATAATTGCTACTATGTAGCAAAGCTTTGACAACGTTCCTGCTGTATTTATTTCTAGTGTCTCAGGTTTGTAGGTTGAGATTATTTTGAAATAACTCTGTACATTTTTGGGACATGCCAATATGTTGGAACTTATCTAGATACAATCAACTGTTTTATATCTACATGTAGTAAATATTCTCAGTATTTCTAATTAATGGCAGTAAAAAACAAATGCGAAGACGGTTTGCGAGTTCTGCTGATCTTCATTTTTCTACACAGGACCTTGTACCATCATTCCTGTAAACAGAGAGAGCTGTAGTTGTTCTGACAGATTTGGTCATTCCTCGCCGTGTCAGTGGTTTGGTTGAACAAATGTGCTCTCTCTAGAGTACAACTCAGTGTTTGTTCTTTCAGATGCATGGCATGCACTTGTTGTGTTCACCAAAATATTCCATTAAGTTCACAATGAATTTTATAACAGTGATTTAAACTGGTGAATCGCAAGTCAAAAATAGGTTACAGGTCTGTTCAGGACATCAGAGGAAACACTGCTGAGTACAATAATTATAACAAAGCATATACAGTAGATACAATACCAAAATATGAGATGTGCGCCCAATCAAATTAGCTCTCACTTTAATTTGGACTATGGACTATTTCTACAACTTTTGCCTCAATGAACTAATAATTTGCTGCTTATTAATAATAAGGTAGTTGGTAATTTTAGGTATGGGGTAGGATTAAGGGATCTAAAACATGGTCATGCTGAATAAGGTATTAATATGTGCTGTATAAGTACTAATAAATAGCCAATACGCTAGTGATACACAGTACATGCTAATAAACAAGTTAATAGTGAGAATTGGTCCCTAAACTAAAGTGTTACCTCAAATTCTATAATATTTTGGTGCAAATGGAAAATAATTTCTGTCAAATGGACATCATTGGAAAACCATATGCACAAAAACAAATCACGGGGGACAAGAAAGTAATGTGGCTCTGGCTGCATTAAAAACAGGCATAATCAATATTTGTGCCATTCACAATGTGTTTTGTGTGGTGAATTGCTGGCTTTATTAATATTAGATAAGTATTTTATTTAAAAGCGTTTCTCTTATTTAAAGTTAAATCAATATTATATTTATATTATATTACATTTATTACTATTGAATGTTTTAAACAAAAAGGTAGATGTCTGCACACTGAAATTATTTTATTACAACCAAGAGCAGGAATTGTGCCTGATGAAGAGCTAAATTGAAACGTTGCGCTTTGTTGTAATACAATTTTCTGGTGCTTTAATTTGGTCCAAAATTCATATTGTTCTTAATTATTAAAACAATTATTTGAGCTATGATTTGAATCTCATTTTGCTGCTTCTTGTATATGAAAGCTAGCAGAATGAAAGCATGAAATCACGCTGAAACAGCAGCGCTCATGTTTGGTATGGTGTGCAAAAAAACTTGCAAGCAGTGCCTTTCATGTTCTAACAAACAGAACAGAGGAAGAACAGAGGTTTGTCTTTATAGATGGTCACACTACAGAGGGGGGTGGGGGCAAAGAACTCTTCTAAAGTACCAAACTTAAACCTTATTTATCTGACCCATAAGTGAACCCTGTGGACTCAGATCTCTGTGGTCCACTTTAGTGTCTTAGTCCACTTCATCTGAATTATTTACAGTAACTATATTTGGAACTAAATAAATTGAATATTATATAATTGCAATATAATACTGATAATATAGACATGTACATGAACATTGTGGTGCTTACCATGACTAACACCCTGTTTCTAAGGTGTTCCTAGGCAGTTGTACACTCTAAAAAATGCTGGGTTGTTTCAACCCAATGTTGGGTCAAATATGAACTAACCCAACTGTTGGGTTAAATTTTGGTTACATTTTTAAATGAGCTTTTTAACCCAACAGTTGGGTTAGTCCATATTTGACCCAACATTGGGTTGAAACAACCCAGCATTTTTTTAGTCTGGGAAGTTGCCACCCAGGTGAACACTGTACGCCTGATTGCTTAAAAAAGTCGTATCAGTATTCCATTCAATGTATAACAAATGCTGCAGGACAAGGTAGATGCCATAATTTGTACTGAAGAAGAGGCAGCATGTGTGATGATAATAATAGTAATGCTTTGCATCAAAAGCATCATTCATAATAATGAATATAACACAGCAGTATTGTATTTTTGGTCACACTTTAGTGTGGGGACCAATTCCCGCTATTAACTACAAATGCCACAATAAACTCCTAATCTGCTGCTTATTAATAGTTAGTAAGGTAGTTGTGAAGTTTAGGTATGGGGTAGAGTTAAGGGATCTAAAATAGGACCAGGCAGAATAAGGCATTAATATGTGTTTTATAAATGCTAATAAACAGCCAACATGCTAGTAATATGCATGCTAAAAGCAACTAGTTAGTGAGAATTAGCCACTAAACTAATGGTCTTACGGTCATGGTGAGGAATTCCCCTCCAACAAGGAAGGGGATGCCCCAGCCAGCCCGGCACTTCGAAGCCAGTGGAGCCCTTGAAAGAGCAGGCTGGATCCTCCCGGGGGGTACCACCTGTTTCTTCCGAGGCTCCCCCCGACGATCGGATGTCGATTGCCGCATCGGAGGGTGAGCCAGAGCTTTCTGGAGAGGAGGATTCAGCTGCGCTGCTCTCCTCCGGGATTGTAGCAATGCCTGAATCGGATCCAGAAATAATGGCTATGCTTTCTCGGACCGGCTACGAGACGCCCGGGCCGGGTTCCTGCATTTTTCTGCGCTGCCCCACTGCGGGTACGCCTGTAGTTCCGTTGATGCCACTAGC
>NW_015505241.1:678153-680268 GCF_001515645.1 Sinocyclocheilus grahami
CTCGGACCGGCTACGAGACGCCCGGGCCGGGTTCCTGCATTCTTCCGCGCTGCCCTACTGCGGGTACGCCTGTAGTTCCGTTGATGCCACTTGCGCGGTGTCTGGGAGGCTGGCTTGAGCTACCCAGCCCGTCTCGATGGCTCCTTCGAACCGTCAGGCTCTGCGATTCAGTTGCCCGGCGTCCTCCCAAGTTCAGTGGCATCCGCTTCACAACAGTGAAGGAGGCCGATGGTCCTGTCTTGCGGGCGGAGGTCGCAGTCCTACTGGCGAAGGATGCGATAGAGCCGGTCCCTCCAGCCGATATGAAGATGGGGTTTTACAGCTCCTACTTCATTGTACCCAAGAAAGGCGGTGGGTTACGACCAATCTTGGAGCGTATCTTCAGGTGCATCCGTCCCCGAGATTGGTTTGCAGCGGTCGACATAAAGGACGCGTACTTTGTGTCGACCCTTCCGCACCACAGACCATTGATGTGGTTCGCGTCCGAAGGACGAGCATATCAGTACGAGGTCCTGCCCTCCGGGCTGTCCCTGTTGCCCCGTGTCTTCACGTAAGTTGCGGAGGTACCCCTTGTTCCCCTGAGAAAACAGAGCATTTGCATTCTCAACTACCTTGACAAAGCAGTCTCAGGATCAGTTGTGCGAACACACCGGCCTGCCGCCAAACCTTCACCCCGTGGTCAGACCTTGCGTTTCCTCCAGGCAGGAGTGCCCCTGTAGCAGGTCTCCAGGCATGCTGTGGTTCGCACGGATGCCTCAACCACCGGCTGGGGGGCCACGTACAACGGGCTTGCAGTGCCAGGGGTCTGGACGGGGCCCCAACTGCACTGGCATATCAACTGCCTCGAGTTGCTGGCAGTGTACCTTGCCCTGAGCCGTCTCAAAGGGCGCTTATGAGGCAAGCATGTACTAGTCTGCATGGACAACACAGCGACCGTTGAGTACATCAACCGACAAGGTGGACTGCGCTCCCATCGCTTGTCGCAACTCGCCCGCCACCTCCTCCTCTGGAGTCAGAAGCATCTGAGGTCGCTTCGTGCTGTTCACATTCCTGGGCTGCTCCACCGGGCAGCCGACGAGCTGTCCCGAGCTGCGCTCCCGGCAGAATGGCGACTCCATCACCAGATGGTCCAGCTGGTTTGGAGACGTTTCAGAGCCACTCAGGTAGACCTGTTTGCCTCTCCAGAAACCTCTCACTGCCAGTTGTTCTTCTCCCTGGCCGAGGGAACACTCGGCACGGACGCACTGGCACACAGCTGGCCGCGGGGCCTTCGCAAGTATGCGTTTCCCCCAGTGAGCCTTCTTGCACAGTTGCTGTGCAAGGTCAGGGAGGACGAGGAGCAGGTCCTGTTGGTGGCACCCTATTGGCCTACCCGGAACTAATGCTCCTCGCACCAGCCCCTCCTTGGCCGATTCCTCTGAGGAAGGATCTACTGACTCAGAGACGGGGCACCCTTTGGCACCCGCGTCCAGACCTCTGGAAACTTCATAGATCTCAAACAAAATACAACAGAACTGTTGATGTTAGCTAAAATTGCACATTTCAACAGAAACGTCTCGGTTACGTATGGTAACCCTTGTTCCCTGAAGGAGGGAATGGAGATGTCTCTAGTGCTCACGGCACTACAGCAGGGCCCATTTGAGCCTTTGCAGACGTTTGAGCTGAAGTTCCTCTCAATGAAGACTCTGCTCCTGCTAGCATTGGCCTCCATCATGAGGGTAGGGGACCTGCATGCATTTTCGGTCAACGATTCGTGCCTAGAGTTCGGGCTGGCTGATTCCCAGGTGACCCTGAGTCCCCGGCCCGGCTATGTGCCCAAGGTTCCCGCTACTCCCTTCAGGGATCAGGGGGTGAACCTCCAAGCGCTGCCCGCGGAGGAGGCTGCCCCAGCCCTAGCTTGCTGTCCCGTCCGAGCCTTAAGGTGCTACGTTGACCGGACGCAAGCTTCAGGACCTTCAGGCAGAAGGGGAATGCCATCTCTAAGCAGAGGATGACCGATTCGATATTGGATGCTATCACCCTGGCTTATCAGGCACAGGGTGTGCCCTGCCCATTCAGGTTCCGAGCTCACTCAACTAGAAGTGTTGCATCCTCCTGGGCACTGGCTCGTGGCGC
>NW_015505241.1:680836-685157 GCF_001515645.1 Sinocyclocheilus grahami
ATCTGCTGCCTACTTATACTCACGCTGTGATCAGCAGCAGTTGGATGCAATAATCGCATGCCAATGTGCATTGGCTCGTTTAGTTTACACTCAAAGTAGATTGGTCCCTCTAAGAGAGATCCCAATTCGTCGGTCATCCGACTTGACGTCTCCGTTCACTCCTTCAGGGAACGAGGGTTACATACGTAACTGAGACGTTCCATGCATGGTGGTAAACAGCTTTGCTGTTCACGTGTAAAATATTTTATTCTCAAAAGATGTCCGGATCCTCCCTATAGTGGGAGTTGTGTGCAACGATAGATGTTTTCTTTAAACTCTTTCCCCCCTCTCTCTCTCTGGTGTGTATCAAGGGAAGAGACGAGTGGCACTTTCTGTTCTCAACTTGCCAGTCCTCATTAGCATCTACAGTCCTGCTGGGCCAGAGGGATGTTTGCCATTAAATATACATGCACATCCACTTCTACCACCCTCACAATGCCACAAAAGTCTGGGAAATATTTGCATTTGCAACGACCTTATGCATGTAGTTAAAATACAGTGCATAGAAAATCATAGACAAAACCACACACACGCTGCTTCAAGAATATCAGCTGATGCACCCAGGCGGCCTGCCAAAAAAATTCTCTAAAAAATTGTGATCTTTACTTTCATTGTAAGCGTAGGGCGGCAAAGCACAAGGTCAACACGTCTCTCTTATCTAATGGATTAATAGGAGTCACTCAGATCAATATTCCATTCAGACGTTCAGCTGGCAGTGTCCTGGCTCGATGTGTCCTTCTCCCATCCAAACATGATCAAAGCCAAACCCTTTTTGGGTTTCAGAAAAGTGATGATGTTACATCAACCTACTCGTGCAAAACCACTGTTGAGGAACTGATACTTATTTTAGCACTGCACTGCAGAACTACTTCTGAAATTCTATTATCATTACTCAAAGCATTGAACTCTATTGAGTGAAACATTGCTCTCAAAGCTCAAAGTTAAAGTGATTTCAGCTTTGACCCTGCTTGTTGATGACCTTTTTGAGGCAAAGCCAGTGATTAACATATAATTTATAGGATTTAGGATGTATCATCAAACTGGTGGTTGTCCAGACTGAAACCAGGATTTATTTATTATTACCTGAATTAATTTAATGTTATGACATTAAGAAAATTAAGTGGTGCTCATTATTCCAATTGAGCACCACTAAGAACTGAACTGAGGATGTCTTGAATTTTAACTGAATTTGAATTGATGTAGGCCTATAGCAAAATGCAAAAGAAAAAACTAGTTTCTATTTAAGAAAATAGAATTAAACTGATGTGAAACTCAGCAACACCCCCCCCCCCCCCCCCCCCCTTTCGGACCGAGTTTAGCATGTATAATAGTCTTATTCATATAAATGCCTGCTGTTGCTTCTGATTGCTTTTAGATGGAGAAGCTGCCCATCACCCCTGGTCTAGGATCTGTTTTCTTCGTAATAATAGCATAACGAAATAGATTTGGCAAACAATCCAGTGTATCTACAATGCATTTGCTCAGAGGTGAGCAGTGTAGCCATTCACAGACATGTTTGTTGATTTCTCAATTCTAATTGCTCGTAACTTCTTTCTAGCAAAGATATTACGAAAGTTTCATAGTGTAGTCACGTTCCTTGTTTTTTTGTTTGGTTGGTTTTTTTTTGGAACTTTGTAAAATCGGGATGAATGAGTGACAGTTTTTTATAAATTTAAAGGGAGCACTCTGCATGCTGTAGGCCTATATGATAATATATTCAGAATTTAAATAAAACTTGTGTTTTTCATGCTTGACAAGCAGCCACGTACGACACAGAGATAGCTAACTACTACACTATATAAAAAAAGATAATAATTTGAGAAGCACAGATGTGATTATGCAACCGAGCTTGGTTCAAACGCAGGATTTAGGTAGGAAACGGTTATTATTTGTATTGGTTGCCATGCCAAATCATGCACACCTGCTTGCTTTTCTGTTTAACTTAATGTTTTTGTGAACATATACATGCTTTAATAACAAATAATTGTAACACTTTACAATAAGGTTCGATTAGTTAATGTTAGTTAATGTATTAAAGTATATTAACGTGTTAGTTAATTATTGTAAAGTGTTACAGTTTTTGACTCAGAAATTATATATATATATATTATATATTATATATATATATATATATGTGTATTTCATTTTATTATTTTAGTTCTAAAATCAACTAATCAAGCCTGTAAAAGGATCCTTCTGCTGTGTTATATGCAACACTTTTCATGTGCAGGTCAAAACGGCATATGTTGACAATTGTGTTTATGCCCTGACGTGAATCATACTCTCAGGAGATGAGTCTAGGAAAGATAAACCATATCTGTGAATTTTCTAGATGTAGAGTTTGTGTGTGCGCATTTGTGTGTGGGTCACGGTCTGTGGATATTATTAAGTATTTATATTTTGAACTCATGGGAGGTCCAGAATACTTACATTTCTCAGAGGTTGTGTGGGTTTTGCTCGCAGGATTCATGTGCTGCTGGCTTCTCGTTTCTGCAGAGGAAATGCAATAAACTGGATGAAGTGCTGTTGTTCCTCCCCCGCGAGTAGATGACAGTTTTTCTACCCTTGCCCATATCTATTATTCAGGTATCTCTCTTTGGTGATGGGGCCAATGAAACTGTGTCCATAATCAAACACACATACCCACATACATAGCAGCTCTGTTCCTGATACAGCAGGAGTAAAAAAAAAAACCTGACGAGGTATTCCTGGCACAAAGTAAGTGCAATATGACAATGGGGAATAGGAGGGCTCAGGTTAGCATATGGAGAGAATCAAGGTATAATCTGAGCTGAGAATGGACATGGTTCCCAGTGGAGTCCAAAGCCGTAGGGGCAGAACAGAGGCTCTCTTTGTTTTCTGTTCGGCAGGTATGTTACAGGTGCTGATGGGGGAAGGAGGGTGTTTTGTAGAGCAGTCAAATGCACCTGAGACTCAAGCCCTAAGCATGTAAAAATATGCTCGGCGGAATACATCGCAATTACTGCAGTGTTGACAGCTCATACACTATTATAAGTGTTATTTACAACTGTGAAGATCCAAAATTTAAACTATGAACTTAATCCTTGATGAGGAACTAAACATGAGCAATGAGCTTGACTAGACAAAAACCAGTGACATGGAACATATGATGACTTAAACTAGTTAGTTCACTACTAAAGTGATTTATACTTTTACTTGTTAGTTCACCCAAAACTGAAAATTCTGTCATCATTTACTCACTCTCATGTTGTTGCAAACCTGTAAGGCTTTTGTTCAACTTCGGGAACACAAATGAAGATTTTGTAATAAAATATGAGAGATTAGAGCCCTTCACGGGCCTCAAATCTAGGCCCTAGTCCGACAGCTTATCAGAATTTTTAGGCTTGAGTGAGTCTGACTGGAGCCTGTGTCTTTTTTCTCTCTTTCTCTCTTCCCCATTACACTGTTGCAGCCATTAAAGGGGTCATATGGTGCTGCTAAAAAGAACATTATTTTGTTTATTTGGTGTAATGAAATGTGTTTATGTGGTTTAAAGTAAAAAAAACACATTATTTTCCACATACTGTACATTATTGTTTCTCCTCTATGCCCCGCCTTTCTGAAACGCGTCGATTTTTACAAAGCTCATCGGTCTGATTTTAGGTAGGCGTGGCTGAATCTTAACTTTTATAAAGAATATCTCTTTGGATTTGAGACTTTAGTCTTTGCAACTTTACAGATCTTCTTTATGCACCAAGAGCTTGTAACACTCCAAAGAGAAAGGAAAAATTTAAATGGCATCATATGACCCCTTTAAAATAGTTTTGTTTTGAATGGCAAAGTGGTTATATTTATTTTCATTTAAGTTAATTTAGAAATATGTTTGGATAATTTTTTATTTGTTAAATTCAACTTTTTAGTTTTTTAAAGTAAGGAGCAAGCGGTCTGCAGCAGACAGTGAGTTGATCAGCCTGTTTTTGATAAATTTAGCCTTCTCAAATCATCACGACTTGCCTAAATAAAATCTATACATATAAAACACTTAAAGCATATCACAGTTTAAACATTTAACCTAGACAAATGTGCGCTATTAGGCACATATCCAATTGTTTGTGCACAGAGTGGAAGCTAAAATGCACTTTGCAGGATATCACTTGCATTTTTTCTTAATAATAGTGGAAACAACTTAAAATACGCTGTCATTTTTGCTCATAAAGGTAAGAGTAATACATCATTCGGAACTGTAAAGCAGGGGTCTCCAACCTTTTTTACACCACGGACCGGTTACGTTTTGAAAATATTATAGCGGACTGGTTGGGGG
>NW_015505241.1:685277-691343 GCF_001515645.1 Sinocyclocheilus grahami
CTGGGGGGGGGGGGGGGTTATGGGGGGTTATATATATATAAATTATATGAAATAATTATATGTATATATATGGTTTTTGAGTCACAGATCGGATGATTAAACAGATTTTGACATAATTGTATGTGTAGCCTATGCATCTCTAATGCAGAGAGACGTGAAAGAGGAATCAAAAAAAATCAGAGGAAGACTTTAAATTACTAGGCCTACTTTCAAATGAAATTATTCAAATCTGAAACAAAAACTCTTTCATTTTGTAATCCATAAAGATGCATTTTTCTCTAAGGGTGCATCCAATGAGGAGATGGCGAGTCAGGATCATCAACTTCACCTATGCGAAACTGACTCAGAAAACACTAGTTTATTAAGAAATAATTCAAATATACCCTTAATATCTCTCTTGACAGTGGCGGTAGCACGGTCTCGTGTTGTTTCACTAGCACGCCAAATCTTTTTATCACAATAATTGATGGATGTCTAAAATATAAAAATAATGAGAAGCCTAAAACAGGCCCAATGTCGAGCCCGCGTCTGAGCTATGACGTGAAAATTGGCCCGAAGCTGGCCCTAGGGGCTTAAATAAGTCAGGGCCCATCAGGCTCGGGCTGAAATGCAGGGGGTTCTATGACAGATTTCTTTCCCTTCATTTAAAGTCCATTCACCTGATGCTTCAAAACATTCATAAAGTGTCAAATAAATCCAAATGAATCGAACAGTTTTAATTTGTCTTCTGAAGAGACAAGGTTGCTTTATATAATGAACAGATTTAATTTAGGCCTTTTTTCACATATAAACATTAATCAGCTAACAATGTTTACAGCATTCAAATTTGGAAAACTCAAGCGCGCTCCAATGAGTTTCATTCTCACTTGTCATCCCAGCATGTTTGATCTTCTGCAAGAACCAATGAGGTTTGTTTTTGCGTGCCATACAAGTATGAGTTTTTGTTTACATTCATTGATCAAAGTTTATATGTGAATAAAATCTCTGATGAAGAGATTTTAGGCTCGAAACGTCACCAGTGGTGAGAACATAAATAAATATTGTTTCTACTTTTAGAGCTGTGATGTGCCAACTTCGATCTTCCTTTTTGCAACTTTGTGTGTTTGAGCACCCACATTGAGCTTTTGGCCTATTGAATGTGTGCTCTTTGGGTGTAATATATGTAAATAAATACATTTGTGTTCAGAGGATGAATGAAACTCTTATGGGTTTGGAACATGTTTTCATGAGCTTGATCCATAATGTCTTTAATCAGTATGAATGGGTGATCAGTAACCTTTTGTCTGCAGAAACTGTCATTTAACTATATTTTCATAATTGTCCAATATTACTTTATTTTATGCCTTTTTGGTTTTCGTAAAAGAGGGAATGTGCACGTTTCCATGATTACTTGGGTTTTGCATTAGTTTGATAGATATTCCAAAGATTTACTTATAAGAAAAGTGTTTTGGAGATGGATGGATGTATATGAATTTTGATTAATGCTACATTGTCCATTGTCCTTTTCCTTAGTAATTCATGAGAATGTATAATATGCCTGGTTGTAACCACTGTGACCTTTTAATCTAGCTATCATTTTATTTGTTATGACTTGTTTTGCAGTGTTCATGAAGTATTTTTATAAATATATCCCTGTGCCTTCATTTGCATTCCATTGTTGATTATGTAAAGCGAACTGTATAAATTATTGCCCTCGTGTTCTGCGGTACTTCAAAATACTTAATAATGGAGCTAGTGCTCTGGGCTTTAAATGTAAAGCATATGTATATATGCATTAGCTATCTTTTGATATATTGTATTCCTCCATGCCCATAAAAATTATTGGCTATCATTTAGTTTGACTACACAATATTGAATCAAAGTGAGACTCCATGCACAAAGACAGAAATCATATAATAATAATAATAATTGTTTAAAAATATATTTACCCCACCATCAATCAGCAAAATGGTGAAGATGACATTTTTCACTCTGTCAGAGCTGTTATGAATGTTATGACAGAACTAAATCACAGGCACAGAGTTGTCCTTAGCTGTTAAAGCATAGTCTCATAACAACTAGAATGCATTAATGAACTGCAGTAGAGAAAAATATACATTTCTGTAATTATTAATACAACATTGTCAGAGAATGAGCTGCTGAAAATATCTTTGTGGCTTAGAGAAGACAAATTCAGTCAGAATACAGAGTCTGAGAATTACAGTATTGTCTGGATTAGACACTGCTGAAATTTAAGTCATTGGAAAGTCATTCATCTCCATATTAATTTGCTGGCGTTTCAGTATATGTCAGTACGATACAGTATATTGCAGATAAATATGCTAAAATATGTTTCACCATTTTATTGATCTGACACCATTTAAAGTATTACCATTAAAGCTACTTTTGCTGGTGTACACTGTTAAATATGAAGATTCATTTTTGGTGTTTATGGTTTTATTAAGAACCTTTATCATCTATGGAACATTTCCATTCCACAAAAGGTTATTTACAACGGAATTTTAATTTTAATTTTAATAACTGTTCTTTAATGAAAGATTATTTGGAAAACACAAAATGCACTCTAAGAAAAGTACAGCCTAATGTACTGTAAATACACAGGAATTTTCTTTTTTGTTGTTGTTTACCTGTATTTTGAATTACAAGTTGCTTTGTCCACTGTTTAAGAGTTGAAGGACCTTTATTATTATTTTTTTGTTGTTATTTTAACTAATATTTTTCACTTAAAATCTTTTTTTGATATCTTGATGGGGAGTACTTTGGAAAAGTTGCAAGCTAGAATTGAACCTGAGTCAGCATCACGGCTCAGTGGTGTCACTGCTAGGCCATTCATTAACCATTCTTGGGCTAAAGGAAACCTGCTCCTATACTTGTTTTCTACAGACCTGATTCCATCTCATTAATCATTGTTATTTTAGAGGTATTCTTGTCAAGCCTCATTATCATCATCAGGTACTAATTAAAAAACATATTACAAGTTTAGGTCTGAGTGGACAGTCTTGCCAAATGTGCTCTAGAGAGATAAGACATTTAAACTTGAGTGACACATTAATCTTACTTTCCCTCAGTAATTCAGAAGTCCTCACCTTAAACTGACAGCGGAGGACTTTTTGGCAGCATTTACTCAATCAGCTAAGTTGATCTTGTGCACAGGGGGATGTGTGTCCTGCCTATAGCTATAGGAAACACTCTTTAGACCGAAGTACTCCTTTTCTGAATAAAATAAATGGCTTTTACAAAAACATTTAAGCCAAACAAATATGATAGCAAATTTTAAATTTTAAGCCACATGTATAATCTAGGCTTCCTGTGAAGAAAACTCATTTTGGCCACTTGTATCTGCTATCTTGTTCTTTCAGTCATTACCCAAACCATAGGCTAATAGAACATAGATCAACCGGTACATCAACAGCTTTGTGCAGGCTCAGCTCACTCTTCATGGTCTGGTACAGCGACTGCATTACTGTTGCACTGATCTGCCCATCGATCTCATGCTCCAACCTTCCCTAACTCATGGTTCAGAAACCAAGATGCTTGAACTCTATATTTCAAAGTGAATCACTCACTATCCGCAAAGAGCAATTCACAATTTTCCAACTGAAAACCACAACCTTGGATATGTAGGTGCTGACCCTCATTCCAACCGCTGTACACTCACCTGCAAACTCCCTAAGAAAGCACTGAAGGTCACAACACAACGAGACACAAATCGTGGCCTAATGGTTAGAGATTTGGACTCGTAACCCAAAGGTTGTGGGTTCGAGTCTCGTACCGGCAGGGATTGTAGGTCAGGTAGTGAATGTACAGTGCTCTCTCCACCTTCAATACCACGACTGAGGTGCCCTTGAGCAAGGCACCGAACCCCCAACTGCTCCCCGGGCGCCGCAGCATAAATGGCTGCCCACTGCTCTGGGTGTGTGTGTGTGCACTTTGGATGGGTTAAATGCAGAGCATTTATGGGTCACCATACTTGGCCACATGTCACGTCACTTTCATATATATATATACATGTATATAGACTTTTTTAGGGCCGGGCTTCGGGCCAATTTTCACGTCATAGTTCAGACACAGGCCGGACCTTGGACCTGTTTTAGGCTTCTCCTTATTTTTATATTTTAAGCATCTATCAATTAGTGATGAAAAAAAATTGTCGAGCTGGTGGAAACAACACGAGACCGTGCTAACACGACTGTCAAGAGCGGCTCGACGGTGTTTAGTGTCCCGCCAGCAGCATGCACACCGTTCTGCGTTCAAACGCACACAATAGGCTAAAGCTTGCTGCAAAGCCTCAGCAAAAGTAATTACCATTAATGTGTCAGGGGGAAATACAGATGCATCTCAATAAATTAGAATGTCGTGGAAAAGTTCATTTATTTCAGTAATTCAACTCAAATTGTGAAACTCGTGTATTAAATAAATTCAGTGCACACAGACTGAAGTAGTTTAAGTGTTTGGTTCTTTTAATTGTGATGATTTTGGCTCACATTTAACAAAAACCCACCAATTCATCTCAACAAATTAGAATATGGTGACATGCCAATCAGCTAATCAATGCAAAACACCTGCAAAGGTTTCCTGGGCCTTCGTTTGGTTCACTAGACTACACAATCATGGGGAAGACTGCTGATTGAATTTATTTAATACACGAGTTTCACAATTTGAGTTGAATTACTGAAATAAATGAACTTTTCCATGACATTCTAATTTATTGATATGCACCTGTAATAAGGAGATATTTGAATGATTTACTAATAAACTAGTGTTTTCTGAGTCCGTTGCAAGGATGAAGTTGCCGATCCTGACTCACCATCTCCTCATTAGACGCGCCTTTAGAGAGAAGTGCATCTTTACGGATTATGATTATAATGAAAGAATTTTTGTTTTCGATTTGTTTTATTTCATTAAGTAGCAATTTAAAGCTTTCTATAGATATATGTGTCATGTCTGTGAGGCATGCAGGCTATTCGCTGAGTTTCGGTTTATTTTTGTATAGCACTCCTGTTCAAGACCGAGACGGCAGAAAGCGCATCATGTTTGTTTTCTTTATTTTATAAAAGCACAGCATTTTGTTGATATTTTGAGTGCACACAAATAAAAGTAGACCCTTTACAGTTCTGAATCATGTATTACTCTTACCTTTATGAGCAAAAATGACGGTGTATTTTAAGTTGTTTCCTCTAAAAAAAAAATGCAAGTGATTGCGCTGGCGCCTCCATGTCCTGCACAGCACACTTTAGCTTCCACTCTCCGCATAAATTACTGGATAGAGCGCACATTTATCTAGGTTTAACGTTTAAACATTGTTATATGCTTGAACTGTTTTATATCTATAGATTTTATTTTAGGCAAGTCATGATGATTTGAGAAGGCTAAATTTATCAAATATAGGCTATGATCAGCTCACTGTCTGCCGCTTGGTCGTTACTTTAACAAACAAAAACGTATAGCCTATTTAACGAACAAGCCTATTTTTTCTAAATTAACTTAATAAAAAACTAAACTAAATATAATCACTTTGCCATTACATACAAAACTGAACTATTTTAATAGCTGAAACAGTAGTATAAGCTGTTTTGGGAGAAGGGGGGGAAAGACGGGCTCAGGTCGGAAACATTGTTATATGCTTGAACTGTTTTATATCTATAGATTTTATTTTAGGCAAGTCGTGATGATTAGAGAAGGCTAAATTGATCAAACATAGGCTATAATCAGCTCACTGTCTGCCGATGGCCGCTTCGTCGTTACTTTAAAAAAAAAAAAACTTATATGTAATGACCAAAAAATGCTCCAAACGTTTTTCTAAATTAGTGTAATAAAAAAACTAAACTAAATATAATCACTTTGCCATTACATACAAAACTGAACTATTTTAATAGCTGAAACAATAGTTTTTTGCTGTTTTGGGAGAAGGGGGAAAAAAAGACGGGCTTGGGTCGGGCTCAGGCCGGTAATTCTGATAAGATGTCTCGGGCCAGGGCCGGGCTAGGGCCTAAATTTGAGGCCCATGCAGGGCTCTAATATATATATATATATATATATATATATATATATATATATATATATATA
>NW_015505241.1:691392-720477 GCF_001515645.1 Sinocyclocheilus grahami
AATGAGGAAGTCCGGAATCTCAAGTGGGAGTTCTGCGTTTTTATGGCCCTTTGTTTCTAAGCATGGTATTTCGCATATGTAATTCGCTTGGGTGTTGATGCACAAATTAGTAAAGATTCTTAGGACATCAATATGTTGCATAGGTATCAGCATGTAATATGCACTCTCAGTTAGATCATCCGAAGATGAATTCATAGAGACCAAACATGATATAGGTGAGGTTATATTAACTAGTGGTCTATCATAACATGCATAAAACAGCATACACTACAACAGACAATATACAAGAACAGTAATGGTATACACAATGATCTGAAGGATATGTGTATTCAATCAAAGAAAGGTTTTCCTATGAATTAATTAGTAGAAAAGTCCATTCCTTGTGGATTTTCCTTATGGGGACAAAGAGTGGGTTATCCTACTCACATTCCTGGGGGTGTCGTAAAACGTGATATCATGATTAGTTGTCATGGTGACCAAAGGGGGATGGTGTTCAGCAAAAATCCTGGCATCCAGTTTATTGAGTGAGGGGACTGTGACGATTTGATAATCTAATGAATAATTTGATTTCTTAAATCAAATAAAAATTAGTGTGTCAGATTGGTCGAGACGCTACAGTGGTACTTGACCGATAAATCAGTTCAAGTAATATTGGCCTTAAAGGTGCAATCAGTCATCTCTGTTACTGGACTCTTAATTATGGCTGGCTGCAAGTAGAGTATTACTAATTAGTTGGTAACTGTAAACTTAAATGGTAACTACAGTAAAAACATCCACACCAGTACATATCAGTATATATGTCAGCCATTGAAACAGAAACAAAAATGAGTGTACTATTCCTTAAAGTCTTTTTATAACTTCTTTCCTTTAGTTGAAAGATATATAATTGTCCTAGAGTGTTTTAATTTTGTTATGGAAGAGCAATTCTCTCTACAGGTTAATTAGAAACCACTGATGTTTGTAATAACAAAGACGCATTCACTATCTTGCAGAAAGTTCATTAATGTTCCGTAACTAAATTAAAGTTTGACTCTTTTTTTAATTATTTTTGTTTGTTATGAGTATCTGGGCTGTGTAATTAGTTATATTTAACATATTTTAAATAAAAATATTGCTGTTTCATAATCATATGTTGTTTATATTTTTTTTCAGTTCCACCTCATCTATTTGACTTAATATAGGAGACTCAAGCTATCTCCAGGGCTCAGGGAGGCCTTTTTTATTTCCATGATCATTCTCAAAATACGGTAGCATTGACAGTTCAGCAATAAAAATAATTTAAATATTATATTAATATTCATTTAAATATTACTGAAGAAAATGGGTGTTCATTCAAAGAAGGTTTTCCTATGAATTAATTAGTAGAACAGTCCATTTCTCCTGTGCATTTTTACCCCTTGTTTCTGGAGAAAGCAGAATGAGAGCCGGCTCGCATTCCACAAGGTTGTAAATGTATCGGGTTACCATGAAACCAGGGTCTTGTTCGGCGTCCTGGGGTGTTACAAAGTATTTGTGAAATCTAGCTAACAAAATATATATTGTGTGTTGGAGTGTTCCAGACGCTACAATATGTATCAAAGACAAACAACATATTCATATAATCTCTCTGTCTCTATATATTTTTTTTTCTTTTTAGATTTTTCTTTCTTAGAAAATTATCTAATTAATACAACTTTTGATCTTAAAAAAAATGCTGATATTAACATAACAGACTCACTTAATATTGTGTCCTTATGTTCTTACATTTAAATTAATAATTTAATAAAATGCACTTACTGTGTACAGTACATACTGTACATGTTTTAACATTGTATATACATTTGAAAATACTAATCTGTAATTACATCTTTCATTATTTCTATAGTTACATCTAATTACACCATTGACCTTACCTGTATCCCACCTCAATAGCAGCAAAAGAGTTTTGCAATTCAACATGAGCACTATAGTAGGTACATTGTACCTTGCAAATTCATTATTTTATTATTAAGTACATAGTATTTAAAGACAACTATAAAGTTGTACCACATTAACTAAGATTCTGGATGGTTGCTAGTCAGAACCTCTCTATATTTTGAGAAGTGTCTTACAATAACATCTCCACAGGGCTCCCATGTGGCATTCAAACTGGCCCACTGGGTCTAATGAAGCTTGCCATCAAAGGTCTGTAACGGTGGCAGAAACCAGTCATTAAAGGGGTCATATGATGCGATTTCAATTTTTCCTTTCTCTTTGGAGTGTTACAAGCTCTTTGTGCATAAAGAAGATCTGTAAAGTTGCAAAGACTAAAGTCTCAAATCCAAAGAGATATTCTTTGTAAAAGTTAAGAGTCAACCACACCTACCTAAAACGGCTCATTCTAACATGCCCCCACATGTCTACGTCACGATGTAGGAAGATTTGCATAACACCGCCCAAATGTTCACGCAAAGAAAGAAAACGTAACTTTTATTCCCGCTGTAGTATTGTTGTTGCCGCCGCCATGTGGTAAAGGCGCTGTGTTTCTTTGTGAAAGCGAAACTACTTTGTTTGGTCTTCCAAAAGAGGACAATATCCGCTTCGTCATGCCTAGAGCTGATCCGTGCTGGTCGCAGAGGAAATACATCAAATTTGCGCTGTTGATCGCTGGATCACCTGATCCTGGTAGAGTAGACTACAATGCCGGCTGTTCTGACTCTACATTTAAAGAATTTGCCACTGACGATTGAAACTAGAGTTTTTTGGGCAGTGTAGAGAAGCACTTGTTGTTTGTCATTTCTCCAATCACAAATGCAGACATGGTTTTATGTTTACGCGGCGCGATGCAATGCAACGCGTAAAAAGACAGTATAAGTCATTATAATCCGTAATTATGTCTCCACTGGATGCAACAAATGCCTCATTTATAATGGGTTTTAATGTTTTTGTCTTGTCGCTCCGGCCGTACAGGGCATCACAGTATGATAAGGGGCGTAACATTTCCGTCACACTCTTGAGGTATTTGGCCAATCACAACGCACTGGATAGCTGGCCAATCACAGCACACCTCGCTTTTCAGACTGATGACCTTTGTAAAAATCGACGCGTTTCAGAAAGGCGGGGTATAGAGGAGAAACAATAATGTACAGTATGTGGAAAATAATGTGTTTTTTTAACCTTAAACCGCATAAACACATTTCATTACACCAAATACACAAAATAATTAGCATCATTATTACACCCTTTAATGGACACACACTGCAATATTTCAAGAATATCCTCATAGACGCTCAACAACGATGAGCCTCGGACTCAAAGTTGAGCTTCATCTCCATCACACGTCTCAAACCAAATTAAGGTCTCAGAGGGTAATTGGAGGATAAAATGAGGAATGTATCAGGAAGCATTTGTCTGCTCTTATCATACGTGATAATACCATCATGCTAATCGGAGTGTGATTGGAGCACTGCAGAATTAACCTCCCAAGCTAGTGCTTAACCGAGGGCTCTAGTGTGTTTGAGTGAATCTTAATTTGCAGGCCAGCTACGCAAGTGTCCATCAAGCTGGACCTGTTCCGCCTCACAATGAACTATAATCATTGAAATTAAATCTGGGCATTGGTATCCCAGCGCTGTGCCTCTGTAATATTAAGAAAGTGAGAATGGGCAAGAGGAAAGCGAGTTTTCCCTGTGTGTTTCTGTGCTGGTTAGGCTCAGTGTGAATCTGCTCAATTGCTCCCTGATGATATTAGCCCCTGCATTGCAGCTCTTATCATCCTCTAGCCATGTGATTCCAGCCACTCTAGCTCCGGGAGGAGTTACAATACCTCCGGATCCGTCTTGGCTTAGGATTGTTCTCTCTGATAACTATAAATGTCAAAAATATCTGAATTTACAGTATATTGCTGAATACTAGTTGCTGTACTTTCACAGTAAATTTATTGCAACTTGCTGTGGTTAGTTGGTTGCTGTGCACACTTAAGGCTGGAATACACTGCGCGATTTTTGTTCAGATTTTTCCCCGGTTTACAGTCAGAAAAAGTTGACGCTAGTTGCTGAAAATCAGAGACAGTCTGCAGATTTCAATTGACAGATTTCATAGAAAATCACGTAGTGTATGATGGTCGCAGTCTCCGATTTTGTATTCCATCCAATCAGAGGATATCAAACATGTTTAGTAGCCTATTTTGAGCCGATTTTAGAACACATTTTTATTTGTCAGGTTTTGTTAATTTGTTGTCTCCTAGCAACAAAGCACACATTTCTGCTTGAGTTTGTTGTGATCAGAATGGCAGTGTATGATCCTCATTCGTTCAGTGTATAATGGTCTGTTCAGATTCGTATTCCATATACACTCTTAAAAATAAAGGTTCTTAAAAGGTTCTTCACAGCAATGCCATTGAAGAAGCATTTTTGGTTCCACAAAGAACCATTCAGTCACAGGTTCTTTAAAGAACCATCTATTTCTTACCTTTTTATAATCTGAAGAATCTTCTTTCACCACAAAGAACCTTTTGTGAAACAGAAAGGTTCTTGAGATGTTAAAGGTTCTTTATGGAACCATTTAGATACAAATGGTTATTCTATGGCATCGTGAAGCACCTTTATTTTTAAGAGTGTAGCGTATTCCAGACTTTAGTTACATGCTTGAGATTTTCAACTTTTCTTTTTTTCCCCCTCACAGTTGTTGAGTTTTGTATTTTGAGAGTTGATATTTCTGTGCATGCCTGGATAATAACCACTTAATTCGCCACAATAGTATTGGCTCCCCTCTTTTAGCAAAAATTATTTCGTATCATTTATAACATAAAATACTGGCTCGTATAGGGAGTCAAAAACTATTAGAAATTACATGTATTTTAAACTTATTTTATTATTGATTACATTTTTATCTTATCTTATTTTTTTTAATTTTATCTGTTACTGTTATTCTTGGAATTTCTTTTGATGAAGAGAAAGTTATTTTGATCAGTTAAAATGTCCTTTCTGAATAAAAGTATTCAGAAATGACATAAAAAAAAAACTTTTGAACGGTAGTGCACTTTGATGCTTTGTGAAAAATGTTGTGTATGTTTAATCTAGCTGCTCGTCCAAACTGGATGAAAGCAACAGGTTGCCCAGTCAGAACAATGATGTCTCATTCTGAACATCTCGGTTACGTACGTAACCCTCGTTCCCTGATGGAGGGAATGGAGAAGTTATTTTGATGACGACGTTAGGGGATTTACTTGGGAGCCCCAATCATCTCTGACTTTTAAGAGAAAACGCCAATGAATTTTGGCTTGTGGAGTTTGCATACCTGAGCCACTCCCCGTGCATACGGGTATAAATAGGCGACAGGTGCATCCACTCATCAGATTTTATGCTGAGGAGCTGAGAACTTGTCTCTGGCAACCAGCAATGGTTCGAGGTTGTGGCATGGGGACATAACGTCTCCGTTCCCTCCATCAGGGAATGAGGGTTAAGTACGTAACCGAGACGATCCCTATCTGTCAGTCACTTCGAGTTCGAACATTAGGGGTCCATGGAAAGCGCCACAACCTCAACCCCAACCCCCTCACAACCCAATGGCATTGCAAATGTTGACAAGCAGCCGCGTGTCAGACAAATGCTACGCAAAGGTTGTAACCTTCCCACCACCTCAGCACAAATCCGTTGACCTTGAGTATATCGCTGCTGGTGATAGCCAAGTCACTGTTCCTTTCACCACAGAAATTAACAGAAGGGATTTCGACCTTCAATTAAAGATTGCTTCAAGTCTTTCCTATTTGTTGTTACAGCTTGGCAGTAACGATGGGGAAGCGAGCCTTCCAGAGAAAGGCGCTACGGAGGCCACATCCTACCCGTAGGGAGGTATCATGTGGAGACACTGATATGGACTGACCCAGGCCTGGGGCAGTACTACATATGGAATGAGACTCTGAGGCAGGTCCTACCTAAAAGGGAGACTGCCAGCAGAGCCTGACAGAATGGTCTGTCAAAGGGAAGACACGGGTTCACCGAGAGGGAAATCTTACCATGGAAGAATACACATATGGGATCGCCCGAAGGGAATCAAGCGATATGGACACCTAGCCCAGTACAGAGGCTGACCGGATACCCGGGCAAGCTAACTCCGATACTGGGCCTGGCGTCAGACTGCTCCACCCAGTCTGACTGTGGGGGGTGCTAGCCAGTGGGCACAGTGGCTGTGCAAGGAGGCTCACTGGGTGAAATGCATATTTGCATAGAGTCCGAGGCCAGCTGTGTGCCAGTGCGTCCGTGCCGAGGGGAGCCTTGGTCAGGGAGTAATACAGCTGGCAGTGGGAGGACTCGTGGGAAGCAAACAGGTCTACCTGGGCTTCCCAAAATCGACTCCAGACCAGCTGGATCGTCTTGGGATGGAGTCGCCATTTTCCGGGGAACGAGAGCTGTCGTGATAGCATATCGGCTGCACGATTTAGCTCCCCAGGGATGTGAATGGCACGCAGCGACTTGTGCCCCATCTGACTCCAGAGGAGGAAATGGCGGGCGAGTTGTGACATACGACGTAGACCTCCCTGCCGGTTGATGTAAGACACAGCTGCAGTGTTGTCCATGCGGACCAACACGTGCTTGCCTAGTAGCAACGACCGGATCTGCCGCAAGGCAAGGTGCACTGCCAACAACTCCAGGCAGTTGATTTTCCAAAGCAGTCGAGGCCCCATCCAGGACCCAGACGCTGCCTGCCTCTTGCATGTAGCGCCTCAGTCCATACTGAATACATCTGTCGTGACAACAACATGCTGGGACACTTGTTCTAAGGGCACCCTGGCCCGTAGAAAAGCAAGGTCCGATCAGGGGCTGAATGAGCGGCGACACATCGGTGTGATGGTCACACGATATGTCCTGCGGCACCATGCCCATCTCGGGACTTGGGAGTGTAACCAGTGCTGAAGTGGTCTCATTTGAAGCAACCCGAGCAGCATGACAGCATGACTGCCATATGCCCCAGGAGCCTCTGATATTGTTTCAGCGGAATCACCGTCCTGCCTCTGAAGGAACTCAGACAATCCAGCACTGACTGAGCGCGCTTGTTGGTGAGACATGCTGTCATACTCACCGAGTCCAACTCCACACCGAGAAAACAGATCCTTTGCACAGGGGAGAGTTTGCTCTTTTCCCAATTAACCCTAAGCCCCAACTGGCTGAGGTGCTGGAACACCAGGTCCCTGTGATCGCACAACTGCGGGCCATGACGAGCCAGTCATCGAGATAGTTGAGGATCCTTATGCCTACTTCCCGTAATGAGGCAAGGGCGCCCTCCGCGACTTTCATAAAGACACGGGGGGACAGGGAAAGCCCAAAGGGGAGGAACCTGTACTGCCATACCCAACCCTCGAACGCAAACCATAGGAATGGTCTGTGTCGAGGAAGAATCGAGACATGAAAGTAAGTGTCCTTCAAGTCGACCACTAGAAACCAATCCTGGGGCTAGATGCATCTGATGATGCACTTCTGTGTAAACATTTTGAATGGAAGCTTGTGAAGAGCCCGATTCAAGACTTGCAGATCCAGGATTGGACGAAGGCCACCACCTTTCTTGGGTACGATGAAGTAGGGGCTGTAAAACCCATGCCTCATCTCGGCTGGAGGGACCGGCACGATTGCATACTTTGCCAGGAGGACAGCAATCTCCTAGCGCAAGACAGGAGCATCTCGGACTACCACCAAAGTCTAGAGATCGCCACTGAACTTGGGAGGTCGCCTAGCGAACTGAATCGCATAGCCGAGTCGAATTGTGCAAATGAGCCACAGAGACAGGCTGGGCAGCGCTAGCCATGCCCCCAGACACCGTACAAGTGGCACCAAAGGAACAACCGACGTACCCGCAGTGGTGCAGCGGAGGGGAGTAGAGCTGGATGGTACAGAAGACTCATACCCACAGAACTCCCTAAGTCCCTGAGGGGACTGGCCAGAGATGCGCGGAGAGGCATCGCGTCTCCCAACTGCATTCTCTTGGCCGCTGGCAAGAGGGGGCATTGTGGGCAAGAGTAAGGAGGCAGCATGTCGCACACTGTCAGCCCGCTAGCCTGAGAACCCGGAGGAAAAGAAAATTGATCTTTCATTGACAATGTGGTTACTGCTGGCCCTTGAGCCAGCGGCGGAACAGAAATAAAACAAAACAAAAGATGCTTGCGGCAAATCTTTATCCTCGGAGGACGATAGCCCATCCCCCGATGCTGCGATCTCCCCCGATGCTCTCACTGTGAACCTCAGATCTCCCAGAGCGCTAGTCGGCGGTCCTCTGCTTGAGCCAGAGAGACTGGGACGGGTAACGGCAGAGGGTGCCTCTCTTTTCAAAAAAGAGAGGCGAGATCGCAACGATGCCATGCTCATTTGCCCACAACAGACGCATGAGCCATTCACGAACGCAGCTTCAGCGTGTTGGATGACCAGACACTGAAGACAACAAATGACCAAACAAAACAAATTAATTAAAGCTACTAGAGTATCCAGTCAGCAAGCACAAGTAATTCCCAGCCAGTTTTATAATAATATACCTGCTCTCCCTTTTATACATTTGATCAACAACAGAATAAACTAAAGTAGAACATTGTAATAGACTGAAAAGTTTATCTATTTAACTAGTGTACATAATTCATGTCTAGACAAGAATTAAATATCAATCAGTCACTCATAAAATTGGATATATTTGACACTTTGAGGGTTATTTTAAATAAAAATTGCTGCTGTATGCATATCAAGAGCATGGGTGCATTTGCTTACATTTTATTTTGTGATATAACTGGTACAGAGAGAAGGCCACAGATGAAGACTGCAGTAGTTGAGTGTGTGTATTGCAGCTATGTGCCAATTTAAGAGACAGATGCAGCGACTGTTCAGCAAAACATTATTCCCAACATTACAAATAATGCAATTAGCACTCTTATTAATGAAATGAAAATTCTGCTCAACAGTTACTCTGTATTAGATACAATGGCCCCAAAAGCTATTAAGACATTTAAACCACACTACAAATCTATGAATTTAATTTAAGTAGATAATAAAATGTCAAACCAAGTATCAGCAAACAAATGCTAGACCTTTTTTTAGAACTAACTTCTGAGCCATTTTTGAAACATATTTGTTTAGAACAGTTTCATAAACAGTGCTTGATCTGTACATATTTCTCTCCTGATTCAGACGACTCAACTTTTTCACTGGAGAAAGCAATATTATAAATAGAGGAATCGTATTTTAGCTAGAAGCAAAGGTTTGAAGTTAAAAACGTCTTAGTGATGGATTTGTTTATCACAAACATGCACCTTTTCCCTTTAGAAGGCATTAATTTGATGAACTGGAGTTGTGTGGATTACTTGTGGATTATTGTGATGTTTTTATCAGCAGTTTGGACTCTCATTCTGACGGCACCCATTCACTGCAGAGGATCCATTGGTGAGCAAGTGATGTATTGCTGAATTTTTCCAAATCTGTTCTGATGAAGAAACAAACTCATCTACATCTTGGATGACCTGGGGGTGAGTACATTTTAAGCACATTTTCATTTTTGCATGAACTATTCCATTAAAAGAAAACTTAATGGATAATGTCCTGGCAGAAAATTACAAGTACCCTTTTCCTTTTCTAAATGCCTTTGTTAATAACCTTCTACCGCCTACCAGTTAAACACATGCACAAAACACTCCTGCTACATGTGGGTGGACTAATACATTTGCATTGTTCTATATGTGATCTAAGTCTTATATATGATACATCCACCATCAGCATGAGCATTTCAGGCTAAGCACATGGCCTTCCTTTGCAAGCTGCAGCAGTAATTGGGATTCCTCCAAACTCATCTCCGCTTAGGCTCATTGTTTCAGTTCACATTTCCTTGCAAGCCAACAGCACATTCTCCCACACACTGCACAGCACACACATATACAAATACATATATACATTTAAGAAATATTGTGGTATTAATGCATATTAGGGTTCTCTTGCCTTCTTTCTCCCTCAGCTGTGTTTTTTACATTTCCATCGTCCCTCTTTTTTCTATATTACAGATTATGGAATCACTGTATAATGGATTAAAATATATCTAGCAGAGCCAATGACATGTATGTCACACTGAATATTATATAATGCTCATTCTAAATAAGAAAACAGAAAATGGCATTAGATTTATTCTCAAATAAAACAATAAATATTAATAATGACTCGGGAGAAGTTGCACTATTTAAGAAAAAAAGGCCTAATCTGCTGTTAATTGTCTCCTGGAGCAAAGACACAGCAAAATCAATTATACAGTGACTGCACAAAGGCAAGTAAAAAGGGAAAGACAAGTCACTGGAGGAATGGAGTTAAGAAACTTTCCAAACTTTTAAACATGGCTCATCAACCTTAAATCGCTGAAATAAATTCAATAGGTAACAGGCTAGATGCCTTAAGGGTTGCCTTGTTATCCGGAAAATAAGTCACACCTGAATATAAGCCACACGTGTTTCAAAATTGCAGGGGAAAAAACAGATGTCACATCCATGAATGAGTCACATTTTATTTTTACTTTTAGAACAGAGCAAGTACAAGCAAACTCTCTTGTAGTCCCAAACCTGTATGAATGTTTCTTTCTTGAAACACAAAATGAAAAAAGAATGTTTCTCATGCTGCTCTCTTCCAAACAGTGAAAGTGAATGCTGCTGCAGTTTTCTAGTGAGATTTTCAAAATAATAATAGTGAATATGGACTACTATTGTGATGCTTTTTGTCCATTTTGGAGGCTGACAGCCGAAAGCCATAATGTCGATGTGAACAATCTTCAAAACATCTCCATTCATGATGTAAGAAATATGTGACTAAATTATGACAAAACTGTCTTTTTTGCTTTTGACTGAGCTATCCATCCAAGGAAAGAGTGGCTCTAAGAGACTGAAAGTTTTTCTTTTTAATTTTTAAGTGATCTTTCTTAGTTTGAACAGTTAAAGAGCTAAACACATTGAACAATGGTTTGCACCCAATCAATTAAATTTCCCTGTATGCTTTGGCAACATGGCCAGAGTTTAAATCAGACCTGCTGTGCTCTTGATTTTGAATAATGGAGATGTTAATTTGGCTCCAGAGTAATATACACTCTTAAATCCTTTTTACAGAGCTTAAAGGTGAAGCATATAACAATAACAGAAACTATAACATTATTGAATGCCTTAGTTCTCTGCGTATTAAACTGCAGTTTGGTTAATGTTGACAAAATTACATCATGCTTTAAAATATGTATGCATATTTTGTTTTGAAAAACATATTTTATGCAACACTCACATAAAAAAGACATATCAATGGCCTGGAAAAAGCTGTTTATTCAACCCAGGCTAATTGAAAAAATGTGCCTGTGGCGACATTACTTCAAAATGACTTTATGCTGCTTCTTTCACGTTTCCTGCACTTACAAAGTGAAATGTCCAGTGAGTTATACTAAAAGCGGATTCAGTTTGATCCTAAACAGTGGAACATTTTGCAATGGCAAAATTTTATTCCATTGGTTGTTTTACATTTCGAGGCAGTTCGGAAATGAAATGTCCAGTGAGTGACACTAAAAGGTTAATACTCTATCGCATTTAAAAAAATAAGGTACCACCTACAGTAAACCTAACTGATAGTGTTAACAAATGTAAATATGGGATTAAAAATACATTTGGTGAAGTAACTATGTCATTTTAGGTTGCTTCTACAGGTTTCTGAGCTCTTTTATTATGATTTGTGGTTCACGGGACTCAAGCACTTTCCATCACAAGCATGCTGTACCAGATGTGCTTCCGAGCAAGTTTACTATGTTTGAAAAAGCGTACATATGGAACTGGTTATGTGATGCAATTCCCTTTTATATGTTGGGTCTTAACAAGCTTTCCTTTTGGCATCTACATTTTTAAGGCCCTATATGGTTCGGTTCCAGAGATATTGGAATTTCAATATTGCTCCAGAGGTAAATCGATAAATTGTGGTCAAATTTTCAGTGGTCAAAAACCAAATGTGGGTTAATTTGCAAAAATATGAGACTTCTTTTATTTTAAATCTGAATAACAAATAATGTTGAAACTAGAGATCTATCTCGTTTCCTTCTGTCAAGACAACTGCATGGAACATACCTGTCTGAGTGCCATAAATATTATTTTTCCAAAGTTTGCGTGCCTATAACTCAAGAAGTATTAAAGAAATTGCAATATGATTTTAAATTCTAGTTTGTAATGAACTTTTCTTTTAGAATCTTAATTGTCAAGACCCTACATCATTCAGTCCCAGAGATATGGACATCACAATGAGACTCTATGTCCAGATATTTCAATTTTACCAAATTTCTGTGGTTGAAAACCAAATGTTGGTCACTATGTATACAGCCAATACTTATTTTATTTAAAGAACAATGTCTGAAGAATACATAATGTTGAAATTAGAATTGTATCTTGTTTCCTTCTATCAAAACAATTGAATAGAATGTAAAGTTTTAAACAAATCCCACGCCTCATAAGGAAGTGTGGTTGCTTTCGCCACACATTGCATTCACATCAATAAATCAAGGTTTACCTCAGCTGGATTAATTATTAGAATTTCTTTTTCTTTTTTTATTGTTATAAAATGTGAAGCATACTTATAGATCGAAGTAGTATCTACTACTAATAGGCATATTTGGCAGAATCACTGATAGTATATCTCAAACATTTAGGGCCTCTTGCACATGAAATAATTAACACTGGGTAATACTAAACCCTAAGTAAATGGGATCCTGGGTAATCTTATTTTGAATTTCATGCTGTTAATACTTTACCTAAAGTTAACAATTAATCCCGGTCATTCATAGTCTGACGTGTCACACTGTACATTCCTAAACCCTGGGTTACTGTTATTATTTGCATATTTGCATTGTTAACAGTGATGACAAGATAAACACAAAACCACACTTGTTTTTTGACAATTGAAAATTGGGAGGATAATAAATTTGGACATGGAGCTGCACTGGGATCTCAATATGGGCTTAAACCATTCAGGGCCTTAAAAATGAAGATTCTAAAATAAATGTTTCTTAGGAACCAAAATCTAAAATCATATTAAGATAACTTTAATACTTCTTGAGTTACAGGCATGCACATTTTGAAAAAAAAAAGAATATTCATGACACTCAGGTATGTCCTACACAATTGTTTTGATAGAGGGAAACAAGATACATTTGTAGTTTCAGCATTACTTATTCTTCAGACATTTTGCTTTAAATACTATCAGTATCAGCTGTATATAAAGTGGCCAATATTTGGTTTTCAAGCACTGAAAATGAGTAATATTCAACAATCTGAAAATGGAGCCTCATTGAGATGCCCATATCACTGGGACTGAACGATGTAAGGCATTGTAAATGTAGATTCCGAAAGAAATGTTTATTAAGAACTGTAATCTGTAATTATATTACGATATCTTTAATACTTCTTGATTTATATAGGCACGCAAACTTCGGAAAAATAATATGTATGGCACGCAGACAGGTACACTCTTAAAAATAAAGGTGCTTCAAAAGGTTCTTCAAGCGATGCCATAGAAGAACCATTTTTGGTTCCACAAAGAACTATTCAGTCAAAGGTTCTTTAAAGAACCATCTCTTTCTTACCTTTTTATAATCTGAAGAACCTTTTTTCGCCCCAAAGAACCTTTTGTGAAACAGAAAGGTTCTTCAGATGTTGAAGGTTCTTTATGGAACCATTTAGACTAAAAGGTTCTTCTATGGCATCGTGAAGCACCTTTATTTTTAAGAGTGTATGTTTAATGCAGTTGTTTTGACAGAAGGAAACGAGATACATTTCTAGTTTCAATATTATTTGTTCGTCAGACATTCCTCTTTAAAAGAAAAGTAGTATCATATTTTTGCAAATTGACCCACATTGGGTTTTTAAATGTGTAGAATTCAATGATTTACCCCTGAAGCCATATTGAAATTCCAAAATCTCAGGAACTGAACCATGTAGGGCCTTAAAAACGAAGATGCCAAAAGGAAAGTTTGTTGAGACCCAATATCTAAACACACACACACACACACACACACACACACACACACACACACACACACACACACACACACATACACACAGTTCTTTCTGCTTGAGGCAAAAGCTGCTCTCTGCACATGAATCAGCTTAAGTTCTCTCACACTTGCTATCTTTAAAAATAAGAGAAAACCTTTTAACATGCTGCCCCATTGCATCCAGTAATCACTACTGAATGGTCAAAGACATGGTCACTATATCCGCCAGTGAAATCAACACTATTGTGTATGTGACAGATTTTAATTTGAAATGTGTGAGGGTACACAGCTCTAGTCTGAATTTTCTCAATACCAGTCACCAATGATCCTTGTGCAACCACAGTTCAAGGACAGATGTAAATATCTATAGTCAGTTATTGATGACATGTCTTAATCACTTCCTATTAAATGTATTATTTTTCTGTTAAAGTGAGTCAACATAGCTGTTATTATGCTACAAGACTGCATAGATGGATGCTGTAATTTAGTTAATATAAGAATGCAATTTGTTGCTTTTTTGAAATTGAAACTGTGGCTTGTGAACCATACTTTGATAAATGAGTCAATGGTTTAATTTTTTTGTTCTGTCTTTTAATTTATTCAGTATGTTTATGTAATTCTGAACAATCTGAGTGTGTGGAGGGCATAACATCAAAAATAGTAACTACTTTGATACGAAGAAAAAAAATACTCATTAAAAGAATAAAAAAAATATTAATGTAACTTTTTAACAAAACTTCTGCTTATTAATAGTCAAACATGTTTGTCTTAAAAATGAATGTGGTCCAAACAACATGCAAAAACAGTATCCAAATCATTAGACAGATTTTTAAGAACATGGCACATTTTTCCTTTTCACTATCGTCTGTTAGAAATTATATTTAAGTAATATATTCATATTGGCCCAAACAATGAACAAAAATTAAAACAAGCAACAGGATATCACAAAGCCATAACCTAACTACATCAGTATTAGACATTTTATTATGAATATTAGCATGCATTAGTATGTGCAGCTCACCCCCAAACTGCCCTAAGATGCTTTCTTCCTCTTAAACGGTCATTCTATCAAAAATGTGGAAGCGTGTCCATTCACTAGAGGCAGTTGTCACAGTGGGCGTCTGCCAAAACGGAGGGGTACAAGGGATATGCGGAGTCTCATTACTGATCCATCTAAACTGGCCTCCTACAGCGTGACATTTGGGAAATCACAAGGAAGCATTTAAACAAGATTGTCAACTACTGACAATCTTCTGTCTGTATTAACATAAGATGAATAGAACTGAACTATTTGGTTGTTTGGATCATCTTTACCATTTGTCATGCACTTTTGGTATTGTGATAGAACCTGATGTCTTGAAGGCGAATGAAATGGAAAACAGAGGTCCTCCATCTATTCCACCCACAGATATAATGTAAAAGCTCTTTCTAAAACTACTGGAATGTGGGGTTGTTCCAGTGATTGTCAGAACCACCCTGACTTTTTGATTACACCCTGTGTGTGCGGTTCATCTGGCCCTGATGCTTTAGCCAGCTGATGAAGACGGACTGTCAGTTGGCATAAAGCTGCCATTGTCTACATGAAACAGAGGATAAGCAGCTCGCAGCTCTTCCAATTATTGTGGCATTAAACACAACCATCCACAAAGCCATGATTTACAGTGCACTTTTCAGCAAGTCTGTTCTTTTTCTGGCATTTACTGTATATTTGCCAATGATTGAAACTGTTTGCCAGTAGTGCCAAAGTTTTCATTGTTGCCTCAGGTTTGACATTTGTATTTGCCAAAGATTTGGCATAGAAATGTTATACATTTGCCAAATTTGACAAAAAGTTGCTATAGTGACAAACTCTAAACTTTTTATTAGCTGTGGCAATTTAAAAAAAATTCTTTCTTTAAAATATAAATGTATAATTTTTTACATGTTTATAAGCAGAGGCCCAAAATAGTTATTTTTCATCCATTTTTTTCCATAGTTGAAGAAAACCAGCCCATTAAATATTAGATAGAACTTTTGATTTTAATAATTTATTGAAATGAAGATAAATAAATGCTTTAGAAGTATTTTTCAATTCATTTTTAACAAATGTAATCTTATTATAAAGTGTAGCGAATCAGCTCATGGGGAAATATGAATAATTAATCATAACTAGTTATAATTAATTATAAATATTTAGATTAATTATAGATATTACTTGACCTCTCAGGGTCAACTGTCTGTCAATTCTAAGAACGTTAATTTCCTGGTTAAAGGAAATAACTTTCTTACTGTTCAACTCTACACAGAGCTTGTAGCATAAATCTGCATGATTAAGTGACTCCAGTTATGAGCAAACAATGAACAACGTCGAGTGTGATACAAGTAAGACTTTATTAACTACATAAACACTTAAACTAGTCTAACAGTAAGTAGGGAAAATCACAGGCTCCTATGTTTATGTTCATTTATTTCACTTTAATGGCATAGAAAAGGACCTATACATTGCCATTATATATATATATATATATATATATGTGTGTGTGTGTGTGTGTATATCATATGTAAGGTAACAATGCAATACATAATATCATATTGATGGTATTAATATGACAGTATCTGTAGTCAATATTGATTAAACTGGAGGGGGAAATCCTGCCCACACCCAGCTAGGAAAATATTCTGGAACTGTGAATAAATTGAATAAAACAGCAAATAATAACAACAATAACATCTTCATCAAACAAAAAAATAGATAATCTTAGATAAAGTTTGATTAATATGTACATACAGTGCCAGTCAAACGTTTGGACCCATTACTATTTTTAATGCTTTTGAGAGAAATTTATTATGCTCATAAAGCCTTTATTTGCATTTATTTGATCAAAAATACAGAAAAAAACAATAATATTCAGCAAGGATGTGTTAAATAGATAAAAAGTGATAGTAAAGGCATATTGTTAAGATGTATATATACATAATTTTTAACTTCTTAATAACAAATCCTGAAAAAAAATATCACAGGTTATAAAATAAACATTAAGCACTGTTTCTAACATTGATAATAAATCAGCATATTAGAATGATTTATGTAGGATCATGTGACACTGAAGACTAGAGTAATGGCTGATGAAAATTCAGCTTTGATCACAGAAATACTGTATATTTTAAAGTATAGTAAAATAGAAAACCATTATTTCAAATTGTAAATGTTTCTGTATTTTTGATCAAATAAATCCAGGTTTGATGAGCATAAGAGACTTTATTCAAAAACATTAAAAATAGTAATGTGTACAAACGTTTGTACTGTACAAGTAAAAATATGCAAAATTTTAAATTAAATGTTGTATAAACAAAAAGGTTAGGGATCATATTTGTTTCCAGTGTTTTTTATTGGGGGTGGGGGGCCTCCAACATGAATTTTACCTAGGACCTCCTAATGTCTAGAACCGGCCCTGGGCGTACCATGGTTTAACTAATAAGCATTTTTATTTATTTTTTATACAATAAATGTATGTATTAATGAATTCATTTTAATAGTAAAAACATAGGCTAGCCTATGGCTAACTTTTGTAAGGGAAGTAGTAAAAGTAAAAATAATAAAATAAATAATTTCAATTACATTTCGTCAGCTTATTTAGGCTATTATCCAATATATATATATATATCTGTGTCGATGAACACGCACACAAACAATGAAGGCTGGCAGTCTTCAATAAATCCGCACAGGTAAATCCAGAAAGGGAAAGCTGGTGACACATACACCCAGACCCGACAAACTCAAACTGCACAGACACCAATTTTAATAGACCGACCAAACAAGGATAATTAACAAGACACAGCTGAACATAATGACAAAATCAAATCAATAACCATGACAACAGGAAAAGGAAGCAAACAGAAAGTCCAAACTAACCGAACTGTGACAATATATATATATATATACTAATCAAAAAGGAAAATAAATAGGCCTATTAGGAAACAAAAATCTCACATTTCAGAGCAAACATTGATAAATATTTACCAGCCATGTTGCTCACTTTGCAGTTCACTTAAATATTTCTGAGGTGTTCTGAGCCTATTTGCAGTGTGTTTCTTTATTTCGTTGTTTTGAGAGCATTTGCAGTGCGTGTGTTGTCAAATTGATGAACATGTTTTCTTAATTGGCTGGTATTTTTTCATTTGCAGCGCGTTGAGCTCTCTCGGGCCACCGTACAAGTGTCAGACACAAGCATGCTTTAGATAAAATATGACACGTGATATTTAAATAAAAATAAATTAAATAATCACTTGTAACGTATTATAAAAATAAACAGATCTGACAGAATATGAATAAAATGTTTTTTCCCCCCATCACTGTCATTTCTACCACAAAACAAATACTGTATATAATTTGAGATATTTTAAAATAAACTAACAAGACTGTGAAAACTGTGTTTTAGTTTAGTTTCTAAAAAGTTTAGTTTCTAAAAGCCCACATGTCCAAAATAGTTATTTTTTTATCCATAGTTTTGGCACATAACCAGCAAATTGAATATTTTTACAGGTTTGCTGTAGGTTACTGTAAATTAGGTTGAATATTTGTTACAGGTAACTACAGGGTTTTTTTATAAACATTTTTTGCAAGAGCTTAAAGCTAAGCCACTTTAAAATAATATTGAAAACATGCACCAAAATGTGAGTCTTCTGCCATTGTCTTTTTAGCTGTTGTTCAGTGTATGTGAAACAGACTTGACTAGACTAATGTGCAGCAGGCAAATCCTGCAAGGTTGCAGTCAGCGGGTTGACTGAGTGAGTCTGGTGTCAGCTGTGAGCCTGATGTCTTCTGACAGACTACAGGAGTGGGCCGAGCATCCACTTCAGTACAGACGGAAGAATTACACAAGGTGACTCCTCCCATTCAGAACGGGGCAGATGCTCGGTAACTCGGTTGACTGGAGCGGTCAAGATGAGGAGAGATTAATGCCAGCCGCTTTTCACTACAGAATGTGTCTCGTGTCTCTGCTTATGCTCAGTGACATGTGTCAGTACAAGTAGCAGACTTCAGAAACAAACCTCAGCTACATGTAACGTGGGCGCTAGTGTAAATGTGCCTGAGCTTCTCAGAGAGATGACAGCAGTGAGAAACAAGGAAATGTAGACATCGACACACATACTCCACAACACACGCTGCAGACTCTTCTACAGCCCTCTAATGTGGTGATACATGAGGGGAAAGGTCATGTTATGAGTTCACAAAGAAAGTGTGACATTATTAAAGAGGGAGTTGGGAATGATTAATTGCACACAGACTGCTGGTTATGTAGAGGAGGACGGAGACTTGTCAGCCTGTCCTCTTACTGTAAGCCTGCATCCTTTGTTTTTCCACCTTAAAGCATTGTAGCTTTTCATACTCTTTTGAATATGTATGCTGTCATGAATTTGCATAAAAACGTAACTACACTCCCTGTGTCATTTACTTTCAATTATTATATCTGTACAAAAATAGTCCATTATGCTGCTTGATATTTCAAACTGGTATTTGATATCATATTATATAAATTCATTTTCATAATAATAAGCATTGTAGTTTGTAGCGCAAATAGTTTTAGTTTACTGCACTTTCTTCTTCTAGTTATTTTATAGTGGCTAATGAATCAGAAGTTTTGCACATTTAAAGAGGCACTGAATGGAGTACCAATTAAAAGTTCTTTCAGCCAGTGGAATTGGCAACATTTTGGACTCGAAACAATGGGTGGATCATATTGTTGTAAATACCTTTTGACCATCCCGCACGGCCATTTTTGTTGTTGTCTCTTTTTTGTCTTGTGTTGTTTTCATTGGTTTTCCATCTTCTTTTTCGGCTAGTTTTTAAAAGCTACTTGCTGGGGAGAGTGTTGCTACCTAGTGGATACACCAATTAGTATAGTCAATTCCACAACCCAGGCTCACTGGAAAAAAATATACCTGTGGCAGAATTTTGGCAAAATGATATTAAGTTCTGTCATGGCAACTCTCTGAGAGATTGGCATGGTAATGTACATGACACTGTTAATGTATTTTGGTCTTGGCGGAATGGATCTGCTACGCTGCTGCTGCGGCAGAGCAAGTACCGAGAGTGCCAATATATCCACAACATGCTGCTGTGAGCATGTAAGAAATATTGCTGCTGCAAATATAGCATACATGAAATAACCCCCGTATAGCGTACATGAATCACCTCGTAGCAGATCTATACAGCTGGAGCTGGGGAAGGTGGAGGGTTTCTGAAGCAAGCTGCAACTGCTACAGCAAGCACTAATCATATATTTGAATGTTGAGCAGTGAGCTCATTGGCTACCGATACAGGAGAGAACCAATCAGCTGTGCCATGTGATAATGATGTCATTAGGTCAGATTGAGTTAGACCTATCGGACTGCGCCATCTAGAGTTTCATGCCAGAACTCTGTGTTTGCTTCTTGAAGGTTTCAAAACACTTTCAAAATGAAATGTCCAATGAGTGGTGCAAAAAGTTCAGTTTTCACAAAAAAATAGCAGGAATCTGTTATTGTATGAATAGTGGCAATTTGGAAATCAAATGTCCAGTGTGTGGCGATTAAAGATTAATGCCCTACACCTAAACTAAGTCTAACCAAAAGTTGTTAAAGGGGACTTGACCATTTTCCACAAGTTGTTATGATACTTCAGGGTCTTCATGAAATGGCTGCAACATACTTTGGTTAAAATTCCTCAATGGTCATGTAAAACAACACCCTTTTTACCTTGTCAAAAACAGCTCTGTTCACAGCGACCCATTTCGGTGCATGTCTCTTTAATTGATAATAAGCTACTGCACACCCCGCCCCTCTCTGGTGCGTTACCATTAAAAACAAAACTAATCCACTGCATCCTCAGTGGCTCTCATGTCAGGAGAAAATTAAGACTCTTACATTCACTTTTGCATCCAACTACAAAACCCCTGGATTGCTTATGAGACATTGTTGTCGCTACAGCTGCTCGAGCACGCTAATATTCATATAATAGCAACGAAATATGCTAATATTCGTTTTGGGCAGGGCATGAGCAGTATGACGTCATACTGCTCAGGAAATTAAAACGGCTTGATAATTAAGACTGTTTAGGTTTTTGGGGGATTAAAAGGAGTGAATGGATTTTTGTCTTTGCAGGGTGGTTGTCCACACACTGCTAATACACATTTATATGCAAACACCATGTAAAAGCAAATTTTGTATCCGATGCCCCCTTTAAAAAAAAAAAAGCAAACGTGAGAACACATTTGCTTAAGCAATCATTTTAGCTTGCTTCTACAAGGCATTAAGCTCTTTAATGTTGGTTAAAGAGGCATGTCTGCTCTTTAATCAGATTAGCTATCAAGCAAGTTTACTATGGCAGAAAGGTCAACAAAGCTTTGCAACATGTCAATGTCAAACTTTACTGAAAACATTTATGCATCTTTTGTGGGCTTCGCAACCCAGGCTCAATGTAAAAAATTATGTTTGGCAACATTTCAGCAAAATTATATTATGTTGCTTCTTGCACGTTTTGTGCTCCTTTCAAAGTGAAATGTCCAATGAGTGATGCTAAAAGTATGTTAGACTTTCTCTGAAACTGATGGACAGATGTGGGAAAATTGTATTACACTGGTAGTTGTATGTACTGTGAGTGGTGAGTAAGAGAATGGTTGGTGAGTGCTGCTAAAAGTTTTGTGCATTATCATGTTTAAATATAAGTACCACCCACACCAAACCTAACCAACATTTGCTGAAACAGCCATGCTGCTTTATCTTGCTTCTACAAGCCTTTTATTAACCATTGTGATTTGTGTTTCACAGGATTCATGCCTAAGTACTCCACATTGAAAGTGTCGTGCTGTACCAGGTGAGTTAACAAGCAAGTTTACCGTGTAAAGACAGCCATACATGTGGAGCTGAGCATGTAATGCAAATGTCAAAATGTATTAGTTTACATTATGGTTATAAGTGTTTTGAGGTCATCGCATATCATTGTGCAAGGAACCACATGTCAGTAATATGACCCAGATTACCATCCACAACCATAATTAGTTTAAAAAGGTATAAACGTTTTTGCTTTTTGTACTGCCTCTAGTGTAAATTTCAGGTGAAAACGAAAAATCACATTTTACAGTGAGCCTCTCTTGCAATTCCAGGCACATACAGGCAGCACTCTTAAATGTTCAGGCGTGCGTGAGGCTACAAAGTTTGGTCTGCACACTCACGGTCCACGTGGACCCATTTTGCACAGTGTGTGGAAGATGTAGTGGCAAATAGGCAACTGAAGCATACTTCACCTTTACACAGCAGACTCTTAGCAAAGAGATACAGCAAGGATATGGTTAAAATCTCTTTGACCCATGTAATCAGAGTGTAATAATCAAGCTTGTTATCAGTGCTTAAGAATCTAGGTTGCTGTCAGAAAGTCAGTCTGAAGTATCAGTAGTCTAGGGAATAACAGCAATCACACTCTTGCTATACCACCACTGTGTCCTTGAGCAAAGCTTGCTTACCCCAAGGTGCCTCTCCTTGCAGTTGTATTTTGAAGGAAAGTTTAAAATTATAGTGGTTTATGGTGCAGGGTCATGTTTATGATTCCATTTTCAAAGAAGCTGGTCATCAAAAACGTTCTTACGCAGAATGAGCACATAAGTCGGAAATATGGGACCCAGACACACTTGGAGGTGGAGAGTTTGCCAAGGAGGGTGTCAGAGCCAGAAAAGATAACTCACATGGAATCCATTACAGGTGAAAAACTACAGAGCAATATAGATTAGTTCAGCTTGAGTTGCTCTAAACCTCAGTACAAATATACAGTAATCGGCGGGAAACAGGGAACATCTCGCGTTTCCTCTGGAGAAACAGTGCCGATCGATTAGCTTCTGAGGACATATCTGACTCCCCTCAGAGAGATCCTTCATGTTCAAGAGGAATAAACCAGCAGTGCGTTCAGTGTCAACAAGGATGAATAGGGAAAGTGTGGGCTGCTCTCATAAGTATTACAGTGCTGCATTGTCACAGAGATGACTGTGATAATTAACCAACTTTGAATTAGTGCTTCCCCAGAGCAACATTATTCATTACAATATAATGACTGCTTAACAAAGCTCATTTGCACATTACCATCTAACAGCACTGTTAGCTGTGTGACAAAGTGTGAGCAGTGGCTTTGGAAACACCTGCTGGCTGGTTAACTGGCTTGAGCGTGTACCACTGTTTCATTATCACCCTGTCAACTTTTTGTTGAAGGTTATGATTTCTGGCTTGTTATGCATACAGAGCATGGAGAGAATTGCATATGTTATGCCGCACACATGCCTAGCACATGAGAGAGAACTTGCCTGGATTGTGGAAACAGGACCCAATTGTGAATTTAAATTATGGCTATTTATTGTTATATCACACTAAATGTGCTCAACTGGGAGCTCAAACAATTAAGTCAGAAGAGTTTTTGCATTCCAAACCCGTTTTGTTTCAGCTATTCATCTGACTGATCTTGATAACACACCTAAGGGAATAATAGCCTAAAGCAATAACAATTTATTCCAAAACATTTAGAAGGACACTTCTATTTCCTGCCTTGCTTTGTTCTTGGAAAACTGGCAGGTTGTGCTGGATTCGTATTTTGCTGCTGTTCCCATAGAGTGGATTTGACAAATGGCTTCATTATGCTCCTGCTGTTTTGGAAGGGTATGATAGTACAGTACAAATCAGCTTGTTTGTCTTTATAACAGACCTGCAAACCTGGGTCAGAGAGAACACTGTCAGGTGAACTGAGATGCTTGGTTTCACTAGCTGACAGACTGACACAGTAGCTCTGTTCTAATACCTGAGCTGTCTATCTAGATAGTATTTTAAGGTATTCTAGCTCCAAATGTTAGGTTATTGCAACCTTATGTTGCTTTCCTCATTTGGTTGAAATGTAAGGCAGCATCACATCTATCCTTTTCTAGAATGCAGAATTGCATATGAGCTAATGTTTACTATTAATAATTTTATTTCATTCAGTACAGAATGGTATAAATAAAATTAATCAAATTACAAGTGCATTTCTTTACCCAGTAATTGTCTATTCGAGTATCATGGCATTAGCTTAGCAACATGCTAACGTCAAACTCTAGTGGAATCATTTGTGAGTCTTTTTTTCGGGCTTCGCAACCCAGGCTCATTGGAAAAACATACAGCTGACGACATTTCTGCGAAATGATATTACGTTGTTTCTTGCGTGTTTTGCTGCACAGATGAATGTGAATGTTGCAACCTTTTATTACATTGGTTGTTGTATGTATCACAATAGTTTGGAAATGAAAGGCTAATGCTCTATTACATTTGAAAATAACTTACCACCAACATTAAACCCTACCATAAACCTAACGGATAATGTTGAGGTGAAATAAAAAGGCATTTGCTGATGCAGCCGTGCCCTTTTAGTTAGCTTCTACAAGTTTCTGAGCACTTATATTAAGTGTCATGACTCGTGTTTCAGGAGACTCATACGCTCTGCATCACATGTGCAGTGCTGCACCGGGTGAGCTATCGAGCAAGTTTACTATGTCAGAAAAGCCATATATTTGGAATGTGATGCGATCATAAAGTATTAGTTTACAAATCGTACTAACAATAGTGTTTTGAGGCCATAACATACAGTATTATTGTGCAAGGGGTTGCGCTAAAATAAGTCTTGATTAAGTCTATAGGTATGGCCTATGTAGAGCATTCTAGGTTTCGTTTTGATTAGAGTACTGCCTTTAAAGGAACGGTTAAGAAAGCTTGTTAGGTTTTGGAACTAACCCTGTTGAAGAAAAAACAGCATATGCTGGTTAGGTATGTTTTGATGCTGGTTTAAGCTGGTCCTTTGCTGGTTTATGCTGGTCCGTTGCTGGTTTAAACTGGTCCTTTGCTGGTTTAAGCTGGTCCTTTGCTGGTTTATGCTGGTCATTTTGCTGGTTTGTGTTGGTCCTTTGCCAACACATGACCAGCATAAACCAGTAAAGAACCAGCATAAACCAGCAAAGGACCAGCTAAAACCAGCAAAGGACCAGCTTAAACCAGCAGCCCAGCGTCAAAACATACCTAACCAGCATATGCTGTTTTTTTTCAAAAGGGAAGCTATTGTGTCTATTTGTGCTGTACGTGCTTTAGAGTCATTTGAATTATTTCCATGCATGAAAAAAGTGGTCAAATGCTCTTCATGGTCTACCTCAAGGTATTGAGGTAAACAGGTGTTTATGTCTTAAGTAATCGGACACAAATTTAAATATTGAATCTATGCGTTAGACCTTGCAGTGTAAATGCAGACTAACAGACCTGCTGCTGTCTATTATGTCAATAATATTAATAGATTGAATTGCTGCTTACTTGAATAATTACTTAAAGAACCTGCAGCAATGTTTACGTAATAAAGAACAGCTTGAAGACGACATGCTATTGTTAAAACGTAATTCATTTTTAAAATTGAGCTAATATTCATATTAATATTTAATAATTTAATACAGTGTTCATAGAATAAAATGAATCACAACCCCATACTAGACAGTCATTTACCATTAGAAATAGATAAGGAACTAAAACCCCTCTCTGCTTGTAGATATTGGTTTGGTAAATGTTTGCACTGTGGTCCAGCTCTTCAAAAGTCAATATTATTAATTTAACTGTGAGGTCGGTAAACACATCACTTTTATCATAAGAACACCCATGAATAAAGATGAGGAAAATCACTCACTGGGTCGCCCTCTGTTCTGGATTCCCTTGTGGGATGTGATGTCAGGTGGGGCCACTGAAGACTACTTGAAGGAATGCAGAGCACAGCTACTATTGATTATAATGCCATTTAAAAGTCTGATGGCATATCAGATGAGAGTTGTGCTCTATTTACTGTGTTCGAGCTGCAGAATAAGCCTCCCTACGTTCCTCCGCTCTCTATACACAGACTGCTCATAATTAATCATAGACCTCTGGGTGACTGGACTGAAAGTGACCTTTACGCTTCAGCTTCACAGCTACAAAATGTTACCTTTGCATATTAGGTTTGGCAAGTCAGTCAACCTCAATGAAATTTAGTTAATGAGCCTCATTCACTAATAACGGGGTACAAGTTATGTACTTATGTGTGCAGGGACTCAGAATGTAATTCTATAAAGATGCACAGTACACATTGTTCGCCATTCAATTCTATTCACAAATATGCAAACATGACAGAGTGGAAGTGCATGCAACATGCAAATCAGGGAACACCTTCTCCAGGTTATGCTAATGCATATTATTTTTGTTGATCTGAAATAAATATTGTTTATTTTTTAATAAATAAAGTTGTTGTATGGTTATTGAAGTCATTTACTTAATAAATTGTGTATATTATAATAACATAATATTCATTCAATTTATTACAATATTATATAATATAAAATAAAAACATTTTTACATCTAGAAAATTTGAGTTTTCTGTTTAAAAGGATTTGATTCTTGCTTAGTTGGTTTTAAATTGTATTCAACATTTGAAATTAATTTTACATTAAAGCAAATCTATTGCATTAATTAGTGAACAAGATAAATGTGAGTAATAAAATGTCTGAAATATTGCTGTTGACATAACCTTGCATAATTAGACTATTTCAACAGCATAACACATTAAAAAAGTATTTTAATTTATCAAGAATTGACGTACCAATGGAGCTCAAAAAATCAATCAAGATGAAGGGATGTGCACAGGAGAGAGGCAATCACTGAGAGTGTGTGTGCATATATATATATACGCCGCAGTGCCCAGCAATGATTTAAATGGTCCCAGATCCCCCACCCAATTTATTTAGCCCACTAAATTCTGTTCAGCCATACCACTTTTCTGCTGACTGAATGTTAAACATAGCGAGTCAGTGCGCAGGTCACAACCTCACACAGAAACAGAGCTCTAAAGTTTGATAGGTTCTGTCTTCATCTCCACATACCTTCTTATTGTATTTTTTCTTTATTCACCTGCACCTGCTTCCATCCATCCATCCATCCATCCAGATGTGATGTCTGGCATCTAGTTATTTGTTTGCCACTTTAGGAAGGAAAAAATATACATATTAAGGGTTCTATAAGCCCTAATCTATCTATCTGTCTATCTATCTATCTTATGGTTAAAAAGGCTCCATAAAATGATTTTAATAGTCTCTCTAAGGAATCTCATCGATTAATTAGATATCCAGTCATATGGTCAGTAAGATCACTGAATGCTAATTGTCCATTGCGCTGATAAGAAGTCTGGCAATGACCCTCTTCAAGCCTGACATTCTGGAAGCATGTCTTACCTGTAAGTCCATTAAGGTTTATTTTAAACAAAACTAATCCTGCATGTGTGAATATTCAAATCATCTTGAGCAATTAAGTAAAGTGGTGTCGGAGGTTGGATTTCGAGTTATATGTGAAGCGTTTACTGAAAGGGAAGAGTAGAGCATAGATGATTAACAGAGTATTTGGAAAAACTGAGGACATTTCAGTCAGAATGAATTTGCTTTATCACCAGAGATCAGGGACAGGTTTATTTTGGTTCAGCAAGCTAATAGGAATTAATTATTCAAGCCAGCTAACCTTTGTACCAACTCTAATTTATTTTACTCAGGCTGCAGGTTTTCTCAATTATATTTGCATTCTAAGGATTTCTTTCTATCCCTTTTTAGTATGCTTTGCTAATAGATTTGTCTGAGCACTGAATTTAAATCACAACTGCCGAACATCTGCTGGTATGCGTGTGTTTTGTGCGCTTGTGCATACATATGCATGAATGTACAAGTGTGATATGTTATCTGAATCATCAGTTAGCAATGTTAGCTTGCAGTTGTGATACCTTACATCCTAATTTGATGAAATTCAGCATGAATTCACTTCAGGTGCATGACGGCCCATTACTGCACAGATAGATGGCCCATTGCTCCCAGGGTATGCTGTCAGTCAGACTGTCCATCAGTCAGATGTCGTAAAGGCACAATCCTGGTTTGAAACGTCTCGCTCTCTCTGGGCTCGCTGGATTCAGCATGGCTCAGCGCACAAAAACATCCTGCAGGTACATACTCACAAGAGATTTGTTTATTTCTGAACAGAGAGCTCGCTTGCCTCGATAGTTTTTCCTCTCGCATTACTCTTGTATGTTCTCTGGATTTCTCACAGGACGATTTGACAGGCTTTGGAAAACTGTTGCTTAGGATATCGAACTGTGGTGCAAGTGTGCTGTGTGTCATTACACAGAGGATGAAATTAAAGGGGTCATATGATGCTGCTAAAAAGAACAGTATTTTGTGTATTTGGTGTAATGAAATGTGTTAATATGGTTTAAGGTTAAAAACACACATTATTTTCCACATACTGTACATTATTGTTTCTCCTCTATGCCCCGCCTTTCTGAAACGCGTAGATTTTTACAAAGGTCATCGGTCTGAAAAGCGAGGTGTGCTCTGATTGGCCAGCTATCCAGTGCGTTGTGATTGGCCAAATATCTCAAGTGTGTGACGGAAATGTTATGCCCCTTATCATATTGTGATGCCTTGTCACGGCACGACGAGACAAAAACATTAAAACCCATTATAAATAAGGCATTCGTTGCATCCAGTGGGGACATAATTACGGATTATAATGACTTATACTGTCTTTTTACGCGTTGCATCGCGCCGCATAGACATAAAACCATGTCTGCATTTGTGATCGGAGAAATGACAAACAACAAGCGCTACTCTACACTGCTCAAAAAACTCGCATTTGAATCGTCAGTGGCAAATTCTTTAAATATAAAAACCGTACTTACAGTCTGTGAGTCAGAACAGCCGGCATTGTAGTCTACTCTACCAGGATCAGGAAACAGTCCTCCATAAAATGTGCTGCACACATCTGAATATTTGGGTTGAAGTGTTCTGGAACAGTGTTGTAAATACAACTTAACCACTGATTTCTAGTCGTGTCTTCTTTTGGAAGGCCAAACAAAGTAGTTTCGCTTTCACAACGAAACACAGCGTCACACACGGCAGCCTTGAGTGAGCGGAGGCCAGATGCCAAGAGTGAGCGGCGGCTGGCGGATTCGACGAAGGAGCGTCCGGCGGGCTTGCAGCAGCCACATGTGACGACCGCGGGCTGGACTCTGTTTCGTCCACGGTGAAAGCCGATCCGGCG
>NW_015505241.1:720510-740249 GCF_001515645.1 Sinocyclocheilus grahami
AATAATTATATATATATATATATATATATATATATATTTCTGTACTTTATTGTGGTAAAAACTGTGTGAAAAGTTAAATCTCTTACAGCAGGTTTGTAGTTATTGGTTGTTTCATTTAACCCTATAAAGCCTACTGTATAAGGTTTAGTACTTTTATTAATCATTTTAAACCCTCTAAATTATCAGCATGATCAAATCTTGATACAAAATGCCTTCCTACATGCCTTCTGTTGTTTTATTGATAGTTTAGACTTTTTTTAGGAAGTAAAAAGCCTTTAATACATCTTTGGTACACGTAAGAATAACTTATATTGTTAGTAATATTTCAAGATGAACAATTGCTGGACTAAAGCACTTTTTGGATAATGCCATTTGGCTTTTGAGGAATGTTTATTTGTTCATCTCTAAGTCATTGCATTAAATATTTTGCTTCCCATAATAAAAACTACAGAGCTTTGATCATAAAACTATTAGTATTTTAATTGCATCTTAGTAAAACAGATGATTGGGAGATATAGAGTGACAACTGATATGCATTTTATGCAAGAAGTCTGTTATACTGTTAAGTATCTCAAAGATTTACATTACACGCTTTCAGAATTTCATCTTCATTAGAATTAAATCAACATTTTGGCCATATAATATCAGCAACTGCACCAAATATATTTTTGGTGCATTTTTTTCTCAATTTGGTTCTCTTAATATAACTGAGTTGTTTTTGTTTCCTTCTCAAGCTACATATTCTCACTATAGCATACTGTTTGAGCCATAAAAGCCTGATGTATCAAATGATACTCAAAAAAAAAGAAAATAAATTTATTTTTTATTATTTTATATTTTCTGTAAAGGTCCAATAGCTGTTCCACTTAATAAATAAATAAATAGATATTTGATTTGTTGTTTCATATGTCTGGCTTTAAAAGGTTATGCACCATCTTTGTCTCCAATTTTTCTAATAAAATTTCTAAGAATATGAGAAGGACAAATAAGACAATTGTTGACATATGGTAAGAGTATAGAGATATAAAATCATTCTGGACAGCAGATAAAATGATTTGGGACAGGGAGAATTTGATGAGAGATGTTTGTGTATGTATTGACATCTCTGACTTTTGATTGCAGAAATCTCAGTTTGTGACATTGTCGAGATCTCATGTGAAAGAGAAGACACAGATATGAGATCACCAGAAGGAGACTTTAACAAAATAGTCTCTCTTGCAATTTTCTTTTCTGTATATATTCTTCTAATTAACCCATACAATTTGTTCAACTGCTTAAACTAAAGAAGTTAAAGCACTGTTAAGAATAATATTTGACTAAATATAAGCAATCAAAGCTGTAATAGTATAACTGGCCGGAGGGCAATATATGATTGATTATCATGTGGTACATATGAGCAGCAGTTAAATAACCATCATTCTGGAATATAGAGCTTTAAAGAGCTAAAGTGACATCTTTTGGAAGGAAGATGAAGCTACACCATTTGGGAAAACAGTGTCAGGTGTGTTCAACTTACTTTGAGGAAAGGCTGTTTTATGACTACAAAGGCTACCAAAGTCACATTTCAAATGACTGGTTAAGGATCTGGTGTCCTTGGTCCAGGACAACTTGTTAAGCTGTCCCACGTTATCAGCAGCCCTGAAATCACCTCTGCAAAGGTTCTTATCTTGGACAAACTCACTCATTGAGATTAACTATAATTAACCATTTTAATCTATATAATAATAACAACAACTATACTTGTTAATTTGACTTTTCCTCCAAAATTATACATTGTACATATTGACACGAAGATGCATTGCTTTTAAAGGAATAGTTTGGCTGAAAATGAACTCACCATCATGCTATCCAAGATATAGATGAGTTTGTTTCTTCATCAGAACAGGTTTGGAGAAACTGTTTTGGACCCTTTTTGCTTCTAAATGGTGCTTTATCTGTGCATATTTCTCTCCTGATTCAGACAGAAGAAATGATTTGAAGTTAAAAACATCTTGATCTGTTTATTACAAACACAGCTTTCACTTTACACGATGTTAACTGATAGATTGGAGTGGTGTGGATTACTTGTGGATTATTGTGATGTTTTTAGCAGCTGTTTGGACTCTCATTCTGACGGCACCCATCCATTGGTGAGCGAGTGATGTAATGCTACATTTCTCCAAAATTGTCCAAATCTGTTCCAGTGAAGAAACAAACTTATCTACATTTTAGATTGCTTGATAGGAAGTCAAATTCAAGTAAATTTTAATTAAACTATTTCTTTAATGTACTATGCAGATCACAGAACAACCCTGGAGAAGATTAAACCTGCAACAGACAATCAAAACATAAATTCTTCTCTTCTTGATGCTCCATAAAAAAGCTTAATTTCCATTAGAACTACAAGATTAATTCTGCAATATCTGTCTTTTAATGGTGTTATCTTGTGTGTGGGAAGGTATTTACAGCAATGTGATGTAGTACAACACATAAGGTGCTGATTAAGGAGGCCTGTCACATTAGACTGCAGCGCATAAACTTCACAAGATCTGTGAGGAGGAGTAACCTCACACTCCCTTGTTAACACCCACTCAGTGACACTCATACTCACAGTCTGGGCTGTCAGTATAGGCAGTGTTATATTTATTTTATTTTTTTGGCAAAAATTTACCTATAAATATCCTGAAATATTTGATTCCTGTTAGTGGAAAATTAAAATAAGGAACTAACAGGTTCTGTGGACTGAATGAAGCTATAATAATGATCTAAAGCCCCTTCGGTGCACGTTTCCTGGTTTCTGACAGAAATCACACTGAATTTGATTAAATCAGCGAATGATGGAACATGCCGTTCTGGTGCCGTGGTGATGATTAGGCAGTGATACAGGACAGTCAGGACGCTTTGAGATGCTTGCAAATACTGACACCCCCAGAGAGAAAATTAGAGGTCATGTATTGCACGAAATCTGGTGTTGATTTGCACAAGCTGAAGCAGAAACAGTCATTTGAGTTTCCACAAAAGGAGGCTGAGTTCATGTAGGGACAAAGTATTTCTCTGAATTCTTCATTAATATCCTCTGTGTGTTTTAATTTTGGGTGTGACAGCAATAAAACTTTAACATATGGTGACTGTGTTTGCTCAGTTTAATTTAATTTAACCTATCAATCAAACCCCCGACTATAATAAATGTCTAAAATATAAAAGCTGTCTGGGAAATGGGAGAAAGATACTTTTTTAAAACTTGTTTTGGGTGAGTTTAAGGTGCACTTATATTTTTTCCCTGATTAAGACTAAAGACTAATTATGATTATGGGGCAAATAATCGACTTGTTTTTATGTGGTTCCTTGAATAATACTGTATGACCTTGATACCCCATTATTTGTACAATTTTGTCCTCACGCCGTAGAACAACAGAGGAGGCTCGGGAGGAGGACGGACAGGAGAAAGATACTTTTTTAAAACTTGTTTTGGGTGAGTTTAAGGTGCACTTATATTTTTTCCCTGATTAAGACTAAAGACTAATTATGATTATGGGGCAAATAATCGACTTGTTTTTATGTGGTTCCTTGAATAATACTGTATGACCTTGATACCCCATTATTTGTAAAATTTTGTCCTCACGCCGTAGAACAACAGAGGAGGCTCGGGAGGAGGACGGACACCAGGAGGGGGCCGGCAGACAGAGTCCAGGGAGGTGACGATGGAGGGAGGAGCCAGTGAGCTTGGGACCAGGAACCCTCTCAGGGCTGGACGTGGGAACAGAAGCCTTATCTGGGCTAGACATGGGAACAGGAACATTATCGAGGCTAAACTCGGGGACTGGAACCCTCTCAGGGCTAAACGCGAGGACTGGAGCCCTCTCTGGGCTAAACGCGGGTACTGCAACCCTCTCTGGGCTAAATGTGGGGACTGGAGCCCTCTCTGGGCTAAACGCGGGGACTGGAGCCCTCTCCAGGCTAGACTCGGGGACTGGAGCCCTCTCCAGGCTAGACTTGGGGACTGGGTCTCTCTCTCTGCTGGACTGGGAAATGGGAATGGGAAACGAAGGAGAGAGGAGAAGGGGCAAGTCGGCTTCCAGCTTTGTTTGTCAGTCTATAAGGTCCCCCTCGAAGTCCAGCAGTCCCAGATGTATAATCAGCTCACCTTCAGCCACAGTGCAGTGGGCGGAGGTCCACTCCACGCTCTCTCTGTCCGCGGCATTCTAACTCGTGGAGGGGTCTGTTGCCGTCACTCGCACCTTGACTGACGTCACTTGCAGCTCCGGCTCCGCGGCGATCCGTAGCTCTGTCGCGCCGTGCGCCGATGGCTCATTTGTCGCGGTGGGCTCCGGCTCTCCGTCAGCAGTGGGCTCGGGCATGCGCTCCGCGCAGCGGGGAGATGGTGGACTGGGCACTGGGTCTGGAGTGGCCACTCCACAAAGGCGGCGAAACTTGCTCGAGGGCCTTCCTCAGACGACGGCGCTCTGTATGCCCGAATTTAGACTGGCGTCATAGAACACACAGAGCGCATCGTCCCGGTAGCTGGGAACACTACAGAAACAAAACACGGAGCAAAAAACTAAAAACAAAAACGGAGGGGAGACACGGATGCTACTGTTTCGGTCCGGTATTCTGTCACGATGCGCTACTGTGAGGAGCACGGAGAGAGGAATGAGTATGAGAAATGCTTGAGTTCATATTGAATTCTCTGACTATTGGGGTCTTTTTATCTCAGGAAAAAAAATGTGAAAAGCCAGAGACTTTGATACAAAAGTGTCCATTTAACCTTCTTGCTGTCTAGGAGAAACAATTGAGATATTTTGAGACTTCCTTTGTGATTTTGGTTTCCTGTGGGTTGATATTAAGCTGAAAAAATCAGAGGAAGTAAGAGCTCAGCGCGATCTAGCATGAATGACATAATGTGCTTCAAAAGAATGAAAAGAAAGAGTTTTCCCCACAATTAAAACCTCTCAACTGAGAACGCGAATGAAATAGTGGCTTGTTGCTGTCAATGTGGCCACAATATTGGCTCATTACACACACATTATTTTGTTTTCCATTGAATTTTTTGAGTCGCTTTAAATCTAATGCAACATAATCTCTTCAAGTGATTGCAACCCAAGACCAAAAAATGAAATGCTAATGAGGACTGGTTCTTGGATGATTATACTAATACATAAGTGAAAACGGGACTACTGTCAAAGGGCTTGTTATTTTCACTGTAATTAATCGCAGATCTCATCAAATCATAGCACTGGATTCTTACCGAGGATGTAATTAAGAATAAGACAGCAGGGTATACAAATAGCACGCTCACACACAAAAAAAAACAAGCCGTCTGTACGTGAAAATGAGTTTCATGAGCATTAACAGAAAGAAAATCACTAAGAGCAGCTGTAATGAATAGACGGGAGCTCTGTCTAATTGGTAATGTATATGTATGACCCATGTCTAATATACAAGGGACATGAGTTTTGCTCTCCATTCATTATATCGGCTCCGTCTTGATCTGAGTGGCAGCGTTGAATATAATCCAATTACAGTGGCCACAAATCAAATTTTTTAAATAAAAAGGCGTGCGTCAGTTGCTCATTATGTGAAATCCAGGCATTATGTTGCAGGCTTTGATAGGGTGCAGACTTGGTGTCAGAGTGCTTCTCTACTGCCTCAGGAATCTGTTTAATACCCTATGCATGGACACAACCCAGCTTTGTGGAGCAGAACAGGTCATGCTCACTCGCCAGAAGAAAATGCAACTGGAAGACTTTGTGATACAGAGTCTGACAGAATTCTGTTGTAGGATGAAAGACGGTGGACTTGAATTTTTGACTTGACCCTTTGTCTGTCATTCTCTATTCAGCACAGGCACACGTTCAAATAATGCTAAAATAAAATAAAACTATAACTAAAATGTATCCTTGTGAAAAAGTACAATGTATCATACTTCAACTTACCAAATAATAATATATTACATACTTAAAACAGATTAAGTGTGAACTGGATGTATTTTTTTAGACACTTAATTGCATGTTAATAGCAATTAAATGGAAATTTATCAAAGTATAAATGTATATTAAATAGTGCTGTCAAATGATTAATCGCGATTAATCACATCCAAAATAAAAGTTTTTGTTTACATAATATATGTATACTGTGTATATTTATTATGTATATATAAATACAAACACATGCATATATATTTAAGAAACAATTTGTTTATTTATTAAATAAATTTATATACAATTTAAAATATAAGAATTTGAATATATAAATGTAGAAACTTTCAAAATATATACTGTATGTGTGTGTATTTATATACAGTGTTGGGGGTAACGCATTACAAGTAACGCAAGTTACGTAATCAGATTACTTTTTTCAAGTAACTAGTAAAGTAACGCATTACTTTTTAATTTCGAAAATAAAATAAAACTATAACTAAAATGTATCCTTGTGAAAAAGTACAATGTATCATACCAAATAATAATATATTACATACTTAAAACAGATTAAGTGTGAACTGGATGTATTTTTTTAGACACTTAATTGCATGTTAATAGCAATTAAATGGAAATTTATCAAAGTATAAATGTATATTAAATAGTGCTGTCAAATGATTAATCGCGATTAATCACATCCAAAATAAAAGTTTTTGTTTACATAATATATGTATACTGTGTATATTTATTATGTATATATAAATACAAACACATGCATATATATTTAAGAAACAATTTGTTTATTTATTAAATAAATTTATATACAATTTAAAATATAAGAATTTGAATATATAAATGTAGAAACTTTCAAAATATATACTGTATGTGTGTGTATTTATATACAGTGTTGGGGGTAACGCATTACAAGTAACGCAAGTTACGTAATCAGATTACTTTTTTCAAGTAACTAGTAAAGTAACGCATTACTTTTTAATTTCGAAGTAAACATCTGAGTTACTTTTTCAAATAAGTAACGCTAGTTACTTTGTTTCCCATGTCTTGACTGACAGTTCTCGTGTTGCCATGTTGAGAGAAATTGGGAGTAACTGCAGAGGCGTTGTGTGCGCTGTGATGTTACTGTAGTTCTAGACTAAATATGAACATTATTTACTCTTCTCATGGCACAAAAACAGATTCAGTATTCCTCAAAATGAATAAAAACAGTCAAATGCAAACTCAGAATATTAAATAAACCTGCAATAATTAAATATGTTAAATAAGACAAATATAATTTATGTATTTAATCCCATTTTATTAACCAATGTCTTTGCTACTGACCTTCGATGATCTAATTCAACCATACTAATAAGCAAAAATGACACATTTGTGTTTCATTTTTGTTATTGCAGAATAGTGTTGAACTTTCTTCTCCTGCGTCATATTCTTCATGCAATTTGTTTGAGCTGTGCCCTCTACTGTACAGACGTGAATTTACGTTTCCTTCAGCCTGAGGCGTATTCATTTAACTATACACTCTTAAAAATAAAGGTGCTTCACGGTGCCATAGAAGAACCTTTTTGTCTAAATGGTTCCATAAAGAACCTTTAACATCTGAAGAACCTTTCTGTTTCACAAAAGGTTCTTTGTGGCGAAAGAAGGTTCTTCAGATTACAAAAACGCAAGAAAGAGATGGTTCTTTAAAGAACCTTTGACTGAATGGTTCTTTGTGGAACCAAAAATGGCTCTTCTATGGCATCGCTTGAAGAACCTTTTGAAGCACCTTTATTTTTAAGAGTGTAGGTGTGAAAGGGCTTTTACATTTGTAAAAGAATTAACTTTTTTATATTAAAAACAAACAAGCAAGCCCTGCCCAGATTTAAAAAGTAACTCAAACGTAACATAACACATTACTTTCCATAAAAATTAACTAAGTAACGTAATTAGTTACTTTTTTAGGGAGCAATGCAATATTGTAATACATTACTTTTAAAAGTAACTTTCCCCAACACTGTTTATACAGTATATACATGATAAATATACACAGTACGCATACATATATAATGTAAACAAAAACGTTTATTTTGGATGCGATTAATCGTGATTAAACGTTTGACAGCACTAATATTAAATACAATTATCTGGACTTAGTTGAGTACATCCCTACATTATGTAACACATTTTATAATGACTTTAACTACCTTTGAAATATGGTTAAAGTGTACCATGAATGTCCTAACAAGCATTTATGGTAACTAAAATATGACTTAATGTACTTATATATAGTTGTATTAAACATTTGCAGAGATAAAGTTGTAATTTGTGACCCTGGACCACAAAACCAGTCTTAAGTCGCTGGGGAATATTTGTAGCAATTTGTATAAAATTATAGATTTTTCTTTTATGCCAAAAAATCATTAGGATATTAAGTAAAGATCATGTTCCATGAACATATTTTGTAAATTTCCTACTGTAAATATATTAAAACTTAATTTTTGATTAGTAATATGCATTGCTAAGAACTTCATTTGGACAACTTTAAAGGTGATTTTCTCAATATTTCGATTGTTTTGCACCCTCAGATTCCAGATCTTCAAATAGTTGTAGCTCAACCAAATATTGTCCCAGCTTTTAGATGATGTATGAATCTCAATTTTGAAAAATTGACCCTTATGACTGGTTTTGTGGTCCAGGGTCACATTTAGTACATATAAAATAAATTCACTTTAAATGTAATATCAAATAACACACTACAGTTAAAATTATAATTAAGTAGTAACGTGTGCTTTAGTTAATCAAGACATCAAAAAAAGTGTGCACTTGTTTAAAGCACAACAAAAGATTATTAAAATACAATGACTTAAAGTGCACTTAAGTATGTTAACATAGTAAGTTAACATAGACATTAAAGTGTACTTTTATATTAAATTATCTGCAAGTACAGTTTTTAAAAATATACCTTTAAGATTTGAAGTACACTACAAATGCACATTCAATACAATTAAGCACACTTCTTTTTCACATACACATCACTAGAACACTAGAAACAAAATATTATCACTTCATTGTTTACATCAGCACTGCATTCATTTGAATACACATGACTAATTGTTAACTGCTTGACTTGTTTCACTAATCCATTAATCAGTATGTGACATTCATTTGAGTGTCAGCATTTTTACATATTAGCATATACTGACACCTTGTGGACATTTTTCATTTTCATTTATTTTTAGCACGGTATCTTTTTGCATTCTGAAATATTGTGGCACATGAATTATGCATGTAACAAATGCATAAATAAGGAAAAATTAAAGGCTTCACTTATATTTGCAGTATAGATGCAGTGACACATGATTAGAAGTCAAATTAAATTGTATATGCTAGACCGTGTAAATACTAATCGTAAAAGTCAGTATGGTAAGTGACGCAGAAACACTGAATTGATAAGAAAATGAATTTTATGATCATTGTAACATTTTTTTTATTATTATTATTTCTCTTTCAAAAACAAACATACAGAAATACTTAATGTCAAAACAGAACACAAACAAAAATGGGTGATACATAAAACAAATATACATCATGGAGGGTAAAATATTAAATTTTACAAATAACATTTTTTATTATGAGAGATGTTTTTATACATTTCTTGTGTCTAGTGATTGAAATCAATGAGTCATCAAATATTTTAAGTTCTTTACAGAAACACCTAAAAGAGGGGGTAATATACATTATTTTTGCTTTATGTACATGAAACCGCCCAAGAAGAATTTTCACCTTTAAAGTGTTATCAACTACATCTGTTATCATTGTAACATTTGTCATTCAAGGTAGGGCTATAGTTTTTGTATACACTCTTAAAAATAAAGGTGCTTCACGATGCCATAGAAGAACCTTTTTGTCTAAATGGTTCCATAAAGAACCTTTAACATCTGAAGAACCTTTCTGTTTCACAAAAGGTTCTTTGTGGCGAAAGAAGGTTCTTCAGATTACAAAAACGCAAGAAAGAGATGGTTCTTTAAAGAACCTTTGACTGAATGGTTCTTTGTGGAACCAAAAATGGCTCTTCTATGGCATCGCTTGAAGAACCTTTTGAAGCACCTTTATTTTTAAGAGTGTAGGTGTGAAAGGGCTTTTACATTTGTAAAAGAATTAACTTTTTTATATTAAAAACAAACAAGCAAGCCCTGCCCAGATTTAAAAAGTAACTCAAACGTAACATAACACATTACTTTCCATAAAAATTAACTAAGTAACGTAATTAGTTACTTTTTTAGGGAGCAATGCAATATTGTAATACATTACTTTTAAAAGTAACTTTCCCCAACACTGTTTATACAGTATATACATGATAAATATACACAGTACGCATACATATATAATGTAAACAAAAACGTTTATTTTGGATGCGATTAATCGTGATTAAACGTTTGACAGCACTAATATTAAATACAATTATCTGGACTTAGTTGAGTACATCCCTACATTATGTAACACATTTTATAATGACTTTAACTACCTTTGAAATATGGTTAAAGTGTACCATGAATGTCCTAACAAGCATTTATGGTAACTAAAATATGACTTAATGTACTTATATATAGTTGTATTAAACATTTGCAGAGATAAAGTTGTAATTTGTGACCCTGGACCACAAAACCAGTCTTAAGTCGCTGGGGAATATTTGTAGCAATTTGTATAAAATTATAGATTTTTCTTTTATGCCAAAAAATCATTAGGATATTAAGTAAAGATCATGTTCCATGAACATATTTTGTAAATTTCCTACTGTAAATATATTAAAACTTAATTTTTGATTAGTAATATGCATTGCTAAGAACTTCATTTGGACAACTTTAAAGGTGATTTTCTCAATATTTCGATTGTTTTGCACCCTCAGATTCCAGATCTTCAAATAGTTGTATCTCAACCAAATATTGTCCCAGCTTTTAGATGATGTATGAATCTCAATTTTGAAAAATTGACCCTTATGACTGGTTTTGTGGTCCAGGGTCACATTTAGTACATATAAAATAAATTCACTTTAAATGTAATATCAAATAACACACTACAGTTAAAATTATAATTAAGTAGTAACGTGTGCTTTAGTTAATCAAGACATCAAAAAAAGTGTGCACTTGTTTAAAGCACAACAAAAGATTATTAAAATACAATGACTTAAAGTGCACTTAAGTATGTTAACATAGTAAGTTAACATAGACATTAAAGTGTACTTTTATATTAAATTATCTGCAAGTACAGTTTTTAAAAATATACCTTTAAGATTTGAAGTACACTACAAATGCACATTCAATACAATTAAGCACACTTCTTTTTCACATACACATCACTAGAACACTAGAAACAAAATATTATCACTTCATTGTTTACATCAGCACTGCATTCATTTGAATACACATGACTAATTGTTAACTGCTTGACTTGTTTCACTAATCCATTAATCAGTATGTGACATTCATTTGAGTGTCAGCATTTTTACATATTAGCATATACTGACACCTTGTGGACATTTTTCATTTTCATTTATTTTTAGCACGGTATCTTTTTGCATTCTGAAATATTGTGGCACATGAATTATGCATGTAACAAATGCATAAATAAGGAAAAATTAAAGGCTTCACTTATATTTGCAGTATAGATGCAGTGACACATGATTAGAAGTCAAATTAAATTGTATATGCTAGACCGTGTAAATACTAATCGTAAAAGTCAGTATGGTAAGTGACGCAGAAACACTGAATTGATAAGAAAATGAATTTTATGATCATTGTAACATTTTTTTTATTATTATTATTTCTCTTTCAAAAACAAACATACAGAAATACTTAATGTCAAAACAGAACACAAACAAAAATGGGTGATACATAAAACAAATATACATCATGGAGGGTAAAATATTAAATTTTACAAATAACATTTTTTATTATGAGAGATGTTTTTATACATTTCTTGTGTCTAGTGATTGAAATCAATGAGTCATCAAATATTTTAAGTTCTTTACAGAAACACCTAAAAGAGGGGGTAATATACATTATTTTTGCTTTATGTACATGAAACCGCCCAAGAAGAATTTTCACCTTTAAAGTGTTATCAACTACATCTGTTATCATTGTAACATTTGTCATTCAAGGTAGGGCTATAGTTTTTGTAGGAATCTGGCACAAGGGTTATACACCAGTAGCTTGTGTTAAAGTAGGTTTTGAGTCAAATTCCAGTTGAATAAATACAAACATTTGTTATCTATGATTTATTTATTCTGTGTTTACAGGTCAAGGATATTTTTTGTCATATGCAATTTTATTCAGTTAATAATTACAATTGTCTATGTGGAATTTTACTTTTTCAGGGGGGTTTTGAGTTTTTTTTTTTTTTTACAGATTTGCCGGAAGCCAGGTTTCTTCTTCTCATTCTTCTTTTTTTCTTTAAATAGTATTTCCAAAAAATAAAAAAAACTTTCCCCAAACTAGTGTCCGTAGATGACAGGCTTCCATTGTGACAACATATCCTTAAGTATGCATCAACATGCCCTGCTATTGAGACATGCACAACAGGTTAAAATATCCTCATTGCACTGCACATTTATTTACTTTGACTTAAGTGTGATACATACTGTACAGCCAGCCCTCAAATAAAAAATTAAAAAAGAAGAAGAAAAAAAGGCACAAGAGAAGGGCAGAATGATCACACCAATTTAATCAAAAACAAAATATCTATACATCCTCAGTTTTCTAAAAATGTGATAATCCATTAATACCCAAATCCAGGGGCACAGGATTTTGCTAGTGAACTGCACAGCAGCACAAGGTCTTAAAATCACTTTCAGCTGTAAGACGTTTAGCAATATGTTTAATCTCCAGCCATTCATTATTTATGTCTTACAAAGAATAGCTGAAATGCATGTGGGGTTGCATATTCATCATTTCAATTTCTCACACATGCCCAGCTAAAAATAACTCACCAATTATTGACAGGCCCAACAAAGCACTGTCTTCAGCCAAAGGTTAAACAGCTATATGTCTAAAGCCCATTTTAAAGAAGACCTGCATGATTTTCATGAGGCACTTCTGACATTGTTACATGGGGGTGACCCCTGTAAATGGTTTGTAAGCAATTCTTCACCTCAATCCTGAGCGGTTCCCTACTACTGCTACTGCTGCTACATGCCATTAGTGAGATGACAAACATTGTGACAACATGAGGTAATGAGAACAGCTTGCTTGGGTTGACTCAACATGTGCAGCTCTGAGTTAAGTCTGTGCTCCATACCAATCCTCTCTCAGGTGCACAAACACATACGTTATTAATGTATGCCATGAGGTAAGTTGTCTATGCTTGTTGCCACTTTAATTGGAGCATATGCATTTACAAGGGACAGATCTTGAAACAAGTCATTTTCTGATTTTAACAATGTCCAAAATTACCACTTGTTTAATATTTTTAGACCATTAAGTAAGTAGAAATGGTAAATATATTAGAGAGGGATGATTATGGTATGCTAATAAATGTGCTGCAATTTTTTTTCGGTAATGTAAAATCTGGCAACAACATATATTTGTGATTATTTTTGTACAGCAAAATGGCTTACATATAATATATTTTATTTGTTGGACTGCACAATAACAAAAAAAATAAATACAAATAAAAAATCAAGGGAGTCTGTGTGTGATATATCAGCTCATCTGACATTGCAATAACTACAATACTTCATGACACTCATCACACCCTTTAAAAGAGATCCTGGACCTTGTCTGCGCAATGCCAGGCTTCAACAACAACGTGTGGTTTTGGGGGAAATGTCATGACTTATCCCAAATCTGTAATTTTGTATGCAATAAAAGACTCATTAATAATTATTGAATATTTAACAAATATTGAAGAGTTAATGCAAATCAGTCACTTGTGGTGTTACTCAAGGCTCTGTGTTGGGACCAATATTGTTTTCTATACCACCACTACATGATTCAGCACCACAATGTACATTTTCATTGCTATGCATATTACTTACATTTGTATTTTTCCTTCAGTTTTTTTATTATCTTAATAATTTAAATGTGTATGCATTGTAAATATTAAACAACAGGTTGATTACTTAATTTGAATGCCCAAACATTTCTTAGGTTATGAGGAAAGAATCTGAATGAGTGGTCTGCTTGTACTTTTGAGGCACAGCCAGTATCACATGAGTTGTGTAAAAGTGTGTAAACACTGCATATTACTCACACACACACTACAGGATGATAAATGTAGCAATTCACTTCCTTCTAAGTGTTTACTAAAACTACTGGTTTATCTACTTGTTAGTCACTTAACCTATGGATTTCAAAGGTTAACAGTTTGTGGTTTTAGAGACTTTATAAGACCTTTGATTTATAAATATGTGCAGCAACAATGTTGTTTTTATTTACTCCACTGACTCTTTTGTTATCTAGAGTAGAATATATGGTGCTTGGCACTGTATGTAGGAGTGAGAAACTAGCCAAGGGTTTATGAGAAGTCCTCAGCTATGTTTTTGCTCAGTGCATGGGTGTGGAAGAAAGGGGTGGTCTCTGTCTCTGTATTTGTTGTTTTATTTTAAGGGACTGGTTTAAATGGACAACTATCTTTGGAATTCCCTGAGCTTTTAAAAAAACAAAAACAGAAGCGCTGTTCACAGAGGGAGTGGTGCTGTACACAAATGTCTGATTCATATCTTAGTGGTTATTTGTCCAGTAAGTTTTAGGATTACATATGTTTGGATTTTCAAAGTGTCTTTACCATGGTACAGTGATGTATCAGATGGTAATACAATGGCACTTTGATATTTACCATGGTACTGTATGATTACTTAAACAATGGACAACCAAAAGCCATGGTAGTACAATAGTGCTGTTTTGTTCATTTATGTAGTACAGGTGTGTATGCACACAGTGATTCAGTTGTGTGACAAACACCCGGGCCCAGGCCCCATTTCTCCTGTGTGTTACACTCATGACATCCAGTTGAATTTACCCCAGGCACTTCCTGATCAACTGGAACAGAAGCCGTTCAAACACACCCTTTCTCAATCCTGTGTGACTGCTCTCATCTGCTGCCTTATTCACTCTGTTGTTTATTTGGATATTAGTGGTCACTGTAAATAATATACTACATACAGTGTCTGGCATAAACAAGTATCATAAATGTGGTGTTGTGAATTACATTAAAGGGTGTCTTGGGAATGTGTTATTGGATTATCTGCTGTTTTTTTTTTTTTTTACCTCTTCAGTGAATATGTTCTTGTTTTACAGCACTGCATAGGCCTATTATTTAATACACGAGTTTCACAATTTGAGTTGAATTACTGAAATAAATGAATTTTTCCACGACATTCTAATTTATTGAGATGCACCTGTATATGACAAAGGGTGGTATTTATGGTTACATTATACTGTATCAATGCTTCTAGTTTTGAACTATCTCATGTAAAAAGTTCTGGCAGTCCCATTTTAACAAATTAGAATATGGTGACATGCTAATCAACTCAAAACACCTGCAAAGATTTCCTGAGCCTTCAAAATGCAGTCCCATTTAAATTTTTCTGGATTCTGTGTTTTATGATTTATTACAAATGTATAAACTAAAACTATGATCATGAAAAACAAATCTTAACAATAAATCAGTCTTTCTGAGCAATGCAGCAGCATTTTACTGAAATGAAAACTTGGATGAAAAAATATTTTGATAGGGACTAGATGAATAGATTGTTATATTTTGACATTGTGAAATATTTTGACTAGTTCAAATGAAATGCTGGTGGAATGAGCAGCTCTGGAGATGGAGTTTTATGTTTATGTTCAAATGCAAGATGAGTTTGCCCCTACACTACCAGTCAAACGTTTTTGAACAGTAAGATTTTTTATGTTTTTTTAAAGAAGTCTCTTCTGCTCACCAAGCCTGAATTTATTGGATCCAAAGTACAGCAAAAACAGTAAAACTTTGAAATGTTTTTACTATTTAAAATAACTGTTTTCTATTTGAATATATTTTAAAATGTAATTTATTTCTGTGATTTAAAAAAAAATTATACTAACTCCAAGCTTTTGAATGGTATAGTGTATAATGTTACAAATGCTTTTTATTTAAGGTAAATGCTGATCTTTGGATCTTTCTATTCATCAAAGAATCCTGAAAAAAGTACTCAACTGTTTTAAATATTGATGATAATAATAATGTTTCTTGAACGGCAAATCAGCATATTGGAATGTTTTCTGAAGAATCATGTGACACTGAAGACTGGAGTAATGATGCTAAAAATTCTGCTTTGATCACAGGAATAAATTACATTTAAAAATATATTCAAATAGAAAGCACTTATTTTAAATAGTAAAAAATATTTCACAACTAGGGTTGTAACGATATGAGATTTTCACATTGTGATAATCGTCTCAGAAAATATCATGGTATCACGGTATATATTCAACAATAATTCTTATCAGTAACAATGACTCTTAAAAGAATAAGAACAAGTTATTTGAGTGAACAAATCCTTTATTATAACGAACTTGAAACCATTTTAATGAAGGTATTGAAGTCTCCCTTCTGAAAATAATAATAATAATAATAAACAAATTTCATTTAATTTTAAAAACAATTAAAAAATAAAGCTATACACCTTATGTATATCTATCACTTATTTTAAATAGTAAAAAATATTTCACAACTAGGGTTGTAACGATATGAGATTTTCACATTGTGATAATCGTCTCAGAAAATATCATGGTATCACGGTATATATTCAACAATAATTCTTATCAGTAACAATGACTCTTAAAAGAATAAGAACAAGTTATTTGAGTGAACAAATCCTTTATTACAACGAACTTGAAACCATTTTAATGAAGGTATTGAAGTCTCCCTTCTGAAAATAATAATAATAAACAAATTTCATTTAATTTTAAAAACAATTAAAAAATAAAGCTATACACCTTATGTATATCTATATCACACTTTAACATTTTAATTAATGTTTTAAAATGTTATCAAAGGAAAATTTTACAACTTTTACTTTTGGCAAAGTTCTGCACAACAAAGGTATACTAAGTTAAAACATGGACAAACATGATATTCCTTAAAAATAATGTTTAAATAAATTCATTATAAAGAATATTATTATTGTTGTTATGAGAACTTTGAAGTGCATTGAACAATGCTAAAATTTTTCTGGATTCTGTGTTTTATGATTTATTACAAATGTATAAACTAAAACTATGATCATGAAAAACAAATCTTAACAATAAATCAGTCTTTCTGAGCAATGCAGCAGCATTTTACTGAAATGAAAACTTGGATGAAAAAATATTTTGATAGGGACTAGATGAATAGATTGTTATATTTTGACATTGTGAAATATTTTGACTAGTTCAAATGAAATGCTGGTGGAATGAGCAGCTCTGGAGATGGAGTTTTATGTTTATGTTCAAATGCAAGATGAGTTTGCCCCTACACTACCAGTCAAACGTTTTTGAACAGTAAGATTTTTTATGTTTTTTTAAAGAAGTCTCTTCTGCTCACCAAGCCTGAATTTATTGGATCCAAAGTACAGCAAAAACAGTAAAACTTTGAAATGTTTTTACTATTTAAAATAACTGTTTTCTATTTGAATATATTTTAAAATGTAATTTATTTCTGTGATTTAAAAAAAAATTATACTAACTCCAAGCTTTTGAATGGTATAGTGTATAATGTTACAAATGCTTTTTATTTAAGGTAAATGCTGATCTTTGGATCTTTCTATTCATCAAAGAATCCTGAAAAAAGTACTCAACTGTTTTAAATATTGATGATAATAATAATGTTTCTTGAACGGCAAATCAGCATATTGGAATGTTTTCTGAAGAATCATGTGACACTGAAGACTGGAGTAATGATGCTAAAAATTCTGCTTTGATCACAGGAATAAATTACATTTAAAAATATATTCAAATAGAAAGCACTTATTTTAAATAGTAAAAAATATTTCACAACTAGGGTTGTAACGATATGAGATTTTCACATTGTGATAATCGTCTCAGAAAATATCATGGTATCACGGTATATATTCAACAATAATTCTTATCAGTAACAATGACTCTTAAAAGAATAAGAACAAGTTATTTGAGTGAACAAATCCTTTATTACAACGAACTTGAAACCATTTTAATGAAGGTATTGAAGTCTCCCTTCTGAAAATAATAATAATAAACAAATTTCATTTAATTTTAAAAACAATTAAAAAATAAAGCTATACACCTTATGTATATCTATATCACACTTTAACATTTTAATTAATGTTTTAAAATGTTATCAAAGGAAAATTTTACAACTTTTACTTTTGGCAAAGTTCTGCACAACAAAGGTATACTAAGTTAAAACATGGACAAACATGATATTCCTTAAAAATAATGTTTAAATAAATTCATTATAAAGAATATTATTATTGTTGTTATGAGAACTTTGAAGTACATTGAACAATGCTAATATATTTGTCATAATTTCAAGTTAAATCAAACTTTATTTTGATGGTTTGTAGTGGACCTGTATGGACCTTTGAGTTTCAGTGTATTTGACAATGATTTTTCTCAAATAAAACTAGGAAATGTTTATTTAAGTTTTCTCTCAGAGCAGCTCTGCTGATGTTCATGTTTATGTAGACACTGAAATCACCATTCGCGTCATGCGTACTTCAGTGTGTAGTAGATAAAACGGCGCCACTCAGAGACGTGCAGAATTTGCAGATATAAGCAGATTACTTATATAGCAGTCTCTTCGCGCTTCACAGACGCATCATATTTACTTTTGATTTATCCATCAGATTGTGCATTGCTCTGCATCACGGAATCATACGGGCTTAATTTATAACTTGTTATAAATGCAACATATCTTTATCTGCACGCAGGGATGGTGTTCGTGAATATGAGGGAACATGTTGGATGGATGTATTGCCTGCTTTTACAGCCACTTTGCGTCCACATTTTTTGCAAATTGGATCCATCCTCAAGGACAACCCCGCATTCGTTTTTTATATATATATCTATATATCTATTAGGGGTGTAACGGTACACAAATATGACAGTTCGGTACGTACCTCGGTTTTAATGTCACGGTTCGGTATGATTTCGGTACAGCAGGGGGGAAAACTAAACTTTTTATTTTATTTATGGTTTACTGAAGTTGCTCTTTCTTTAAATACATTCAGTTATAGTTAAAATTTTCTTAGTGATAAAAATCTTATCAGCTTATGCTTAAAACTATAGGGAGACCTTTTACATTATAAGGTTATAATTAGGCCTAACAACTTAACCCAAACTTAAATTTAATTGCTATTTATTTTTAAATAGATGATCAACACTCAACTTAAAAAAAAAATAAAAAATTGTATGCAAACATGTAAATTGCACATAATACAGTTTTTAAATTAACTTATAAATAATAACATTTCTAAGTTATTTGTTAAAATATATTCAATTACACAATGGCTGTCATAGCATGTTTCATAACAGATTAATTTAAACATACTGTACATTAAGTAATTAAGACTAACAGGTTTAGTAAAATTTAATGAGTATATGGTGTAATATTTCGCACAATGCTCCTCTCTAGACTTAATTTCTCTAGTGAACTAACGAGCTGTGTTTTATTTCCACGCTGTATTGTTGATGTCTTTCCGCGGTTGAAACACTGATTGAGCAATTACATGAGGCATGAGATGTTCAGTCATGTTTATTGGTGTTAAAACTAGTAGTACAGAGGAAGGAATGATCGAGTTCACTCTCGCTCCGCTCTGCACAAATCTGCGGGGCGTCACGGCTCTAACACGGGAACCGGAGC
>NW_015505241.1:740259-743860 GCF_001515645.1 Sinocyclocheilus grahami
TGCATGGCTTTGACCAACAGATGGCGCTGGCGTGCTGTCACTCTTGCGTTCCGCAGGCGCCGAGGAAGTTTTTTTTTTTTTTTGGATTAGGTTAAGTCATTATTATGAGAAAGTTTCTCATTATTACGAGAAACTAAGTCATTATTACGAGAAAGTTTCTCATTATAACGAGATACTAAGTCATAATTTTGAGAAAGTTTCTCATTATTATGACTTACAGAATTATATATTTTTATTTAGTGGCGGAAACGGGCTTCCATAAATATCACCTTGTAATGGGAAGGCACATTTTTTATACAATTTTGGATTATTGATTAGAAGGTGCTCCTAAAATTTTGAACGTGCTCCTAAATTTTTTTAAGTTTAAAAAGAAAAGTAAGCGTAGAGCCCTGTGTCTCTGTCATTTTCTCCGCTGTAACGTACATGCGTGTAAGCAGCCAAGTGAATGTAGAGTGAAGCAGCCGAGCGGAAAATAAGTTGCATATGCGCCGGTGAGATTTTTTTATTTTTTTTCATGCGTTGTTTTTTTAAATTTTTTTTAACCGTGGATATGCAAATGTTTACGGTATGATAAACCGTGCACGTTCAAACCGTGATAAACCGTATTACCGGTATATCGTTACAACCCAATTTTTCTGTATTTTGGATGAAAAAAATGCAGGCTTGGTGAGCAGAAGAGAATTCTTTAAAAACATTAAAAATCTTACTGTTCAAAAATGTTTGACTGGTAGTGTACTGTATAGTGCATTTAGAACTGAGCACATGATATGAACTGTGAGGTGCCTAAAGTTTCCCACCCCTATCAGAACTTTTGGCATTATGCTGCGTCTGTGTTGATAGGTGGCACTATGAAGCTCAAGACCAGTGATGCACCAGCCAGCAAATTTGGGAAAAAAAAGTCTCATTCACTGTTATTTTAGGATCATTGAGATACTATTATAGTTTTTTTTTTTTTTTTTTACTAAACTTTTATTTTTTGTGTTTTTGTAAATATATATTTGTTGACATAGTTATTTAAAAATGTGTATAATTTGTATTAATTTCAATTTTAGTTAATTTATTAGATTGGTAAATTTAAATGAAAATGAGAAATGTTTCCTTAATACTTTTTCAGTTATTGTTTATTTTATTTCAAGTAATGAAAATGCTTTTTTTATGGTCTTAGTTAACTACAATAAATCTGTTCCCAGTTTTACTATGCAGAGATGTGAACAGTCCTGACATTAGCTCTCTGTGGTGTTGTGGGTGCCATTTCACCTTAAATTACACTGGGAGATGGTTCCTCTTGAGAGTCGCTGAATTATGACTCTGGATCTTGTCTTCAGAGGTGTTTCCTAAGGTCTCTCGCTCTTTTTCGCTTCCCACAGTGGCCAGATGTGTTAGACTGTCCAGGTGAAAATGAACATGCATGGTGCCAGTGGAGGCTGTGACCGATCCAGAGATCGACGTCGCTCCAGCGATCGCTCTCGGGACTCCTCCCACGAGCGTGGCGAAGGCCAGCTCACACCCTGTATTCGCAACGTGACCTCACCCACACGCCAACACAACAGCGGTGAGAAAAGGCTTTTTGTCATTTAGGTCCGATGTGGCTCTTCATTTAAGTTCCATGGTTTGTTATCATGTCATGTCATGTGTGTCACATGAGCAGATCGCGAGGGCGGCTCATCGCGGCCCAGCAGCCCCAGGCCTCAGAGGATCTCTCCCAGTAGCAGCAGCAGCAGTGGGGTGGCTAGCAGCCGCAACAGTAGCTTGTCTAGCTCGGAGGGCACATACAAGAGCATGGTTCCCGGTGAGATGGTCTTCGTCTACGAGAATGTCAAAGATGGAGCCCGCAGCGTCCGCACATCAGAGAAGGTCACGCTTATTGTGGACAACACTCGCTTCGTGGTGGACCCCTCGATTTTCACAGCACAGCCCAACACCATGCTGGGCAGGTTAGGAGCAGACCAATCATCTGTCAAAGAGTTCTGTCGTCATTTAAAATGTGTGACCACAATATGAAGATTAATTTTGTCTGATCCGAGTGACATTTCAAAGATGGCCACTGAATTAAATGGCTTGCCTCAAAGTACCTTTAGAATAACTGTTTGAATAAGGGTTGTAGGGAAGATAATATTTTGTGTAGTTACATATACAGTGGCACCAAATAAAAAATATATTTGTGTTTTGAAGATTAAGTCTTATGGGTTTGGAGCAACATGAGGGTGAGAAATTGATAGAATTTTCATTTATGGCTGTACTATCCCTTTCTCAATATGACACTTTTGTTGAACCATTTAAGACTTTATTACCTAAAAAAGACATTGTAGGATCACACAAGAAAAATAACAAAGGAAAAAAATGACATGAGGGAGAGTAGACAATGACAGAATTAACCCTTTAATTTATCTCAGCCTTCAAATATTCTGTAATCTGTCTATTTTTAAAATCTGATATGATAAACTGAATTATTTTCATGAATTGGATGCTAACCAATAAATAGTTGATATTAAAGTTTTATGCTTTATGTAAATAATAATAATTCAATAATTTTAAATGCTGCAAGCAAACCCAAGCGTACAAAAGACTGGATATTCATTAATATTTGCTAAAGATTATTTTTAACTGTTATTAAATTATTGGTGTTTTTAAGTGAGAGATTATTGCTTGAAGTGAGTGTTTAAGAAAATATAAGTGTAAAAATGAGCATGAACAATTACAATCCATTTTCTGTCAAATTAAAAAAATCTGCGATACCAGGCAATAACTGATAGGGTATTGATATATTGTGCATCCGTAGTGTTTGGTTAAAAATGATTAGCACTTCTTCAGTTAGCTGACAGTGAGCAGCAGTGCACGGGAATCTGGCTTACATCCATGTTTGTCTTTAAGCGGTGCAGCATCTGTAATGGAATCTTTTGTGTTGTCTGTCCTTTCTGTAACTGGCAGGATTACTATAAATCTGGGATAATCCGTTGTCCTGATGGAATCTTCATTCCCGAGCTGAGGGAAGCGTGCGACTATCTGTGCATCTCTTTTGACTACAGTACTATCAAGTGCCGAGACCTGAGTGAGTAATTCCTGAAATGCCCTTCCTGATACGCGAGACTCACATTAAAGGGGCGGTTCACTGGGGTTTTTTCTAGGCTTGATTGTGTTTATGGGGTGCAGTCTAACATGTGTTAATGCTTCGTTTAAAAAAAAAAAATCATTATTTTTCACATTTACCTTTATTCCACACCACTCTGTCCCTTCTCTGAGAAACGGGCTGATCTTTTCCTGTTTTTTTAAGCACCACCCTCAGAAATAGGCGATGAGCTCCGATTGGTTAGCTAACCCAGTGTGTTGTGATTGGCTAAACCGCCTCTAGTGTGCGTCTAAATGTCCCGCCCCTCACCTCAGTGACATGTGCTCCGGTTGTATTTTAAACAACGGCGTCGTTAATATCGCGGAGCGATAATATAGAGAAGCAGAGGATATTATTGAAGATGATCACGCAGAACCTGTGCAAGCACAGCTTTTAAAGGGGTCATAGGATGCTACATGCACTTTTACAAGTTGTTTGAACTGAAATGTGTGTTGGCAGTGTGTGTACACAACCACCCTATAATGATAAAAATCC
>NW_015505241.1:743883-765156 GCF_001515645.1 Sinocyclocheilus grahami
GTCTTACCTTAGACCCGCCCTGAGTGAGCTGTCATCAGTCTGCCACTGTTTCACTGCCGGAGCTGATGTAGACAAGAATGACTCCTAAGCGATTGAGGTGTTCTGCGAGGAGATGGTGCTTCCTCTGATGGTGGCAAGCGCTCAGAGCGGAGAGAGGGAGTGTCACATAGTTGTGCTCACAGACGATGACGTGGTGGACTGGGACGAGGAGTACCCACCTCAGATGGGAGAGGAGTATTCACAAAGTAATCACACACACTTGTTTGTATTATCTTGAAAACATTTCATAAGTGTTTAGTGATGCACTGAAATATATTTTGTACCAAAACTGAAAGTTTTTTTATTTTATTTAGCCGAAAACTGAAAATATAGTTTCTTTAGTAATCAAATAAGTAATCAAATGTATTTAAATATCAGCACTCCAAATAAAAACGGAACAATTTTAAGTCACACCTAAGGAAATTTTATATCAATATTTTAGTTATATAATTATGTACTCCAATTCATGGTTGAAATCTACACTTTTAAACGGTGGCTGTAATTATATATTTTTATTAAAAGATTTATTTGAGCATACATTAATGAAGACAACATGTTAAGTAAAATATAATGAATATGTAGTATAGTACATCTGTTTAGCAAAATGCTCCTCTTTAGAGTTATTTTTTAGCCAATTAATAAACTGGACATTGAATAGCATCCTTCTGTAAATGTAACGTTACATGACATTTTTTACCAACTGTTTTAGTGACGTCTTGTGGTTGAAATCTGAGCAATTATTGAGCTTATTGGGATTATAGACCTCAGCCAGGTTGGCGGCTTATTTAATTTTTGATACGAATAAAAACAAGGTTGTGAGAGACAGAAGCACAGTGTTCAATGGACTGTACTGCTGTTTAACAACAGACCGAAACATCTTTACGAAAAATACTTTCAGTAGACAAAAACAGTTTTGAAAAGTGCGAGTTGCCAAAAAGAATGTGATCTATTTTTGGTTGCCAAAATTTCATTGCATCTGCATTGTTTTTCTGAAGCTTCAGCAAATATATATATTTTTTTCTCCCCTTTTAGTTATCTACAGTACAAAACTCTATCGTTTCTTCAAGTACATTGAAAACCGTGATGTAGCCAAATCAGTTTTAAAAGAGCGAGGACTGAAGAAAATTCGACTGGGTATCGAAGGTCAGAATCCTTTTGTCTTTCATACTATTTTTACAACATTTCATATTCGAATGAATAGGTACAATCTCATTTTAACAATTTAAAGGGATAGTTTACCCCAAAAATTGTATTCTCTGAAGTAGCAATGAATCAAATATGGCAACAGTTATCAGGTTTGACGTTTTTGCTTATTCAAAGATTTTTTGTTATTGTATTCAAATCTAACATTATATTGACATATATAAAAACGTATTATTTGTATATCTGATTTGCCGAAATGTACTAATAGCCAATGAGATGCACACAAATTTGATCAAATGAAATGATCACTTTTTTCACAACATTTACTTGAAATGCATTACAAATTTGAAGTCAGAAATGGCCTGCTATACATTCACAAAGTAGAGTCCGTAGAACTGGGTCTAGACGTAATGGCCAAATATTTGTCGATCAGTCTTCCTCTAGACGAAAGGTGCCATATTTGATTTGAAAGCTACAAGCAAGGGCAAGGTTTAGCATGAGGGTAAATATAATGACAGAATTTTGTCAAAACCAATTCATTGGTTGTTGGTGCCAGACAGGCTGGTCTAAGTATTACAGAAACTCCTGATCTACTGGGATTTTCATGCCCAACCATCTTTAAGGTTTATAGAGTGTAATCCGAAAAAGTGAACACATCCAATGACCTGCAGTTCTGTGCCTTGTTGAAGTCAGAGGAGAATGCCAAGACTGGTTCAAGCTGATTAAAAGCCAACAGAAACTCAAATGACCACTTGTTGCACAAAAACACGAAAGCATGGATCCATCCTGCCTTGTATCAATGGATCAGGCTGCTGCTGGTGCTGTAATGGTGTGGTGGATATTTACTTGGCACACTTTGGGGCCTTTAAAACCAACTGAGCACTATTTAATAAGCACCTCAATCTGAGTGTTGTTGCTGACAATGTCCATCCTTTTATAAGCAGTGAACCCATCTTGTGATGTCTACATCTAGCCACAAAACATACCGTCAAACTAGCTTCTTGAACATGACAATGAGTTCATTATTCTCAAATGGCCTCACCAGATCTCAATCCAGTAGAGCACTTTTAAAGGGATCGTTCACCCAAAAGTGAAAATTTTGTCGTCATTTACTCACCCTCATGTCGTTCCAAACCTGTATGATTTGCTTTCTTATGTTGAACATAAAAGAAGATATTTTGAAGATTGCTGGTAATCAAACAGTTGGTGGTTGCCATTGACTTCCATAGTAGGAAAAAAAAAAAAACTTTTGTGTTCAACATAAGAAAGCAACTCACAGGTTTGGAACGACACGAGGGTGAGTAAGTGATGACCGAATTTTCATTTTTGGGTGAACTATCCCTTTAAGATTTGGTGGAACAGGAGATTCACATCATGGATGTGCAGGCAACAAATCTGCATCAACTGTGTGATGATATCATGTCAATATCAACCAAAATCTTAGAGGAACGTTTGCAGTACCTTAAATCTATGCCAAGAAGAACAGTGGCAGTTCTGAAGGCAACCCAGCACTAGGTATAGGTGTACCTTATAAAGTGGCCAGTGAGTGTATTTTCATGCTTTACCAATGGAGACAATGGTGGAATCAGTACCAGACCGAATTTTCATTTTTGGGTGAACTATCCCTTTAAGATTTGGTGGAACAGGAGATTATTTTCATGCTTTACCAATGGAGACAATGGGGGAATCAGTACCTGTATGGCCAAAGACACAAAAAAACAAAAAACAATAGCATACACAAGCTGAAAATATTTGATGTTGGAGAAAATCCTGAGTAATCATCCCCAAATTCTTTCTATTTTGGTTGGACAAGTAAGGGAATCAATTATTGTGTAGATCACTCTCTGAAAGTCATCAAAACACACATAAACATAAATACATGGTCAAATACTGTTACATAAAACTCAAGAGACAATCAGGCTGAGCCAAGTTACTGTAACATAAGTACAGTGGTGCTATAGGTACTTAAAGTACACAACAAACAGCGATCTAACACTATAGCTAAAATACTGACTAAACCTTAAATCTAGCATTTACTATTTACTGTACTGCAGTTCATTGAATTATCAACTGCTAGATCAGTGTCTTTAACAAGTTATGAAAATATGACACGGTGGGTCTCACCTTCAAACCTTTTCAGTCGGAAGGACTAAAAGACTGTTCAATTTCTACGCGAATCATGGGTACGGAAAAAAATTTCATTTTTGGGTGAACTATCCCTTTAAGATTTGGTGGAACAGGAGATTATTTTCATGCTTTACCAATGGAGACAATGGTGGAATCAGTACCAGTATGGCCAAAGACACAAAAAAACAAAAAACAATAGCATACACAAGCTGAAAATATTTGATGTTGGAGAAAATCCTGAGTAATCATCCCCAAATTCTTTCTATTTTGGTTGGACAAGTAAGGGAATCAATTATTGTGTAGATCACTCTCTGAAAGTCATCAAAACACACATAAACATAAATACATGGTCAAATACTGTTACATAAAACTCAAGAGACTATCAGGCTGAGCCAAGTTACTGTAACATAAGTACATTGGTGCTATAGGTACTTAAAGTACACAACAAACAGCGATCTAACACTATAGCTAAAATACTGACTAAACCTTAAATCTAGCATTTACTATTTACTGTACTGCAGTTCATTGAATTATCAACTGCTAGATCAGTGTCTTTAACAAGTTGTGAAAATATGACACGGTGGGTCTCACCTTCAAACCTTTTCAGTCGGAAGGACTAAAAGACTGTTCAATTTCTACATGAATCATGGGTACGGAAAAAAATAACAATGTAAAGGGAAAGAAATGTATATATATTTTATTTTAAAATATATATTGCTGCCCTTTCGGTTCATTTCAATCATGTGCATTCAGATAAAATACTTGTACATGTTAGAATACACATATCTATGATACACATTTGATTTTTAATAAGCATCCCAACAGGATTTGTGGTATTTAGTTGTTTGACATTCCGTAGACTGAAACAGTGCCCTTATTCACCGTACCAGCACTGATAACGGGTGTTGTAAGATGTTGAGCGATCTAACATTGTGTTCCAACCAGGTGCTATAGAATCTTTTGTCCTCAATGAAACTGAAACAACGAAATCACTCATTTGACACAGTTGTAGAATGAGGCTGTGGACCAATGAGATTTTGCTGTGGGTGGAGCTACCTGAGGCACCGTGTCAAAAACAAACGTAACGTCACCAAAAAACTGTCCGCATGCGTTGACTGTCAGGGTCATGGCTGGTTTTGAACGCGAGTGAGATGGATTGATGTCGTACCCCGTTAGGACTGGGAGAAGGTCTCCTTCAGGGCTCTCACAGAGGCCAGGGCAGGTCACTGAAGTCCACGGGACCTCCCAGACCTGCGTCCGCCTCAAGCAGGCTCATGATGATGGCCATGGCAGCCTCATCGTTGCTGGAGCCCGGCTCGTCCATGATGTCACCGATACAGATGTGTGATTGATCACCTGCAGATCAGAGACGGTATTGTGAACTGTTCAAAAGCAACACTGACCAATCGGTGATCAGATCACCTTTAAAACTTACTTAAACCCGAGCTGTTAGAGTAAGGATATCCTATGCTGTCCTGGCCCGACACCATCCCTGCTGAAGGTACGTCTGGACTTCCACTGTTTGAAATCTGAGCAGTTAGGGAAAATATCAGATGCTATTAGATTGATATGATCACATTAATGTAACGTTACATGAACTTTCTGTACATCTAAATATGTTTGTCTATGAGTCTAAACCTTAAAGTGATACTCCACCCAAAAATGAATTCTCACATCATTTAGCCTAATTTTACCCAGATGTATACAAGTTTTTTATTCTTAAGATGAACCTCTTATAGTGAGACGACAGACACTGAAAACACCACAAGCATCATGTGTGTTTTAGTATGTGTACAGTAGTAGACAAAACTGTGCCGCTCATTCACTCTGAGACGGACAGAACATGCTGATTACAATAGCAGGTTTTTTTTTTTTGCTTTTACATTCACAGACACTAGTCCATATCGTGATTTGATTAAATGTACAGCCCTATTATATTTACTCATCCAAAATTTGCCAATTTCTGTGACATTCCTCTTTACTCTACATTTAATTGTTATGAAGGAATTTGATGATTCTGCCCATGTTTTCTGTATCATGAGAATCATATGGTCATAGTGTTCCTGTAAGTGAAGCACAAACGTTACCTTCCTGCTCCCCGGTGAGGATGTGTCAGGAGGGGGTGTGCTGTTGGAGATGTTGAGGGGACTTGAGCCACAACTAGAGGGAGATGAGCCTCTGATCCTGTCAATCATATCAATAACAGGTAAAACCAGCTGCAGTGTCACCAAGATCATGACTCGATTTCAGATTATTCCACTTGAACTGTGTAAACCGATCAGCTCACCTTTGTATCTCTATCACTTCCTCAGCGATCATGCGGCCAATCTTTCCTGCTCCGGGTCTTGTGCCTCCAGGGATTCCAGGGACAGTTTTCCCAGAGCCTGTAGAAGTACATTTAAAAAGGCCACCGAAATACTATTAAAGGATTTTTTATGTTATTGAAAGCGGTCTCTTATGCTCACCAAGGCTGCATTTATTCAATCAAAAATACAGTAAAAACGGCCAAACATTATTGTTTTTGGTAACACTTGCCTATTATTAACATATTGGCTGTTTATTAGTACTTATAAAGCACATATTCTGCATGACCATATTCTACATCTCTAATCCTACCCAACACCTAAACTTAACAACTACCTTACCAACTATTAATAAGCAGCAAATTAGGAGTTTATTGAGGCAAAAGTCGTAATTAATGTTTTTTTTTGGAATTGGACCATAAAATAAAGTGTGACCTTGTTTTCTATTTTAATATATTATAAAATGTAATTTATTTATCTGATGACAAAGCTGAATTTTCAGCAACATTCTCTGGTATTCAGTGTCACATGATCCTTCAGAAATTATTCTAATATGCTGATTTGATGTTCAAGAAACATGTATCACCATTAATGTTAAAAAAAAAAAAAATCTTCTTTAACGATGCAGAAACTGTGATACATTTTCATTCAAACGTTTGGGGTCAATTTAAATTTTAATCAATAATATTACGATTCTAATTGAATTTTGTGCTTAATTGTGCCCCATATTTCCAAAGGCTCTTTTCACAATTTCCTTTCACTTCATGTAAACACATGAAAGTAGTATTTGTTGAATCAGTGAATCAAATACTTAAATGTATGATGAAAACATTAATTTCTTCAATATAAACTGTTTTTTTTTTTTTTTTAAGAATTAAGAATTTAGAGGAAATATGTGCTTTAAATGTCATAAAAATAATGACACCCCATAGGCAATTTCTTTATGCTTAATATCATTTTTAATTATGCAAACAAAAATGGGGGAGGGGGGTGTTAGGTAAGAAATTTAATTATTTGTATTGTTTTGTCCTGTATTATCTGGGTAAACCCAAACAGCGAAATCCTATTGGTTCAAAATCCTACAATTAAATATGTCTTCTGATCGGCTGTGATGTTGAACTGAAAAATGACTTGTCGCAGGTAACCTGTTGTGTCTGGTTAGGACATGCCTTAACAGTCACTAGATTATTTGTTGTGTTAGGATGTGGAGAGTAAATGAGATCTGCCTACCGTCACCAGCTGTAAGGATGCTGTCCATGCTCTGGGGGGAGGCCGTGAGCTGAGGATAACCAGGCTCTGCTCCATCAAGAGAACTGCTTCTGAAAACACAGCCATTCAATTTACTAAACCAAACCATCAGAACATTATGACAACGTATTTTATCATTAGAGGTTTTGTGCACTTACGAGACAACTGTATTAGTTGAAACAATGTATTCTACTTCTTTGGTCCAAGGGTTCATGAAACTGAACCAGCGACTTCTTAAAGTTATAACAGAGCCATCTTTAATCTTGAACTTGTAACAGTTAGTGTTGATCTTCTCTCTCATCTGCAGCACTGTAAACAGAGACATACAGATTGCGAGGTCAGCCACAGAAATCTGGCCATGCATGCTACACTTTATGGAAAGCATTGCTCTAATGTTACCTTGTCTGTGGCATTCAGCAAGATGTCCGATGTCATCCTGATGGAAATACTCATAGAATGACGTGCCCAGCAGCTCTTGAGGTAGATAAGCAAGAATGGCCGTGGCTCTAAAATGAAGAGGCATATACATACAGTATTGGGAAGTAACTAGTTACATGTAATGACTTTATATAATTTAAATAATTACAAAATAAATGGAACTGTAATCCATTGCAGTTACTGAGAAAAAAAAAAAAAGAGTAATTAAATTACAGCTACAGCAAGATCACATTACAGTAAGATCTGCCTCTAATTTTGAGTGCAACAGTTCTCAACCAATAGATAGAAAGTCCCCGTCCTACATGCATTCTTTTTGGATAAGCAAAAACAGTATGTTTAAATGGGTCATATGATGAAACTTTAAGTTTTTCTTTGTCTTTGGAGAGTTACAAGCTGTTTGTGCATATATAACGTCCGCAAAGTTGCAAAGACTAAAGCCTTAAACCCAAAGAGATATTCTTTATAAAAGTTAAGACTCATCCATGCCTTCCTAAAACGCCTCATTTAAACCATTAAGCCAAGCAGTGCCTTTGTCACAGTGTATTTTTAGGTGCATTGTGCACCCTATATTCCCACCTCTAGCCAGGCCGTGACCTTACGTCAATCTGCACCATTTATCCATGGCAATATTTGGATAATGACCTGCATTGTGCTCACGAAACCAAATAAGCTGTCACGCTAACATGAAGATTGGTCATAAGGTCAGCATGGGATACCAAGCATTTGATCCCAAATCAGTTTATCCATCAGTAGACAAAACAAACATATCCCAACCTATTATCAATTTTACTCAACATGTTTGCTTACAATTACACTAATGTAATTTAGTGTAGAGGCCTCCTGTAGCGAATCTATGCGTTTTTGTAAGAAAAATAATCATATTTAAAGTGTAATAATCAATTTAATCTAGCTTGCGCTCCCTGTTGTACACGGAAGCAGCTCCGGGCGGATGGCGTAGAACGTCGGCGTTGCGAATGCGCCGCTCAGAAGTGATGAACGCGGAAGCGCAGGGGAGAGAACAAAACAAAACAATGGTCACGAATTAGAAGTACAAAACGAGGATTTGTAAAGAAGAATGTCGGAGGATTTCGATATAAGCCAAGAGGAGACTGGTTTTCCTTTGCTAAAGTAAGGAAACTGCTTCCTTTGCTCCTGTCAACAAATGTTGGTTTTCACGAGACTCACCAGCGCATGCGCAACGTCGACATCTTACGTCATGCTCCCGGAGCTGCTTCCGTGTACAACTGACTGACTGATGAACTGCAACACCCGCTGACTGCTATTAAACAGCTTGGAAGATCAAAGACAATTTTTAATATAACTCTGATTGGATTCATCTGAAAGAAGGAAGTCATATACAACTAGGATGGCTTGAGGGTGAGTAAATAATGGGCTAATTTTCATTTTTGGGGGAACTATCCCTTTAAGCAAGTTAAGGTGTGGTCACATTTTCCGTTACCATTCTTGCCGGCTAGCAAATGAACCAACCGTAAATAACTGCTTTCCAAACCACCTCTTAATGGAAAATGTTATCATTTGAATGTGTGGTGAGTAAACACTCTCAGAATGAGTGCCTCATCCACTGCGGATCTTTAGTTTTGCTTGTTAAATTATGAATCTGACCAAACTTGAACTTCATTGTTTTGATTCCCACTGACATTGTCTGGATTTTGCTCGAGAAATTGTAAATGTGACTGCACCTTTAAACTGCAACTGCATTTCAGGGCACCCAGTGGTCACTACTTGCCTTTGGTCCACAAAGACAAACTTCCCATCAATGGCATGGCGCGAGACATACTCTGTGGGCTTCACCCGGATGTCTCCGTTCATGGGTTGAGGCACAATCTGAGGATGTAATCGGCCAATGGCCACTAAGCAGCTGAGATTACAGCCTTCATTATCAGGCTCGTTGTCTTCATCTAAGCCCATCTTTGTGGGCGGCCAGCTCTTTAGATAGCCAGTGCTGTGGATGGTGCAGAAGCTCTTGCGATCAGCTGCAGAGAGCAATAGAAAGCAATAGTTATGACGATAAAACTTTTAAAATATTTTACAATACGCAAAGTCAACGAAAGAACTGATTTACCTTTCTTTTTGGAGCAAGTTGAGGGAAAATCTTTCTCCTCCATTTTGACAAGGGGCCTGTTGCACTTCATTCTGCAGAAGAAGGAGCGGCGGGCCCCCGAGCACAGTCTGGAGGGACAAGGGGCGATGTCTGTCCTGACTGGCAGCCCAGCTGAGAAAATAACAACGCATTTTCAGATAACCTCAAAAAATTATCAAATGTATGTGATTAAAGGCTGGTATACACTACTTTTTGCCCCAAGATTTCTGTCCCAATGTGCAGTCTGGACTAGTAGATGTTAATTGCTGAAAGTCAGAGTCAGTCTGCAGATTTTAGACAGTCGGAGTTAAAATTGTGTAGTGTATGATGGGCACAGACTGATTCTCTCCAGTCAGAGGATATCAAACATATTTGATATTTTGAGCTGATTTTAGAGCACAAGCTGTTTTTCTTTGTCATGTTTCTCCATGCAACATGGTGCATGTTGAGAATGACTTGTAAGTCTGGTAGAGATCCTCAGTCGTTTACTTTATGATGCCCAGTTTTTCCCCTGTAACCATTTACAAAGTTGGAAATTTGTATAATCCCAAAAAAGGACAATACTAAATGTTACAATCTCAAAAGTCGTGAAGCGTATTTCAGCCTTTTAAGGTTTGTCTGCATAATGGTGTATTTTTTAGCAGGTGCTATCTTACTTTTAGCATCGATGAGTCTTTCGCGTGGGGCTGTGTCAGATGACGAGAGCTGCTCTTTGACTTTTGCAATGTCTTTAGGATGCAAATAATCAAACAAACTCTGGCCAATCAGGTCATTCTGGGAGATGGAGAGAGCAGGCAATATAGTGAGTCATGATATGATTCGCATACGCTTAGCGGTGATTCATGGTAGCATTAGAAGGCCTTACCTGACTGTAATTTAAAATTTTGTAGACAGACTCTGACACAAAAAGGATCTTTCCCCGATCACAGCCCACAACGAAGAGAAAACCGTCAGCAGCCTGAGATGCAGAGTGAATCACCAGTGAGTCACAGCCAGGGTTTGTAACTCAGCATAGCACAAAAGGACTTTTCTTTAGCTCACCTACCCTTAATATTAAGTGCTTCAGCTCATCGTCTGATAAAAAGGCTGGCTTGTAGTTAGCTTCAGTGTAAGGGTTTGCAGCACCTAAAAAGACAGTAATATAATACAAACATATATACATAAAATTAAAAATAAGCATATGTACAAGTATTTTTGTTTTGTGTATTTGTACACCAACTAGTCAAATAGTCAAAACATAATTTGAAGTACATGAATTAACTGTGTCATGGTGACAGAAAAAAAATGATGGGAGGAAAAATTATATTATATGCTTTTGCGTTAATTCACAAAATGTTTGCGTTCCCCCGCGAAACTTCTTTTGCATTCATGGGGAACTTTGCGTTCGCTTACAAAAGTATTTAAATATAGTTAATAATATTTCCACTCTATTCATATGATTTCCATCACTAGTTTTACACTTGCTCAAAAAAAAAAATTTAATAAATGGGAGGGAAACTTTTTTTACAATTGCCATGGCCCCTTAAAAGATTGACCAACCAATACTGATTAATTTTGTAAATTATAATATGGCTTTTTTTTTGTTTGTTTGTTTTATTAAACTGATATTTGTTTTATGTACTTTTGCACAATGGAACTACATATTCACTGGACTACAGTACCTCAATAAAACCATAATATTCATTAAGAATAATATCAGATATAATAATGTACATCATAAAATAATTTTAGATTGCAAAACAACTTTACATAAATATAATAATTTATTCCAAATATTCATTTAATGCATATGCTTATTTAAGCTTTTCAAAAGGAAAGCACGGATTCATCAATTAGTCTGTTTAAACTGAAACCATTATTGGTAATACAATATTTGTGAATAAAATATAAATGCAATGTAAATGTCATATTTTAGGTCATTTTTATGTATAATAGTACTCAACTATAAAATCACTTGAAATACAAAATTAAGTATAAAGATTACATTTAAAAAGCCAGCTGAATCTCACCTCGAAGTGTTTTCATATGCTGGACCGCCATGCGCAGCACCGTGAGTTTGTCCAGCTTGCGGGACATGGCATTGCAGTTAGGCAATAATGAAGCCAGCTCATCAATAAAGCTGTTCATCTTGTCTCTGCGTCTCTTCTCTATCTGACTGTGAGCCTCCCTGTTGACAACCAAGAGTCCAAAACAATGTTACAACTGGAAGAAAAGGCATAGGACCTACAGTAGCATATGATCTATCCACTAATAATAATTAAAAAAATGCTCTGGATCACAGCACCTTGAATTCTTCATCTGCTGATCGACCCTGTTGAGAGAAAAATGAGTTTAACATCTGAGAAATAATAAATCACGTAGGCTAAGTATAAACACCAGAACCTACATAAACAGATCCAGTCACAGGAGGAATAATCGTATTATTAATCTCTGAAAATATGGCATTCAAAATCTAAAGTGAACAAGGTTGAAAGATTTTGAAAAATAGGAAATGTATAAAATTCTCCTTAAAGCAAAGGGCCACAAACTGGATTTTTTTTTTAAAGTCTGAAAAAATGCAAAAAATAAGCATTTTCAGTGGTCATTTATGCTGTATATTTATGATAGATAAACCAATTTACCTTCCAAGTTGTTTGTCCATGTCTATGTCCATACTGTCCCTTAAAAATGAACAGTAACATTACATTAGCTTTAATAGTTCACGAATCAACCTATATAAAGTCATTTGAATGGGAAAATATCTAAATACTGAAAACTAAATATACTCAAACGTATTTGAAATACATTTATTTCATGCCAAGTATACTACAAATACATTTACATATTTATGTACTTAATAAAAATACCCAGCAATTGTTATTTTAGTATACTAATCTGGTATACTTAAAGTCTGCTAAATTGGAACAGCCAATTTTGTACTTACTGCACTTTAATTGTGCGGAAGTCCAACTAAAGATATACTGAAGGATATCTGGTTGTGCTAAAGTGAAACTATTGCAAGTATACTTCAGGTGCACTTTAAAAATGTTGCATTTAAAGATCAAAATTATTCAGATCATACAATCATCATCAATAGTGACATTAAAACACATTTTGGGCTTGATAATATGTGCACAAGTAGTACTCCAAATAAAGTTTAATTATCATTGTTATATCGGTAAGCCTCAAGTGATAGATATGTCAGTAAATATGTTAATAGAGTAGACTTGAAAATATGAAATAAATGTGTTTTAAATACATGACTTTTTTACTAGGGTGATTTGCAAGTAAAAGGAAAAATCATTTCTCAAAACCAGATGAAAAATACTTATTTTTTCTCTTCCTTAACTTTCATTATAGTCCATTAATGTTTAGGTTAAGAGCACATCTGATTCATTTATCCTCATTACAGGATAAGGATCTCACAATATGGTACCAGTTACAAGTATACGATGACTTGATATGATGTAACTCCCATTTCACACACCATCAGCTCCAGCTTGCCCGTTTCATAATGGCTTGTTTCATAACCGACCAGAATAAAAGAAACTGTACACGTTGTTTACCTGAGGGCTTGACACTGATAACATCAACCATAGATTTTTTTCCTCCATGTTGGTTAAATAACTGTTATGTGTTTTCTATTAGAGCAGACTTTTTAGTCACCTGAACCCCTATGACCAAACATATTTACTTGATGGATAATATAATGTGAACGTCACTTGTTCTTGTTTGCAAACAATTAAAATAACTAATGTGATACTTTTCGTTTTACAAACCCTTGCATTACAAGTTACTGTTAAAAATGAACCACAAAACTAAAGCTACATATAACACAATACCTGCTATTATCCACTATATTCAGACACTAAGAGTTATAAACTAATAAAAGGGGTGAATTCACACAGAATGAACCGTGACTAAATTGTGCAGATCGTGTTTATTTGCACAAGCTGTTCGCATAGTTTTAGCACCTGATTCACCAAAGTCTCTCCAGCAGATATTTGTGAACAATATTTGCCCTTGAAACACTTTGCGCTCCGTCTGTTTGCATGGAGCGAGAATATCATATTCAGATATCAAAGGTGCTAGATTACATTTGTGCAAAACAAGAACAGACTGGACAGTTTGGATATTTTGCAAGACTTCATCCATACTCACTGACCATTCACTCTCAGTGGACTGTGTGAGCTGTGAGCTCGGGATGAGGAATCTCATCCATGAAGCCTCAGATCTAAGAGGATAAAATTGGTATTTTTCTCAAAAACAAGGGGTGAGTTCATATATTTCTTTTCTTTTAATCAGATGAATAACGTGCCTGTCCTCAAACAAAGACACACTTATAATTAGGTACAGTTGTGACTGCAGTTTAGTGATTTAGTGATGTTTCAGTGATGGTTATAGATTTTTTGTAAAAGAAATGGAATGTTAGTTTAATTGAACATTAGTTTTGGAACACTGGGGTATTGTAAAGTGAAAGTAATTGAAATGTTTTGATACTTACTCAAAAGAAAATCCATCAATTCTGTGAAAATAGAGATATTGACAAATTTAATTTCAAGTCATCTCATATTAAAGGGACAGACCACCCAAAAAAAATTTAATTCTGTCATAATATACTCACCTTCAAGTTTTTTTTTCTGTGGAACATAAAAGAAGATATTTTGAAGAATGTGGGTAGCTAAACCGTTTCAGTTTCCATTGATTCAATTGCATTTTTAGTCCTTTTCATGGAAGTCAATGGGAACCGAAACTGGTTACTAGCATTCTTCAAAATGTCTTCTTTTATGTTCCACAGAAGAAACAAAGTCATACAGGCTTCATGAAGGTGAATAAATTACAACCGAATGTACATTTTTGGGTTGACTCACCTTTTAAAACTACAAAATATGCAAACTCATGGTAACATAGTAAATGTCTATGGTTTATAGCTGATCAGCAATAAACTTCTGTGACAGATAAGTACAAACGGGAAATGTGAGTGGAGAGAACTGTTTCCTCCCCATCCAAAGCATTCTGTAATTAGTGTGTTTGTTTTGGAGTGATGTCAGAGTGATAAGAGAACACAGATGTTCTAACTTTCAAAAAATAAAAAATAAATAAATAATGCAAGTCTGCGCACATATTTTTGTACAATATACACTAGCATTTAACACTTTTACAAGAAGTCTCTTCTGCTCACCAAAGCTGCATTTTATTTATCAAAAATACAATTTACAGTAAAATTGTAAAATGTATATTTTTTTTTTTTAAATGGCATTTATTTCTGTGATAGCAAAGCAGAATTTTCAGCAGCCATTACTTCAGCCTTCAGTGTCACATGATCCCTCAGAAATCACTCTAATATGAAGATTCAGTTTTTAAAGAAACATTTCTCATTATTATCAATGTTAATAAAACACTGCTTAATATTTTTTTTTTGTTAAAATTTGTAATTGAAATCTTGTGTAACACTATAAATGTCTTTACTGTCACATTTAATCAATTTAATGCATCATTGCTAAATAAAAGAATTTGTTTCTTTAAAAAAAAAACCTTACTGACCACCCTAAACTTTTGAAAGGTAGTGTAATTCCAGACAAAGGGCCTTGAACCTCATCATGAATTCTGCTTGAGGTCCAATATGAGCACACACATGTGAAAGATGATGAACAGCGTTAGAGGATCTGTTAGGACTTGCTCTTACTGATAGTCGGTGATGCTGCCCTTCCTCTTGCGGGTGTAGTCCATGCCTGGCGTACCCATGGAGCTGCTGATCAGATCAGAGGAACTGGGAGACATGAACTCATTCATCGTGGAGGAGATATCCATTCTTTGGTCTGCCATTAGACCATCTGCAAACCACAATTTAACCCCTTAGTTTATTGTATTCTGTTATGGTGAGAAAAAAAATAAGTCAATTTCACAAACACTTAAAGTTCATGATAGTAAACATCTTTAAAAGAGCAAAAACTAAATATAAAGGTAATACTTCTCTGGTGCTCTTCGGTCACTTTTTGATGTTTTGAATTTTTTTAAATCACAGCTTCATCGGAATGATACAAAACTTGGTGACTTTTATGTCTTTTGGAACGTGAACACACACAAAAATTGAGGGCATGATTCGAGCAGGCTAAGTGATCGTAAAAAAAAAATAGTCACACGTCTTGGTCTTCGGTCAAAAATAACTGACCATAGGAAATGAATGGGAAATCGACAAAAACACAAAAATTCTGAGAATTATGCACAATGCAGATAAAAAGTACACAGCAATGACGGGGTGAAATTCTAAAACATCAAGAGTGTAAAACCAACACATCCACTCACACACACTTATACACACACACACCAATGGACTGGCGTGACTGTAACACAGCAAATATGTAAAATAAAAGCAATAATTAAACTACAATGCAGTAAAAAAGTGGACAGCAAAGAAGGAATTACACTTTAAAACATCAAGAGTGCAAAACAGACACATCCACTCACACACACACACACATACACTCACACAAACACACACACATACACAATTATACACACTCAAATGAATTGGTATGGCTATACTCATATAGCCAAAACGAGTCAGAAAACTGAAATCAGATCAGACCCAGAAGAATTAAGCTCTGATAAAACATTCCTGTTCATTTTTGTTACATTTTTATAGAATTTTAATGTTTTGTGTAACACAATGCTTTCTCTGTGTTCAGGTTTGACTGTAGTAATAATACAAAAACTGACGCTTCAAATCAACATTTAAAAATAAAATAAAAAATAAATCTAAACCTTTACAAAAAGTTGTCTTTGAGAATGTCTAAACATATATCTAAACCCAACTTAACAAAAATAAGTATTTATGTCTAAAAACAATTCGAGAATTTATAGGCTTTTATATAGAGCTATATAGGAATCTATGGGCTAAACCATGGAATTGCAGATGTTTTTCTTATTTTACTCCCACCAGATGGCACTAATCAGGCTTCAAAAATTGGATTTTAAAGGCATTGACACTTAACATGAAATACTGCATTCATTGAAAAGTAATATAAAAATATATATTTTAAAAAATGTGTATTAATTTCAATGGGAAGAAATTGATCATAATTATTGCATAAATATTAATTAGTACCATGAAATTATCTCAAAATACAAAAATTAAAAAATGTAAAATATTATAGAACAAAAATATGTTACATTGATTTTACTGGGGGGAAAAGGTTCAATTGTAGGTGTCCAGTCACTTTTGATCATGAAGATCACAAGTGTGACTCCCAAGTGAGGAGCAAAAGAAGGTTAAACTCACCACAGAGAGAGAGACGAGTGCTGTTCTTCCTTCACCATTTCCTGAGGCTGAGTCTGATGAGATCCTCCTCTGCAAGAGAAGTTGTGGTAAAGCAGGATATACTGTATAGTCTCCACCCTACAGAGTTTAAGCATTTCATAACCCAGACACAAGAGAGGGGTTTAGATTATGTAAGTGAGCAGACAGACACATCTCAGTGTCATATACTGTACAATGGGGTTCAAAAGTCTGAGGACAATAGTAAAAATCGTTTTTGTGTTTTTGTAACCTGAAAACAAACCAAAGTTTGACCAAATTTGAATGTTTTACAAGCTGTTGTACTCAATCTACATGCTTCCTGTCCTCTGATTGATAGTTTACACTTTTTAGCAAGTAAAATGCCTTTTAGTATAATTTAAAAAATGTCCACCTTTAGGTCATGGTACATGTGTCTTTTTGCTCTGAAATACGTAATCATTTGTATCAAGTAAACATAATGAAATTTATATTGTTAAAAATATTTCAATAGAACACTGGAAACATGGCAAAATTCATTAAACATGATACATCAGGCTTTTGAGGAACATTTGTTTGTTCATCTCTCAATCATTGTATTGCATTGCCTTATATGCTTTTCTCCCACAATAAAAACTACAGCTTTGATCATAAAACTAAGCATTTACATTTTTCATCTTACTAAGACATACTGTATTATTGCGAGACATGGAGTGACAACTGATATTCATATGCATTTTATGTGAGTAGTCTGTTATAGGGCTGTCAAAAAATAATTCGAATTTCGAATATTCGTCGACTTTAAAATAAAAATTCACATTCGAACGCAAAAACGTTTTTTTTTTCACAGATAGTCATGTTATCTTATATGCTTTGAATAAACGTGCACTGGTCGATGTGCCCTCTTGTGGCCTCAGGAGATAAGCCAAAAGCTTTTCTTCACCCTAACTGAAATGATGCATTTTAAATTCGAATATAATTCGAATTTTTATCATATTTAAGTACAAAATTCGAATTTCGTTTTTCAGCCATTTTGACAGCCCTAGTCTATTATAATGTTATAAAGATCTACATTACAAGACTTTCATCTTACTTTTATCTTTAATTTCATTTTACTATCTGGCTTACTTTTATATAAATGCCAGCAACTGCACCAAATTGCATATTTTTGCTCATTTTGGGCCTCTGAATAAAACTGAAGTGTTTTGTTCCTCCTTATGTATGAGCTCCATATTCTCCTATATCATACTATCATGTATCAAATATGATACTCAACAGAACACATATACATTAAATGAATGAATGGATAAAAATGACAAAGAAACTCCATGCGAAAAGTATCACATTTGTAGTTGAACTGTAGTTAAACACCTCTTAAATTGCTTAGCTTTTCACCGCAACACAGTCTGTTTTCCAGGGAACAACACATCTTGAAATATGCAACATCTTTTTTATTACATATCATTGTCTTAAGGCTGTCTCTTCAATGTTCCCCTTTGTCTTCATCATTATCTTTGACCTATTTTTCACCAGCTGACACTTGATCCAGGTGACCTGACAGATCCAGGGTGCCGTGACACTCAATTAATCCTGCTATGTAACACCCTGATCGCCCCACGCCACCAGCAGCCCACATTCGATTATGATCTGGCACAATCTGTTCTCTTTACATTTACAGGTCAGACTGACACCTGCTTCTATTCAAGCCAGTAATTTGCATTGTGAAACATGAAGCTTACAGAAAAGTATAGAAGGACACTGATAATGTCAGAAGTCTATGACAGATGGATTATGGAAACGGAATGCCTTACAACAGTAATAAGAAGCACTGGAGTCTGACCTTGAAGAATGCTCTACATTTACACATCATGCACCTCAATGACATTTCTGTCAGGAAATTATGGCCCTATGAAATCCATTTTATTTTGTTTCCAAATTCCTTTTTTACATTTGATTGATTTTTCTTTTAATGGTTTTGATTGTCAAATTAAACTTTATTAATCAAATTTTGTATAATTAATTAAAATCATGAAACGAACAATTTTTATCAGCGATTTATTTAAAAAAGCAAAACAAATAAATAAATAAATTTAAAAAATATATATATGAACATAAATGAAAATATAAATGTTTAAGGCCCTTGAAATGTTTTTTTTCTTTCAAATGCAGCTTTATTTTGACCAAATTCTGTTTTCCATTAATTTTCTGGATTCCATTTTAATGGTTTCATTACATTTTAATAATCAAAAGCATCTCTAACTGATTTTTTTTAAAAGTATTACTTATTATTACGTATTAAATAATTTCTTATTCAAACAGAGATGGCGACAAAGAGGCAAAACTTACGGACTGCAGCTTTAACAGCTTTTAAAAAACAGTCATAATAGTGCTCTGAAAAACAAATAAATCAAATGATCCAAATCAACAACAAGGTCATATCAAGACGATGTAGGCTACATGAAACCTGTAAATATCAGGTCGTAAGACAAAGACACAAGCAGAAGTTCATAAAAGCGGCAGTGAACGTAAGTGACTTCAGTAAGTCTGTTCACTTACAGGATGTTATTATCCTTAATAAAAAGACAGGAAAAGGTAAGATGTGATTTGTGTTGGTTATGGTTTTCATGATTGACTAATTACAGTGAGCAATTTGGTATTTAGGAAGCACATCTGACCTATTTAAGGAAAACTTGAAAACCCATCAAAAGGCCCCTGGGGGGGGGGGGTGAACACATAAGAAGAAATTTATCAGAATGTCCACGCTGCTCTTTTTCATACATTCAAGGTGAATGCTTGAGGATGAGTCTCAGAAAACTTGTCAATAAACCTCATTTCAACTCAATTGAAATGTAATTTTGCATTGTGACATTATTCTTTACAGGGCTTCCCAAATCTTCTTGCCGATGGAATCCCTAAGACGTAAAACATTTACTTAGTACCCCCTGATATTTGAAGTTAATGTTTTAATCATTTAACAACACAACCACATTTTCATGGTTCTCTAATGTCGGTTGTTCTAAACCTTGGAAAATTACGATTATTATTATTTTTTAATTATAGAAAACTTCATAGGGTCCATTTCTGAAAATATTGTCACATTATAAAATAATCTCATTTTTTCTAAAAACAAAACACCATAAAAGTAGTTTATACATCTTTATACAATTCATGATATGCACAATGTGCTCTATTTCAGCTCATATGATGCCATGCAACAGCTTTGCATGAGACACAAACTGACATTTAATTCATTAATCATTCAAAAATCATTCAGTGACTTGAAGGTGAGTAAGTAATGCCAGATTTGTATTGTTGGATGAAGTATGCCTTTAATAAATTTGGTGGAGAAATTAATTCCACACAATGTTTCCAAATATCCTAGAGCACATACCTCAGAAAACAGCTGTCTCCTCACAGCGCTGGCTTCTGCGGAAATACACAAAACAGGCACTGGACCTGAGAGAGAACACAGGCCATAGACAGATGCAAGGGTAGGGAAAACAAAATGAAAGAGCATATGAACATTAGGAAAGCAGCGTTGCTCCACAAACTGCTGTGCTGTTTGTATGAGGAATAGTATCAGCTGTTTGTGACTGCAGGGACAGCAGATGGGTTCTGTGCACATGCTGTACAGTTAGCAGAGGATCAAGGGAGGACAGAAACTCTTGAGTCCTGCTGGACGCACTGCAAGCTGCTTAACCGTACCAGATCAACAGATGCAGTGAGCTCACCTGCACAGCGTGAAGCCCGTAAGCCAGGTGTCATAGCACTGCCTTGCAATTAACCAGGTGTCTCACAGCATGAGAGGGCTGCTTACTGAAGCTGAATAAGATTTATCAGTTAAGATGATGTACACGACTACTCAAATGATTAGACACAACTGAACTGATGTTTCCCATGATCTTTAAATCTTAAAATTAATACATCTGTAATTATTAAAATCATTAAAAAGCTTGCATATGGATTCGCACGTCTCACGTCTTGTCAGCCACGTTACAGAAAGGATGCATTAAATAAAATAAACAAAAAACTATATTATTATATAATATAACTACAATATTCTATTTCAAATAATTACTTTTATTTTCATTTTATTCATCAAAGAATTCTAAGAAAATGCATCACGGTTTCCAAAAATAAAAAAAATTTAAATTAAGCAGCACAACTATTTTCACTGATAATAATAATAATAAATGTTTCTTGAGCAGCAAATCAGCAACTCTGATTATTTCTATTAATGATGCTGAAAATTCATCTTTGGAATAAATAATATTTTAAAATATATAGAAATCGAAACTTTGAACTGTTATAATATTTCAGATTATTACAGTTTTTATATATTTTTAATCAAACAAATGCAGCCTTGACGATAAGACACTTCTTTCAGAAACATTTAAAAATATTACAGAAGGTTTTCAGGCAATTTGACAACAAAATATAGCATGACAGTATGGTACCACAGGGTTTTGATCGTCGACCTACGCTAGCCCTAGGACTATTCTTGTGTTTTGCCCACCATATACCTGTCTGCTTTTATCTGACCCATGCCTGTTTCTTGACCAAGTCTCTGTCTTCTCCTAAATAAAAGCTTGCATATGGATCCGCACGTCTCACGTCTT
>NW_015505241.1:765210-799731 GCF_001515645.1 Sinocyclocheilus grahami
TTAAAGGGGTCATATGATGCTGCTAAAAATAACATTATTTTGTGACGTGACATGTGGCCAAGTATGGTGACCCACACTCGGAATTAGTGCTCTGCATTTATCCCATCCAAAGTGCACACACACACAGCAGTGAACACACACACACGGAGGAGTTACGAGTCCGACTCTCTAACCATTAGGCCACGACTTCCGTAGTTGTGTATTTGGTGTAACCAAATGTGTTTATGCAGTTTAAAGTAAAAAAAACACATTATTTTCCACATACTGTACATTATTGTTTCTCCTCTATGCCCCGCCTTTCTGAAACGTGTCGATTTTTACAAAGCTCATCGGTCTGAAAAAGCGAGGTGTGCTGTGATTGGCCAGCTATCCAATGCGTTGTGATTGGCCGAATTCCTCAAGCGTGAGATGGAAATGTTACGCCCCTCACATACTGTTGATGCTGTGTCCCGGCCGGAGCGACGAGACATAAACATTAAAACCCATTACAAACGAGGCATTTGTTGTATCCAGTGGGGACATAATTACAGATTATAATGATTTATACTGTCTTTTTACGCGTTGCGTTGCATTGCATTGCATCGTGCCACGTAAACATAAAACTCTGTCTGCATTTGTGATCGGAGAAATGACAAACAACAAATGCTACTCTATACTGCCCAAAACTTGCTTTTGAATCATCAGTGGCAACGAAAAACACAGGGGCCTAGCGTGAGGGGAAACCCCGGCTTAGCGTGTGCTGAGGCTGGGATAGAGTGAGCTGAGGCGGCAGGGGTGAAAGTTGATGTATTTCCTCAGCGACCAGCACAGATCAGTTCTAGGCATGACGAAGCGGATATCGTCCTCTTTTGGAAGACCAAACAAAGTAGTTTCACTTTCACAACGAAGCACACAGCTTCTTCAGGACATGGCTGCAGCGTCAACAATACTACAGCGAGAATAAAAGTCACGCCTTCTTTCTTAGCGTGAACATTTGGGCGGCATTATGCAAATCTTCCCACATAGTGAGGTAGATATGTGGGGGCGTGTTAGAACGAGCCGTTTTAGGTAGGCGTGGTTAACTCTTAACTTTAATAAAGAATATCTCTTTGGTTTTGAGACTTTAGTCTTTGCAACTTTACAGATCTTCTTTATGCACCAAGAGCTTGCAACACTCCAAAGAGAAAGGAAAAATTGAAATCGCATCCTATGACCCCTTTAAAATATCTGTGAGTACCATGTAAAAACCATAAAGCAGCTTTGTTTTAAACTTCTTCATGTCTCCCTGAACTTGATTACCAACAAAAATATCATGTCCTTTCTGGAAAACACGTTTCTTATGTTTTTGTTTTTGTTTTCCCCCCAGTTAGTTCCTTGTTACACAATAGCATACAGTAATAAAAGCATAATAAAATAGGCATACACAATACAAACACACCCAGGTGTAAAAGTAAACACCTTTAGTGCACACAAAATCACACTCTCAATGTAAGTTTTGTTGACACCGGTGAATGAGAGGATCGTGTACTAAATATAGTGTACAGAAATAAACAAAAAGTCCTTAAAATCAAACAAATGTTAAGGCCTAAAACTGTGTGGTTACTAAAACACTGTAGAGCTTGGCCAAAACGCATCATGATTGTCTTAAAAATAATCCCAGTGCCCATGATGTCCAAAAATTGCTCCACAATGCTGTGCACACCTATAATGTCCACACAGTCTGATGCCTCACAATCATAGCCAATTTTTCCACGTGCCAATGATGTACAAAAATACTGCATGCTTTTATTAAACCCTCAACAATGCTGAACGCACCTGTGGTGCTTAAAATCTTGAAATCACATGACTCGCTGCCCAAGCTCAAATATACAGAATACACCTACAGTACGATGCCTAAAGATGCTGGATGCGCATATGACCCCAAAAACAACTGCCTAACATCTCGACTGTGCTGCCCAGTGATCCCCAAATATACTACACACACAAGTGAGGCTCTATGAATGGTGTTGGGATTCATCTTTCACATGCAAAGTGATTCTCAACTAGTTTTGCTTTAATATTTTACATTGGATATTAAGAGGCATGACAATACATTTTTTACATTTTAATGTGTTTAAATAAATACACTATTTCCATACACATATTGTCATTGAAAAGTTTTGGGTCAGTAAGATCAAAAAAAAAGAAAAAGAAAAGAAATACTTAATATTAATTTTACTCAGAAAGAATGCAAAAGTGACAAGAATTCTGTTGAAAAAAAGATCACGATTTTCACGATTTCCAAAAAAAAAAAAAAAAGCAAGAAACATTGCAGCACAACTGCATTCAACACAAGAAATTAATTATTTGTATTATTATATTATAACAAGAAATTGCAATGTTTCATGCGCCAATGATGTGCAAAAATACTGCATGTGTTTATGATTCACTAAAAAATTGCACATGCCTCATTGCAAGCTCAAAAATGTTAAACGCACCTGAGAATTCAATGATTCTCTATTGATTTTGCTTTATATATTTTACACCGGACATTAAGAAGCGACCTAACTTAGTTCCAAAATCCCCAAAACTGCACATGGCTATGAAGCTAAAAAATGCTGAGTCTAATACCTAAAAATGCTACTTACCTGATAGAAACTACCTGAAAATCATTGTTCCTGTCTGTGACGCCCAGGTTAAAAAATGCTACTATGATGCCCAAAACAGTACTTGATGCGTAACGATGAAAAATGATGCTGAAAGCGCGAATAATGCTATAAAACGTCCCCTAGGTAGCCACATCATTGTTGTATTCGAGATACAGCTTCGGTGTTTACTTTAGGAAAATGTCACGAGAGCTTAGTGTCCTGCCACACCGCTTCACGCAGCACAACAGAAGCACGCGCATCGTTATGTGTTTACTTGTAAATATGCGCTAACGTTTTTATGTAAACCATTATATTTTCATCAGAAATATAACACAGCCACTGCAAGCAGCGTTATGATTCAGATTCAGAGCAAACACATTAACCTCTCCGAGACATTTGACCTCATATAACCAAACATGGATTTAAAAGTGCGATTGTCAAGCAAATTTGATGGGGTTTTTTGTAGTGCTAATATTGTAAGCACTGTGACAGAAATGTTGTATTTTAAAAATGTGGAAAATTATATCATAAATTCTATAAAATTATATTAGATCTTTAAAAACTTAAATGTATCTCGCGTAAGACGTAAAGCCGTATTTACATATAAACAACAGACGGCACAGTTCAGCGTGTTTATAAATCAAACATGTCTTACTTACATGAAGAAGGCAGAAAAGCGCATGTATGCTCAGGCGAATATGAACGGCGCTAGGCAGTATCAGTATACATTCTCTATGACCTACTTTACTCTCGCTCTAATAAGTAGAGGGCCACTTATATACTTATTGAGCCAATGGTATTGAAGTGTAGACTAAGCGATGACTCCTTTGTCCAATCAGAAAGCGCTTGATGTATCTAAGAGCCAATAGGAAAACACGGGGAATAAGCGTAGCCAATAGAAATCGCCAAAATATTGCAGCTTTATAACAACAGTAAACAAAGGGCTAGTGATGGATTCCGAAACAACGCTACGTCGTTTGTTTAAGTGTTTGTGTGTCAGGCTAATTATTAGTAATGTTAAACAAACTCTAAGGGCACGTGCAATTTAGATTTAGGAGATTATGTGGGTATACTACTGCCTACTGCCCCTCATTTAATACATGTGAACATTGACTTGAATAATGAAACTCTGGAACTAACTTTTTATATCTAATATTATGTAGGCATTTTTTTTCTTCATATTATATATAATCAAAAACCTTTTTTTTGTTGTTGTTGAAAAAACGTTCTGATGAAATGTGCATATTTAGGCTAGAAATAAATGAATAATATTTGTAAATAAATAACATAATAGCTATATTAAATAAAAAGAAATAAAAGCATATTTTGTATTAATTCCATATATTAGATTTGTGTGCACGTCATATACGTATTATTAAAAAGACGTTTGTGCTCTTCTGCGGCATCATAATTCATATTATTAAAATAATGCTCAACTACTACTACTACTAATAATAATAATAAATCTATAATTCTACAATAATCTAAACAGTTCAAGTACAAGTAAATGCCACTGAAAAATATACAATTTACTAACTTATTATTGGCAGGTGAGAAGTAATGGTTATTATGTCTAATGACTTTTTTATGTTGGATAGGCTATATGAGTAATTATCTTTTTATTATCATTTGATATTGTTGCACATAACCCTCGTTTTACAGCAGCACAAACAATCACATAATAATATAATAGCTATATTAAATCAAAAGAAATAAAAGCATATTTTGTATTAATTCCATATATTAGATTTGTGTGCACGTCATATACGTATTATTAAAAAGACGTTTGTGCTCTTCTGCGGCATCATAATTCATATTATTAAAATAATGCTCAACTACTACTACTACTAATAATAATAATAAATCTATAATTCTACAATAATCTAAACAGTTCAAGTACAAGTAAATGCCACTGAAAAATATACAATTTACTAACTTATTATTGGCAGGTGAGAAGTAATGGTTATTATGTCTAATGACTTTTTTATGTTGGATAGGCTATATGAGTAATTATCTTTTTATTATCATTTGATATTGTTGCACATAACCCTCGTTTTACAGCAGCACAAACAATCACATAATAATATAATAGCTATATTAAATCAAAAGAAATAAAAGCATATTTTGTATTAATTCCATATATTAGATTTGTGTGCACGTAATATACGTATTATTAAAAAGACGTTTGTGCTCTTCTGCGGCATCATAATTCATATTATTAAAATAATGCTCAATTACTACTACTACTACTACTACTACTACTACTAATAATAATAATAAATCTATAATTCTACAATAATCTAAACAGTTCAAGTACAAGTAAATGCCACTGAAAAATATACAATTTACTAACTTATTACTGGCAGGTGAGAAGTAATGGTTACTATGTCTAATGACTTTTTTATGTTGGATAGGCTATATGAGTAGTTATCTTTTTATTATCATTTTATATTGTTGCACATAAGCCTCGTTTTACAGCAGCACAAACAATCACATAATAATATAATAGCTATATTAAATCAAAAGAAATAAAAGCATATTTTGTATTAATTCCATATATTAGATTTGTGTGCACGTAATATACGTATTATTAAAAAGACGTTTGTGCTCTTCTGCGGCATCATAATTCATATTATTAAAATAATGCTCAATTACTACTACTACTACTACTACTACTAATAATAATAATAATAATAAATCTATAATTCTACAATAATCTAAACAGTTCAAGTACAAGTAAATGTCACTGAAAAATATACAATTTACTAACTTATTACTGGCAGGTGAGAAGTAATGGTTACTATGTCTAATGACTTTTTTTATGTTGGATAGGCTATATGAGTAGTTATCTTTTTATTATCATTTGATATTGTTGCACATAAGCCTCGTTTTACAGCAGCACAAACAATCACTTACACGTGTTAACCACTGGAGGATGTTAAAACCTAACATTGGCATTTTGGTGCCACTATGGAGCCACCGTAAAGGCCACCACCACTGTGAGGACACTGAGGATTCAGTTTGTAGTAATTCGGTGGGGAAAGGCAAAGAAAACTATCTTTAAGTAAGTCATTATTGGTTTTGATTTTGTCCTGGTAGGGCTGAGATGGTGGCTGTTATACAAGCTATGACTGTTAGCAGGAACAAAGCTTCTCAACAAGCGTTCATTAAATTGACTTTCAGTCGGATTAGTGTCATCTTATTTACACAGTGTTACTGTACAGTATGTCAGACACTGTGACACATTCAAACATGTGTTCATGGTTAGCTACTGAGGAAACTCAGGGTTGGCAGCAAAGACAGTGTAAACGCATCTAATTAATTAAAGCATAAGAAAATGACCTGATTCCTCCATTCTATAGGCTACTTTAGGCTATAAATCTTATAGTAGGATAAATGCCAAGATGCTTAATTGCAGATGGGCTTTGTTCACCTTCATGACCCTAAAGGATGGAAAAAGCTCGTGGGACATTTCAAATGTGTTTAGGGGGCAGACTGAGCCATTAGGATGGCTGACTCCTCTTGGGATTTCTGTATTTCCAGTGGACATTCAGTAGGCTCTTGCCCACAGGGGTCAGTTGCATAAAATGCTTAAACTAGTCTTACAAGTCGCAGCTACATTTTTAAGTCAGTTACAAAAAAATGTAAATTGGTATATTATTTCGAGTGCTTAAAAACGTATTAATCCTTGGCTAGCTTGTCAGAGTTTTTAAGACATAGGCCTAGTCTTAATTGTAAAGCCTGACATGAAATAGTTTCTTTCTTTCTTTTAATGGAACAGCAAAATATGCAGTTGCTGTCGCTGGTATTTTGTAAGGTGAATCAATGAGAACAGTATAATAGACGATACGTAAAATGCATATAGGCTACTTTAGTTCTCACACTTTAGTTTGGGGACAATTTCTCACTATTAACCAACTAGTAACTACTGATTTTGCCTCAGTGAACTCCTAATCAGTATTGGGGGTAACGCATTACAAGTAACGTGAGTTACGTAATCAGATTACTTTTGTCAAGTAACCAGTAAAGTAACGCATTACTTTTTAATTTACAAGAGAATATATGAGTTACTTTTTCAAATAAGTAACGCAAGTTTTTTTTTTTTTCTAATTTATTGATTGACAGCTCTCCTGTCCCCATGATGAGAGAAATCAGAAGATGTTACTGTAGTTCTAAAACAAATATGAATATGCATTAATTCATCTCACTCACAAAAAACAACAACACAGATTCCGTATTCCTCAAAATGAATAAAAATAATGCAACTCAGAATATGACGCAAACCTGCAATAATTAAATGTTAAACAACACAAATATCCTTTATGTATTTAATCCCATTCTGTTAACCAATGTCTTTACTTCTGACCTTCGATGATCCAGTTCAACCGTACTAATAAGCACAAATTACTCTAGACAAACATCTGTGTGTTTTTTTTATTGCTGAAGTGTGTTAAAATGTCTTCTTCTGCATTCTACTGTACGGACGTAAATGTACTTTCCCTTCAGCCTGAGGCTTATTCATTTCACTTTTGGTGTGAAAGGCTTTTATATTTGCCAAAAATAGAACTTTTTTATTTTAAAAACAAACAAGCATGCCCTGTCCAGATTTAAAAAGTAACGAAAAAGTAACGTAACGCATTACTTTCCATAAAAAGTAACTAAGTAACATAATTAGTTACTTTTTTATGGAGTAACACAATATTGTAATGCATTACTTTTAAAAGTAACTTTCCCCAACACTGCTCCTAATTACTGCTTATTAATAGTTAGCAAGGTAGTTGTTAGGTTTAGGTGTGGGGTGGAATTAAAATAGGGTCATGCAGAATACGGCATTAATATACTACAAACAGCCAATATGATAGTAATACGCAAGCTAATATAAGCAAATAGTTAATAGTGAGAATTGGTCCCCAAACTAAAGTGTTTCAATGCATGTAAATATCAGATATCATCTCCCCATTATATGTCTCAGAAAGATGGTATTTCAATGCTTAGTTTTATGATCAAGCTCTTTTGAAATATTACTAACAATATAAGAGGTATGCTTACATTAATAAAAAATCGTTAACGACGTTACACATGCAAGACACACACAACCTAGAATGACACTAAAAGGCATTTTACTTGCTACAAAAGCTATCAGTCTGGAGGTTGCGAACAACAGCTTTTCAGAATTGTTCATAATTCAGAGTCCTTACAAATGTGTGCATCAAATATGATACAGTAGGCTTTGTAGGGTTAATATGGTGTGTTGCAACTGGCCCCTGGCATGAGAGATTCACATAATGAGTTACAAGACTCTGGGCATCACATTCTGGTGCTTTGAGATCATTCATCTGCTTTAAATAAAGAAGCATCTATGCACACTGCTATGCTGACTTCAAATAAATGTTTGAATAAAGTGTTACAGACATGTTTTAGGTCATTTGCACAAAGCAAACAGATTACTTACAGTTTAAGTTTAGGTTCAGAACAGAGAAAAACAAAACTGACATATTGTCTCAGCTGCAACCTGTACAAAGCATTTCGCAAAACCCGTCAAGATTACACAAACGAAAATGCTGCACTGCTTTAATTGACAAAGTCCCGGCTGAAGGAAAACGATTGAAATGGCTCTCTTGTTTCAGTCACTTTCTGGCCGTTCTGTGTGGTTTTGTTTGCTTGGCACGGCGTGTGATGGGTTGGTGACAGCTCCTTTTCAAGAGACAGAAAAGAAAAGTGATTGGTGAGCAAACATGGCCTTTTTTGCCAGGCATGAAGTCGGTATAAACAGAGGGAGGAAATCCACTCACATAGCTGTGTCTGAATGAACACTTTTCCCTGTGTGACATGACAAACACGTGAAGTTCAAATGGTTCACACATCCCATGTGAACAGTGAAATGCAGAGAGTTACTAAACTGCAGTAAAACAAAGCAATTGTTGGCTAATAAGTCAAGGTTTCTTATGTAAATGCTTCTCTTGTATGTTCTTCAGTATAAAGTCAAAGGCCACTGCTGACAGTACTTTCATGCAGACAAACAAACATGCAGGCAAGTATATGAGGAATGAGCCAGAGGTATGTACTCTGGATGGCAAACATCCCAGCCTTGTTGAGTTTAAGCTTTTCTCCGAGAAAACCCTCCTGATATGACTCATTCTGTGAGTGAGACTGTATGGCTGAGCAAATAAGTCCAAAAAGCTATAAATGTCAGAATCCAGCATGAACATTTCCAAACAATTTAAATGATACAGTTTGATTGAGATTTTTCATCAAGCTTAATATAGCTATATGTGGTCACACTTTATTTTAACAAACCATTAACTACGACTTTTGCCTCAATAAACTCCTAATTTGCTGCTTATTAATAGTTAGATAGTTGTTAAGTTTAGGTGTTGGGTAGGATTAGGGATGTACAATATGGTCTACAGAATATGTGCTTTATAATAAACAGCCAATATGTTAATAATAGGCATGCTAATAAGCAACTAGTTAATAGTGAGAATTAGTCCCTATACTAAAATGTTACCCTATATGTTAAATACAGAAGGTTTGCATTAATTGAATATTTTTTATTTTATTGTATTTTATTCTGCTAGGACATCTGTGTAATATAGTATATGCACTATAAACAACTGACACCAGAAGTTTAATTTTTATTGCAAAAATGACTGAAAAAGTGACAACAGTTTTATGTATGTATATATTTATTTATTTAATACAATTATGTTCAGGCAATTTAAATGTGAGATGTATAAACATCTATTTGTTTGTTTATCCCTGCCAAAGCATATAAATCATTTTTAATAAAACTTAAATAAATGCCATTGAAATAAAAAAGAAAGAAAAGAAACATTCGTATGTTATCAACAAGGCTCAATAAAGCTTTAAAATGAAGACATTTTAATACTGTGGTACTTTCCGGTAAACATATTCTGTGAGATCTGACATCAATTCCTGACTAAATTCCTGAAGATACACCGCATTTATGTTCTATTTAAAAAAAAAAAAATCTGTATTATAATATTTTCCTTGGAGGTAATATTTCCCTGGTTTTTGACTACTTTGTCATCTCCCCACAGGCATTTGTTTAACAAAAGTAAGTTGCACATCCTGAATTGCAAAAGTATGTAAAGATGAAAGTTTGTTGCTGCCGTAACTGACATATAATAGATATAGAGCTCATGACATCTTATTTTCAAACACACTTCAGAAGAAACATAATCCTTACAAATTGAGATATAATAGGAATTACTGAGACCAATATCATTTCTGCTGAGGAGGAAGAAGAGTATCACATTTTGTGACCTTGTTAGGAGATACATGCATAAAGTGTTTCTACCGGCGCATTTTAAACAAAGCAGATAGAATAAAGAAACTAGCTGAGAACTAGCTTTGAGAAACCAGCTCTGAGAAGACGAAACAATAAAGCAAAACTGGGTGTAACACACACACACACACACACACACTTTTGGTGCTGTGGTTTGTCCTTAAGCTATTTTATGCCTCTTCTATACCAGATTTCCCATGCACATAAGGCAATTTGTACTCCAGATGAAGCTGTTGTGTTCTCCATGCGATTTCTTTAGCCGTTCTCGTCTGTGAATCAGTGAGATCAGCTGGAATCTCGAGGGCCCTCTCTGAGAAATTCCCCATTGGTTTCTTTAATGAGTGCGTCTCTAGGCAGTAATGAGAGAGGCACATACGTACCATCTGAGAAGGTTACCAAGTAATTATTTCCCTACCACCAACCCTGTGGAAAAAAAATAAAACCTTATATGTAATCTGAGTTCAGTGCTGTACGTTTAATTGAGTGGCTGTGTTAAGTTAACTCTGATACGACATGTCTATTACAGCTGAATTAACACTGCCAAGCCTGCTGAGTACTACAGTGGGTTTTTGGTATTGCACTGTTTAAAAAAAATGACAATAAAAAATCAAAGTTAATAAAACAAAGATTACTGGAGTATGTTTTACAAGAAAATACAAACAAAAAAAGTAATCACATTTAATTCAGTGTGTTACTTGCCATTTCTTTGTAATCATTTTTTAAATGTATACTAGAAATTTCTGAGTGAAAATTGTTTTAAAGTAAATCCTACACCATTTTTTTTATGTGCAATGCAGTGCCATCAGTATTACCCTTTAATACCAGCATAGTAATGTCCCATTGTGCTCAATCAGCTCATAAGATGATATATGAGTTTGAGTGTGTCACGAGTCTGCTCTATGAACTTCCGTTCACTCACCACCAGAGGTCACATGCTCATTACATGGACTCTCACACTACACAGACTGTTACACTATATCCTGGACTACAGTTCCCATCATCCATTGCACTGATTGCACACAGCTGTAACCAATCACACGCTCACCTGAAAGGTACTAATAACACACACTATATAAATCAGTCTCACACCACCATTCAAGGCCGAGTATTGTTTAGCATTTATCACTCTTCTAGCGGTAGCTACCTTACGGAGCCAGTTCCAGGTCTAGTTCATAGTTCTTAGTCTAGTCTTGCCTTGCCTGTTTTCCTGTGTATTACGGATTACCCCTTTTGTCAAGCCCTCTGGATTCTGTTCGCCTATCGAAGACCCATGCTGGTCCTAGGATTACTCTTTGTCTTGCCTGTGTTGTACCTGTTTGTCATTGTTTGACCCATGCCTGTTATATAACCACGTCTTGGAAATAAAGCCTTGCATATGGATCCGCACGTCTCACGTCTCGTTCGCCCCGTTACAGAGTGTCTATGAGTTTAAAACTGAAATATTATAGAGATTGCTTAGATGTAAAGTGTAAATGGAAAATTCATACACACACACAATAATAATAATAATAATAATAATAATCAACACACTGTAACTACAAGCAGTATAGCTTTACAAATGCAATTCACTGGCACAGTTAGGTGCCATTCACATAGCGCACAGTTTTGCATTTAAAAACATCTAGAAGTGAATGGAATATCCAAGTCTTGAGACACATTGGTCCTGGAGGGCCAACATCCTGCAGAGTTTAGCTCCATCTTGTCCTAATATACCTGTCTGAAAGATTCTAGTAATCCTGAAGACCTTGATTACCTTAGTTCATAATTGTTTATTTGGGATTGGAGCTAAACTCTGCGGGACAGTGGCCTTCCAGGATCAGAATTGGACACCCCTGCCCTAAAGGGGCCATGGTAATGGTAAAATAAATAAATAAATGAATGAATATAGATAGATAGATAGATAGATAGATAGATAGATAGATAGATAGATAGATAGATAGATAGATAGATAGATAGATAGATAGATAGATAGATATTCATTTCAATACAGTGTTCTGGCATAAAACTCTAGATGGCGCAGTCCAATAGGTCTAACTCAATCTGACCTAATGACATCATTATCACATGGCTCAGCTGACTGGTTCTCTCCTGTATCGGTAGCCAATGAGCTCGCTGCACAACATTCAAATATATGACTAGTGCTTGCCATAGCAGTGCAGCTTGCTTCAGAAACCCTCCACCTTCCCCAGCTCCACCTGTATAGATCTGCTACGAGGTGGGTGATTCATGTACGCTATATGGGGGTTATTTCATGTATGTTATATTTGCAGCAGCAATATTTCTTACATGCTCACAGTAGCATGATGTGGATGTATTGGCAGTAGCAAGTCTCTGTACTTGCTCTGCCATAGCAGCAGCGTAGCAGATCTATTCCGCCAAGACCAAATACATTAACATTGTCATGTACTTTACCATGTCAATCCCTCCGAGAGTTGTCATGACAGAAATTTAATTTTTCTTTCCATCACTAAACTGCAAATGCACTGCCGTGTAACATTTAAGTATTGCATTTTGAAAGCTTTTTAACTGTACTACTGCATTTACTACATACTGCAGAACATAAAACTGCACTTTTCACTGTTGTAATACTGCAATCGCATTACAGCAGTCCCTTTTTAAAGGGTAATACAACAGTGAAGCTTGCCATAGCCTCTGTAGCATGAACAGGTCGCTGAGTATAAAAAAATGCATTTTCGCTTGTAGTTAGTCACTCTTATTTAATGCAATTTTGTTCTCCTTGCTTGTCAAGTAACATCAGTCCATTCCTGACAATATAATAGCCTTTGCTAATTTGTGGAATGTGTCACTTTTCTGTGTCGTCTTGCTAACCTGCTGCTGTGTTACTAAAACAGCCAGGCACTGAAGAGGGCTGCTTTTCATTAACACCCTACCAAACCACTAGAGTCCTACAGGGGGCCAATCAGCAATGGCAATGGGCTGACCTGCTCAAGCACACTTCACCCGAATCAGTGACTGTTACGGGGCCTTTAGAGCTGGAGGCAGGAGGCTTTCCGAAGGCTTTGTTTCTGAGAGCAGAAAGATCAGAGGCCCACTGTGGAGACACAGTAAAGTGTCCTCAGGAATTACGCTGGGCTCCACCTCATTAGACGTCGCTGTATGAGAGTAATGACAGGTGTACCGGGCCTGTGGGGCCCTGCTGTGGACTTTGACCCCCTTCACAGTGTGGGACAGCAGAGTCTCAACCATGGTAGATTTCCACCTTTGTAAAATGGCAGTTTGTTGATGGGGCAGGGCCATGGAGAGAAAAGTTACTACAAGGCACTAAAATTCAGCAGAAAAAAAAGAGCGAATTACATATTTGACATTAAACAGTTTCTATGTTAAAGGGGTCATATGATGCGATTTAAATTTTTCATTTCTCTTTGAAGTGTTGCAAGCTCTTGGTGCATAAAGAAGATCTGTAAAGTTGCAAAGACTAAAGTCTCAAATCCAAAGAGGTATTCTTTATAAAAGTTAAGAGTCAACCACGCCTACCTAAAACGGCTCGTTCTAACACGCCCCCACATGTCTACATCATGATGTGAGAAGATTTGCATAAGGCCGCCCAAATGTTTACACAAAGAAAGAAGGCGTAACTTTTATTCTCGCTGTACACTGTAAAAATTATGTAAAATTTATGGTACGTAAATAAATGAGTCGCTCCGGGACATGGCATCACAGTATGGTAAGGGACGTAGCATTTCCATCACACGCTTGAGGTATTCGGCCAATCACAACGCACTGGATAGCTGGCCAATCAGAGCAAACCTCGCTTTTCAAACCGATGAGCTTTGTAAAAATCGACGCATTTCAGAAAGGCGGGGCATAGAGGACAAACAATAATGTATAGTATGTGGAAAATAATGTTTTTTTAACCTTAAACCGTATAAACACATTTCATTACACCAAATACACAAAATAATGTTCTTTTTAGCAACATCATATGACCCCTTTAACATAGACTTTTACCGTTGATTAAAGTGCATCAAATAGAGGCTGGTGAAATTTTTACACTATAAGAAAAACACTCAAAAGTTTGGGGTCGCTTTACTTAAAGCATTTATATATATATATATATATATATATATATATATATATATATATATATAATGCATTATAAAAGTAGTTTTAATGCATTAATTATGCCTTGTAATGAATCTTATAATGCGTGCATTAATTATGCCTTGTAATGAATCTTATAATGCATTGTATGATCTCATGAATGATTGTAACCACAGTTATAATACATTATAATACTTATCTATTCATTGTTACACCTTTAGAAATGATAATGCATTAAAACACATGACAAACAAACCTTCAAATATTATAGTGCATTTTAACTTTGGTTGCAATTATTTATGAAAAGATATAATCCGTTACGATATACATTATTAATACCTTTTTAATGCAGTATGCATAAAGGCATGTTTCCGAATTGTCTTATATACTTGCCAAGGCTGCCTTTTTTTTTTAGGAATAAAAAATACAGTACAAACAGTAATATTACAAAATATTATGAAAATTCAAATGTCTGTTTTCTATTTTAATATATTTTAAAATATTTTTTTTCCTGTGATGAAAATTCAGCATCATCACTCCAGTCTTAAGTGTCACATGATCCTTAAGAAATCATTCTAATATGATGATTTGGTGCGCAAGAAACATTTTATTATTATTAGCCATGTTGAAACCGATTGTGCTGATGATATTTCATTATATTATTTTTTTGTTGTTTTGTTTTGTAAAAATATAGAAAGTTAGAAAATAAAAAGTTGAAAAGAATAACATTAATTTGAACTTGACTTTACTGTAAAATATAAGTCACTTTGGATAAAAGTGTCTGCTAAATGATTAAATGTATATGTTCATTTTAATCAGTTTAAATGGATAGTTCACCCAAAAATGAAAATGTGATGTTTATCTGCTTACCCCCAGGGCATCCAAGATATAGGTGACTTTGTTTCTTCAGTAGAACACAAACTAAGATTTTTAACACAAACCGTTGCAGTCTGTCAGTCTTATAGTGGAGGTGAATGGGAATCAATGTTTTTGTCTTTGGGAAAATAAGAAAGTATGTTTGATTATTATTTAAAAAGTTTTGTTTTGATACAGAAAGTACTCTGGTTTGATACCTAGGTAGAAAAGTAATAATCTAAAAGTAATGCTTCTCCTTACAAAGCTACAGTAGACTATTTGATAACAGAGACACAAAACGGCACAGAAAGGCAGGCGATTTTTGCTGAACAATTTTTTTTATACAACATCCTCTAGATTTCAGGCAACCTGGATTTTTTTTTAAGTAAGATGATAATATATTTAGACTTTTTTTTTTAAATGAGACTTGACAGTGCAAAGCCTATGCATATTTCTCAGCAATCTGATTCAGTTCCAATGTGTCAAATATGATGAGACTGCTTTATATAGAGCTAAACACGTGTTCTAGGTCACTGTGAACTTACTGCACTTTGTCTAGCACTTACTGATCAAATCAGGCCGATGGCAACAGGTTGATTTCCTCTGGTCTGAAAGGCAAACACGAGTTTAAACCCTGCCATTGAACAAAGAGCTCAACCTTTATTTTGCCAAACTTGTGCTGAATTGGAATAATACTCTCGATGACCCTCGGTGACCCAGTTCTCAATGTCAGCAAACCATGTGTTGACATGGGAACAGAGAGGAATGCCAGGTATGAACACGTTTCGGAAGTTGCTCGGTGTGGGTGTTTTGTCTGTGTCCACAGATGTGTGGCTGAAGGAGTGCTGAAGACGCTGACCTCAAAGGAAACAGATTAAGCCTAACCTTACTCAATAATAGCTATAAAACAAAGGAATGCATGCAGGGAGGATGTAAAAGTATGCAAAAAACATTTAGTTCATTTATCTAAAAGGATAAAAGCACATTTTCACTGCTACTTTCAGCTTTAAAAATTATTTGTCATGATTGTTTTACACAGTGGCGCCTGCAGGTGTACGGCTGTACGCACTGTGCGTACCATGAGCGCTCAGACTGACCTGAGATTTGCCCCGTAAACATTTCAGTAGTTATTGTAGGCCTGTGTGTCCCGACTGAACCAGCCATGCCATTAATTATGAATTTATCAGTCTTTTGCATGCCAAAGTCAATTTCTGCATATAAACATTGCTCCGAATAGAAGTAGAAAATCATGCTATACGCACTTCTGTCATGTGTCGTATTCCCATAGGTTGATGGGGATCAGCTGAGAGTCAGCTGATGCGAGCTTAACTAACGTGACCTGCCAGAACTAACGCTACGCTAGATTTTCATGAGATCGGGTTAGCCTACAGCAATTAATTTGTAGGCTATTCTACAAATGGGAATACAACGAATTCATGACAATGTTTTACATTCAAGCTACCCATAAAATTTATAGCGTAAAGTACTTTAAAAGCGTCTGGAATGCGATAAAGTAATTTTTTAAAGCTGTGTTTAAAGCATTTGCTGTATGGATTAAAAAAAGCTAATAAATAATTCACATATCATTGTAGCAAATCCTTTCAATTTTAAGGTATTCAAAACAGAGCAACATAAAAATCAGAAAACATAAGCAGCTATACAATTATAGGACAACATTTTACATATATGCCATTATAATTTGTGTACAGACTTATAAAATAAAATGCAAATTATAATCGGGCCTGTTTTAGGTTTTTCCTTATTTTTATATTTTAGACATCCATCAATTATGGCGATGAAAAAAATGACTCGCCATCTCCTCATTGGACGTGCCTTTAGAGAGAAATGCATCTTTACGGATTACATAATGAAAGTTTCTATTTTTGATTTGAATTATTTCGTTTTAAAGTAGTAATTTATATACTGTATATTTATCATGCCTGTGAGGCAATTCGCTGAGTTTAGGTTCATCATTGTGAAGTGCTCCTGCTCAAGACCGAGACGGCAGAAAGCTTTTGTTTTTTTTATTTTATAAAAGCACGTTTTGTTGATATTGTGAGTGCACACAAATAAAAGTAGACCCTTTACAGTTTAGAATGACGTATTACTCTTACCTTTATGAGCACAAATGACTGCATATTTTAAGTTGTTTCCACTGTTAGAAAAAAAAAGCTGGCGCCTCCATGTCCCACAAAGTGCGCTTCAGCTTCCAATCGCTGCACAAACGATTGGATATGCATCTAACAGTGCACATTTATCTAGGTTAAACATTAAAACAAACATTGTGATATGCTTGAACTGTTTTATATCTATAGATTTTATTTTAGGCAAGTCGTGATGATTTGAGATCATCTCACTGTCTGCCGCTGGCCGCTTGGTCATTACTTTATAAAACAAAAACTTACATTTAACGAACAAAGAAATGCTACAAACGTTTTTCTAAATTAACTTTATAAAAAAACAAAACTAAATATAATCACTTTTCCATTACATACAAAACTGAATTAACAGTATTATAAGCTGTTTTGGGAGAAGGGGAAAAAAGAGGGGCTTGGGCCTATATTTGAGGCTCGTGCAGGGCTCTAATCCACTTCATCCAACACTGTTTTGTTCCCTGTTGTTTTCATCTATGAACATGCTCTTGATATAGGTATTTTACCATTTTGTTAAGTTTAAAACGTGTGACACATTCGTTCTGCTCTCACAGATCATTTGGGCAGAACGGGAACGCACAGAAAAAAACTGTGCGTATCCTCGGAAAAGAAATCCTGCAGGCGCCCCTGGTTTTACATACTGTATAATATTTCCAAAACATTTAAATAAATAAATAGTACACTGAAGAACAACCTGTAAAAATGGTGCACAATGTATTGTATTAGTATGAAGCAATTATCTGTTTTTATTTTTCTCAGGTGTTTTGCCTGTATTTAGAATTTTGTACTTCATTGCAGTGTTTTTTTTGGTTAACAGAAATGTCTGTAAAATTGCTGGATAATATCCTAGCAAAAAAAATAAATATATATATATATATATATATATATATATATATTCACTGTAAAAATAATATTGTTAGACCATGCCTCCATGCCATATAATTAAGATCCAGCCACCGAATGCCAGATCCTGTCAGAAAATATCCATCTTAGTTGCGTTTGTCTGAGTGCTCAGACTTCATCTGAAGAACACAAATTCAACAAGTACTGCTATACCAAACTGCTTCAAAACAACATCCCAAAAACCTTGAGTTTCCATAAACATTCCCTCGTATCTCTTATTCATGAAGACAAACAGCCCTTGAACCACACAGTCATGAGACTAAACAACAATGGAGAAAAAAACAACAACAACAATAGAATAGAATAGATTAGATAAATTAATGCATCAATAAAATTTATATATAAATGACTATGATTATTATAAATGATTATTTGATTAAATAAAATAATAAAATGATAAAATGATTATAAATGAATAAATGAATGAAGATTAAATGAATGAATAAATGAATATTAATTGCTGTTTAACTGTTAATTGCTGCTGATGGTGGGTCCTTATCTATTCTTGTTTTGCTTGATTTGAGTTCAGCTTTTGATACCATTTCACACAATATTTTGTTAAACCGTTTATCTGCTATTGGTATCTCTGGTATTCCTCTCGCTTGGTTTACTTCATACCTTTCCAATCGTACACAGTTCGTACAATTAAAAAGTTTTCATTCCCATCCCTTTTCTGTTAGTTGTGGCGTCCCCCAAGGTTCTGTCCTAGGTCCTCTGTTGTTTCTAATCTATCTTCTCCCACTTGGTAATATCTTTTCTAAATTTGGTATTACATTTCACTGTTACGCTGATGATACACAACTTTGTGTATCTACTAAGCCTGATTCCATTCTTCCACCTATCTGCCTTATTAACTGTCTTCACAAAATAAAAACCTGGTTCTCCGCCAATTTTCTCAAACTTAATGGAAATAAGACTGAAGTACTCCTTGTAGCCACTAACTCTGTTCTCTCTAGGTCCTGTAGTTTTTCTTTATCCATTGATGGTTCCTCCGTTTCTCCTTCTCGCCAGGTTAAGAACTCGGGGGGGGGGGGTCATCTTTGACAGCACTCTTTCATTTGAAGCTCACATTAATAGTATAACCCGGTCTTGTTACTTTCATCTCCGTAATATTGCTCGCCTTCGTTCATCTCTAACTCCACACAGTACTGCCATTCTAGTTCACTCACTTGTCACGTCTCGCATCGACTACTGTAATTCTCTTTTATTTGGTTTATCACACAAGCTTCTCCATAAACTCCAGTTGATTCAGAATTCAGCTGCTCGTATCATAACCCGGACTCCATCTATACAACACATTACTCCATCTCTTAAACAGCTTCATTGGCTTCCCATCAAATTTCGCATTGAATTTAAAATTCTTCTTCTCACGTATAAAGCTCTCCATAACCTCGCTCCAACTTACCTCTCAGATCTTATTCAGCCCTACACCACTTCTCGAACCCTTCGTTCTTCCTCACTGGGTCTTCTCCATACACCCACGGCTCGTTTAACCACCATGGGTCATAGAGCCTTTAGCCGTGCTGCTCCTTGCCTTTGGAATTCTCTTCCAGCTAACATCCGCAACTTAGATTCATTATCCCAATTCAAAGCTAAACTCAAAACTCACTTATTCAGAGTAGCTTATCCTACATGATTACTGGCAACACTCTAATCTTTAATTGTTTTTTTAACTGCTCCTTTTCTATTTATGGTTCATTGATATTGCTGTTTATTGTTATTTATTGCTGTTTTATTTATTGTTCATGATGTACGGTGACCTTGAGTGATTTGAAAGGTGCCTTAAATAAAATGTATTATTATTATTATTAATATAAAACAAAGAAAGTAAAACACAACACATATGTATGATTCCTCTTTGAAGCAAAACGCACACAGTTTGCATTTGAGGATCCTCCGGTCCTTCATTATGATCAATAATACATGGTATATAACATATGTGTTTCCCTCAACAGTTGTGGTTGGACAAACTGATAATGACATTGTGAGAAACCCTTTCCTTGTGGTTGTTTTGCTTTGAATAACATATAAATATTACATCTTTTGGCATATCTTTTTTTTAATAAATGGATCTTATTGTATATTGTAACTTGTTTATATCACATTTCATGGTTTCTCCTGTTGGGTTTTTTATTTTTTATTTTTTTTACATGTGGTTGCAGGGGCTTAGTAAGCTATGGAGTATAATTATATAATTATATTAATTATACATGTGTAAGAGTGTATAACCAGACAGAGAAAGTATGGGGAATGAAATTGCATCAGAAGAATCGCCTCAAAAACTGTTTAAAAATGTCATTAAATCACAAGTAGCACTAACGCTGTGCCATAAACATCATGATCCAAACTGCTGTTAGCCTCCTTCAAAAAGTGCAGGTACTCAAATAAATGTCATAATTCATTATTTATAGTTGATTTTACAAACACAACTGTGAATTTATTAGCTTACTTCATAGTACATCCCATGTGTGGGAACTTGCCATCAGCTGTCATCTGCCTTAAAAGCACTTTGAGTGTTTTTGTGCCTCACTAGTCCTTGTTTGCTATGACACATGATGCCAGTAGGAGAAAGGCTAAATGGGGAAACCATTCACGACTGAAAAAGACCGAAAAGGAAACATGTATACATCTCCAACGGTTTATCAATAACTGCATAATCCACCACCTCAAGGGGTTTTCTGTCATTTTGTTGGGTAACAAATACACATGGAAGAGTTCTGTTTAATCTTTTCCTGCCCGGTGTGCAGTCACATTGTTTGCCAAAAGAATTTGTCCTACAAAAATGGTGAAATTTAATACAAACCTATTGTGACAGGAAACAAACTTACCGTCCTGAACTGATAAAGCACGGGACTGCAGCAATTGTTTGGATGTGAGATACTATGGGAGAGGCCTCAGGGACTATCCATTCACTTTTATGGAGGCACAGATAATTCAAGGAGTTCCAGGAACACCCAGACATTCTCATGTTGTTCTTTTACAACTGACACCGAAATCATGTGTGGAGCGCATGATAAGAAACAGGCTATAGGCAGAGATGATTGCTCCTATACGCTCATGTGTAAAAGCTCATCTTCTTTCAGACGGTGGGTGTGGTAGTGAATCTAATCTGTCCTTGTGTAGCATGTCTAACACTATCTCATCTTCAAATTGTTTTAAGCATTATCTTGTACTTGGCATTATCTCATCAAAGATAAGATAGATGCACAGATGCTTACATTAATACATTTTGTGTTGAATTGTAAATATCACTGCTTTGCTGTGTGGTTGTGTAAAAACATCCTATCCTTTGCACTGTGGAGATATCTTTAGCAATAAATCACCAATCACCATTCACTGTTCTGGTTAGCTATTGAAGTTTAGTATTATATCTATAGATATAGTAATATTATATTAATAGATCTACAGTAGAATATCCATTCATTCTGTTTTTTAATATAATGGTGAATGCCTTTTAAGAACCATTGATGATTTCTGGTTTTGTTTATTTTAATATTTTACTCAAAATTAGATATTTTAATTACTTATTTGTTTATTTTTTTTAATTTATTTATGTTGATGCTTTGGGAATATTTGTCTACATAAAAATGTAAAGATGCAATTAATACTTTATATTAAAATGATATATTATTAGTAATATATCATATTTACTATTTTATATACTATTAATAATATATAATATTTACTATTATTTTATTTTATTTTAGGAATGTAAAAATAAATCACCTTCAACTTAAAAGCAACTAAAGCTTTTAAGTTGAAGGTGATTTATTTTTACATTCCTAAAATAAAATAAAATAATAGTAAATATTATATATTATTAATAGTATATTTAGTTTTCAGTTGCTGCCTTTAATTCTTAAGTATAAATTTGCTGTACAAATCTTTTCAACTTATTTTTAAACATTTGGTTTGTTGAATAATACAAAACATTATGTTAAAATTATGGAAATGTTAGTTAAATTATTTTGTTAAAGTAATGGAAACATACCTGTACCTGATGCGTAGCACACTGATCCAAACAGTGATTCACAGGCAGACAGACATGAACAGAGAGGTTTTATCAAGAATTGTTGAGGACATTTCCAAAACTAAAATAAAATAAAATATTCAACTCCTCTGTCTTGCTTAAAGGCACAATATGTAATTTTCGCCGCTGGAGGGCACGTATTCAAAATAAACAAAGAGGCAAAGGCGTAGTTTGATGACGCTGTGACTGAGTGTGGAATCATGGGAGTTGTGGTCTTCATCCCCACAGCCGATGCAATCCGACGGGACTCGGGCAGAAATCATGTTCATGGATGAGCTAATGATTTATTAACGTAGTAGAATAAAGCAGGGTGAGGCTGAAAGCCGTCGAAGCGAAACGAGGCCGCTGAACGAGCGCGACACACGGCTCGAAAGCAGCAGAGCTTTTATTATGCCACAGTCGACCGCTTCCGCTCCTTCCGGTCGTGCGTATGTGGGGTAAAGCAGCGCTGTTTTATCATACTAGATACATTTGTATGTATAATTCAATTCTGTTATAATTCTACTCTGTGCGGTCGTCACTGGTCTATTAAAACACACAACATATTAAAGCGTCTTTGGTGTTTCCATGTTTTCTACAAACCGGAAATCGAGAGGTTATATCATTGGCAGGCGACACGATGACACTATAGACACGGTTCGTGTCACTAGTTAAAATTGCTTATTTCTCTGGATTTAAACATTCTTCGAAACATTTGGGATAATGCAAGTACACAAGTCAGCAAAATATATAACACTGTTCTAGTGGTTTTGGGATATTTTAATAAAAAAATCTTACATATTGTGCCTTTAAGCTCATTTTAATATCTAACATTTTATCTACAGCAATTCAATAATAATTTCAGCTAATTACAGATTACATTTAATAAAGCTTTTATTACAATTTTGAATCAGTTCTGTTATAATTCTACTCTGTGCGGTCGTCACCGGTCTATTAAAACGCACAACATATTAAAGCGTCTTTGGTGTTTCCATGTTTTCTACAAAACAAAACCAGAAATCGAGAGGTTATATCATTGGCAGGCGACACGATGACACTATGGACACGGTCCGTGTCACTAGTTAAAATTGCTTATTTCTCTGGATTTAAACATTCTTCGAAACATTTGGGATAATGCAAGTACACAAGTCAGCAAAATATATAACACTGTTCTAGTGGTTTTTGGATATTTTAATAAAAAAATCTTACATATTGTGCCTTTAAGCTCATTTTATATCTAACATTTTATCTACAGCAATTCAATAATAATTTAAGCTAATTACAGATTACATTTAATAAAGCTTTTATTACAATTTTGAATCAGTTTTACTGATATTTTCAACATATATATATATATATATATGCATTCTATTTTAGTCAAAGTTTAACTAAAATTAGAAATGTTGGCAACTAGCTGAAAAAAAAGATTAAGTTCATATTTATTTGATTTCAAGCTTTAATTTTAGTTTCAGATTTAGTTTTAATTAACTACTAGCCTGGAAATGATGCACAATAAAAAATATCCTGCTTACTTGATTTTTATTTATTTATTATTATTTTTTTATTTAAACATTACATTCCATTAAACATTAAATGTAATAACATTACACTGATGCTGTTATCTACTTTAATTAAATTACATTAATAAACAACTTATTGTGGCAAAATTGTTGGTCATGATGCGCTGGGCAGTTAAAAATGGATAAACAATCAAAATAGATCATTGTTAATAATAAATAAATATTGTGCAATAAATATTGTTAGAGTTTATGGTTGTTTGTTTATTTAAACATTTGTTTGAACAATCATAGACTTTAAAATGCTATAAATATTTATTCAGTAGATTTTCTATTTCTAAGATTTAAAAGATAAAACAATTAAATATAGACATTAAAAGCATTTGCATAGTAGCAGAAATAAAAATAGAAATCTCGTTTTAATATAAATCAATTCCCGTTTCTGTATTTGAACAAATACCTATACAAAGTATAATTTAAGTGTCCAATACACAAATGTACATACACTGCACTGACATCATGCACATTTGCTCTAGACAAAAGGAATTTCACACTGGCTACATCATGTAAACACAAAGTAGCCAATTAGCAATTAGTCCTAAAATAGTTCACATTGTCTGCATGGTCTTCAGCTCTGTTCTTAGCTCACTCTGAAGTGGAGTATAGATGGTTCTTTGTGGTCGTCATTTAGGGGTGAAGCCAAAATGTAAAGAGTGAACTTAGTTTTACCTTCCTGACGACATGCCTGACCTTGAGACCATCTCCAACCTTTGACACCTGACCGTCCCACGGGGCACTAATGATGACTAAATCATCTGCTAAAAAGCACACCTGGTTACTATATGCTTCATAAAAGACCAAGCATTCAAATAAAAAGAATGCAAAAAAGGGATCAATTTGTATCACTCATTTGTGACCCTGGAGCACAAAACCAGTCTTAAGTCGCTGGGGTATGTTTGTAGCAATAGCCAAAAATACATTGTATGGGTCAAAATTATTGATTTTTCTTTAATGGCAATAATCATCAGGATATTAAGTAAAGATTATGTTCCATGAAGATATTTTATAAATTTCCTACCGTAAATATATCAAAAATTCATTTTTTTATTAGCAATATGCAATGCTAAGAACTTCATTTGGACAACTTTAAAAGTGATTTTCTTAATATTTAGATTTTTTTGCACACTCAGATTCCAGATTTTCAAATAATTGTATCTCGGCCAAATCATGTATAGATTAAAAAAAAAAAAAAAAAAAAAGGACCCTTATGACTGGTTTTGTGGTCACATTTGGTTCTTCAGATCTTTGGTTAACACTTTCTAACATATTTCTAAATATATTTGTAGACTGCAAGATAAAAGAAAAAGAAATTCTCCAAAACTCAAAAAAGGGTTGGTTTTTGCTCATGTTATCACCAATGTATGCGATCGGGTATGCAATACAATAAATGAGTAAAAGGTGAATATAAAAACACCTGTTTGTTAACAATGCATGTGCCAACAATATAATTGTGAATTTGATCATAATTGCTCATACCCCTGCAGGGCTACAATAAATCTGAGCGCTCATTGAGGTTCGCATATAATTCCAACCATATAAAATCAGAAGGAAAGCCCGCTCAATGAGGAATTCCCATGCTTGACTTAACCCACCACGTCCTCAGAGTAACAAAAGAGCTAAATCATGTCGTACTGCTTCCCACAGATGGGCTTCCTTCTCTGTTGACAAAGGCATGCAAAATAGTATTTACAGATGGCAGAGCGGGATCTGGCTCTCCAGCATAAAGGCTTCCCTTTTGAGAGCCGTTTAAGGGCCATGAGAAAACATCTGAGCTGAAGTGTGTGGCGCTTGTACTGCGATCCACATCCCTCCCTCCCTCCAGGACCACATTGCTGGAGTCTTTCACAGCAGTCTGTGGATTTAGGAAGCAGATGCTTGCAGAGACGCCACTGCTGTGAGCTCATATAGAGGATGTGACATGCATGTTATGTTCAGTCCCCTGCCGCTCATATTCTCTGAAAGGACAGTCCAATGAGTGTATGTGGCATTTGTTTGCACTGTCAGACTTCTGGAGGCCCCGTGGTAAATATGCACTAAACTCTCACATCTCTGAGACTAGGGTATGCGCTGCGCATCTGATCTTGTGGGATTGACCTTTGGCCTTTTGCATGCATTTGTTTTGTTTCCCAAACTGTAGCTGGATCTGAGATTGTTTGCAATCTTACACATATTGTGCTCAATATGTCGATAAGGTCTGAGGTCATGTAAAAACTTTAAACTGTGTTCTTTTATTGGTTAAAGGTCATAAACAATTAAGTTTCCTTGTTACGTTCCTTGTTACATACTGTGCATGCACTTACTGTATTATGCATAATTACATGCAATTAACCCTAATCCTAACCCTATAGTACATGTTGAAAAAATATTACACAGTACTAAAAATGTATAATTACACTGTAATAAAGACATCATAAAATAAAATGTATTCCTATTTTACTCTCCATGTAAACACCTTTAATATTGTTCTGCACTCTCAGGAAAACTGTCACTATACTTTTGCACTTTTGTACCTTATTTTCCCCATAGGGTGATTATTAGTACCTTACAGATACATGTTATAACCTAAAGTGTACACATTAGTACCTAAATAGTACATATGAATTAGTCAATTGGTCAAAACCAGATGAAAGCTTGGAGAAAAATGTTTGTTAAGTCTATTTTTGTTCAGCTTTATAATGAACCGATGATTATAAATTATTTTTCTATAGTTTTTTTTTCTTTTTTTATACATGAAGTCAACACAGAGTCCCTACACAGAGAGTGTTTGGCACAATTTTCAGACAAAAAAATACAATTCCACATAATTTCACAATTTCTTTGTTGTTCTCCATCTGTGGTCTGAGGTTATGAAGGTATTCCCTTCAGGGGGGTCAAGTTTGGGTTACTGGATGGGCATCAGTCGAATTATAGTTTAGAATTTTTAGTTTAAAATGTGTTAGATGTGTTGTAATAATGTCATGTGAAGCTGCAGTCTTCAGTGAATAACTGGATATGTTTGGTCTGTTCCTTACATAAACTGGCTTTAGAAGACTTTTAAGGTACTTATGGTGTGTGTGTGTGTGTGCATGTTTATGTGGTATATGAGGACACAAATTTGTATAATAACATGGGTATGACATAGGTATTACAACGAGAAGGTGATTTATGAGGGCATTTTCATTGTCCCAGTAATTCAAAAGGCTTATAAATAATTCAGAATGAGTTTTTTTGAAAATCTAAAAATGCAGAAAGTTTCCTGTGAGGGGTAGGTTTAGGGGTAGGGTTGGTGTAGGACAATAGAAAATACGGTTTGTACAGTATAAAAACCATTACGCCTATGGAGAGCCCCCATAAACCATAAAAAAGTGTGTGTGTGTGTGTGTGTGTGTGTGTGTGTGTGTGTACCTGGTATTCCCTACATTATGGGGACCAAATGTCCCCACAATGATAGTAATACCAGTCATTTTTGACCTTGTGGGGATTTGTATTTTTTTTTTGGTCCCCGTAAGGAAAACGGCTGAGAAATCATACAGGATGTTTTTTGAAAATGTAAAAATGCAGAAAGTTTTGTTTTGTGTTAGGGGTAGGTTTAGGGTAAGGGGATATAAAATAAAGTTTGTAGAGTATAAAAACCATTAGAACTATGGAGAGTCCCGGAAACCATATATACTAATGTGTGTATTTTGCCATTATGGGCCATGAACTGACAATGTATAAATAAGAGGCACATGAAAAGTCTTTAAAAATTCTATGAAAAAAAAAAAATCTGCCTTTGGTTTGGAACAACAGTTCATTAATGACTGATGATTTTTGTAAATGATTTTTACATTTTGTGTGAACTGGTCTTTTCATTAAAGTGAACATAAACAAAAATCATGCATAAAAAATCCCAGATGCTTATGGCCAAAGGGCAGTTGCTATCCAACATATGTCTCCATGAATGAGTGTTCATAGCTTGTTTTGTTTCTTTTTTTGATTTCTTAAAAAAAATTAAAAATAACATTCAAGATCCACGCTGAGATTTTGATATAGACAGCGGAATAGCCAGCTTGGAAAATGTCACTCATCTAGCTCCTCTGTGTCAGCTATTACTGAAGCACAGTAGGACCCCGCAGACAGTGACACCACACAGGAAGAGCTCCAAAACATCCACTGGGAACAGAGGAAGTGGAGAAGAAAGAACAGATGCTGTGAGGGCTTCAACCATGGTGCTAAAAGCAGTCAGTCGTAAGAAATCACAGATGATTTTAACTGCTATATCGAGGGTATATGAAACAGTCACAGGTTGATCATGAGGAAGATTTATCTCTGTACAAAGAATCCTTTTGCATGGTGCATTGAGCTTCATGACATGGTTTTGGATGATATATGTGAGATTCCAGATGTTAAGAATCAGAAACATGTATAAAATAAAAAAAAAAAAAAAAAAAAAAGGACCCTTATGACTGGTTTTGTGGTCACATTTGGTTCTTCAGATCTTTGGTTAACACTTTCTAACATATTTCTAAATATATTTGTAGACTGCAAGATAAAAGAAAAAGAAATTCTCCAAAACTCAAAAAAGGGTTGGTTTTTGCTCATGTTATCACCAATGTATGCGATCGGGTATGCAATACAATAAATGAGTAAAAGGTGAATATAAAAACACCTGTTTGTTAACAATGCATGTGCCAACAATATAATTGTGAATTTGATCATAATTGCTCATACCCCTGCAGGGCTACAATAAATCTGAGCGCTCATTGAGGTTCGCATATAATTCCAACCATATAAAATCAGAAGGAAAGCCCGCTCAATGAGGAATTCCCACGCTTGAATTAACCCACCACGTCCTCAAAGTAACAAAAGAGCTAAATCATGTCGTACTGCTTCCCTCAGATGGGCTGCCTTCTTTGTTGACAAAGGCATGCAAAATAGTATTTACAGATGGCAGAGCGGGATCTGGCTCTCCAGCATAAAGGCTTCCCTTTTGAGAGCCGTTTAAGGGCCATGAGAAAACATCTGAGCTGAAGTGTGTGGCGCTTGTACTGCGATCCACATCCCTCCCTCCCTCCAGGACCACATTGCTGGAGTCTTTCACAGCAGTCTGTGGATTTAGGAAGCAGATGCTTGCAGAGACGCCACTGCTGTGAGCTCATATAGAGGATGTGACATGCATGTTATGTTCAGTCCCCTGCCGCTCATATTCTCTGAAAGGACAGTCCAATGAGTGTATGTGGCATTTGTTTGCACTGTCAGACTTCTGGAGGCCCCGTGGTAAATATGCACTAAACTCTCACATCTCTGAGACTAGGGTATGCGCTGCGCATCTGATCTTGTGGGATTGACCTTTGGCCTTTTGCATGCATTTGTTTTGTTTCCCAAACTGTAGCTGGATCTGAGATTGTTTGCAATCTTACACATATTGTGCTCAATATGTCGATAAGGTCTGAGGTCATGTAAAAACTTTAAACTGTGTTCTTTTATTGGTTAAAGGTCATAAACAATTAAGTTTCCTTGTTACGTTCCTTGTTACATACTGTGCATGCACTTACTGTATTATGCATAATTACATGCAATTAACCCTAATCCTAACCCTATAGTACATGTTGAAAAAATATTACACAGTACTAAAAATGTATAATTACACTGTAATAAAGACATCATAAAATAAAATGTATTCCTATTTTACTCTCCATGTAAACACCTTTAATATTGTTCTGCACTCTCAGGAAAACTGTCACTATACTTTTGCACTTTTGTACCTTATTTTCCCCATAGGGTGATTATTAGTACCTTACAGATACATGTTATAACCTAAAGTGTACACATTAGTACCTAAATAGTACATATGAATTAGTCAATTGGTCAAAACCAGATGAAAGCTTGGAGAAAAATGTTTGTTAAGTCTATTTTTGTTCAGCTTTATAATGAACCGATGATTATAAATTATTTTTCTATAGTTTTTTTTTCTTTTTTTATACATGAAGTCAACACAGAGTCCCTACACAGAGAGTGTTTGGCACAATTTTCAGACAAAAAAATACAATTCCACATAATTTCACAATTTCTTTGTTGTTCTCCATCTGTGGTCTGAGGTTATGAAGGTATTCCCTTCAGGGGGGTCAAGTTTGGGTTACTGGATGGGCATCAGTCGAATTATAGTTTAGAATTTTTAGTTTAAAATGTGTTAGATGTGTTGTAATAATGTCATGTGAAGCTGCAGTCTTCAGTGAATAACTGGATATGTTTGGTCTGTTCCTTACATAAACTGGCTTTAGAAGACTTTTAAGGTACTTATGGTGTGTGTGTGTGTGTGCATGTTTATGTGGTATATGAGGACACAAATTTGTATAATAACATGGGTATGACATAGGTATTACAACGAGAAGGTGATTTATGAGGGCATTTTCATTGTCCCAGTAATTCAAAAGGCTTATAAATAATTCAGAATGAGTTTTTTTGAAAATCTAAAAATGCAGAAAGTTTCCTGTGAGGGGTAGGTTTAGGGGTAGGGTTGGTGTAGGACAATAGAAAATACGGTTTGTACAGTATAAAAACCATTACGCCTATGGAGAGCCCCCATAAACCATAAAAAAGTGTGTGTGTGTGTGTGTGTGTGTGTGTGTGTGTGTGTACCTGGTATTCCCTACATTATGGGGACCAAATGTCCCCACAATGATAGTAATACCAGTCATTTTTGACCTTGTGGGGATTTGTATTTTTTTTTTGGTCCCCGTAAGGAAAACGGCTGAGAAATCATACAGGATGTTTTTTGAAAATGTAAAAATGCAGAAAGTTTTGTTTTGTGTTAGGGGTAGGTTTAGGGTAAGGGGATATAAAATAAAGTTTGTAGAGTATAAAAACCATTAGAACTATGGAGAGTCCCGGAAACCATATATACTAATGTGTGTATTTTGCCATTATGGGCCATGAACTGACAATGTATAAATAAGAGGCACATGAAAAGTCTTTAAAAATTCTATGAAAAAAAAAAAATCTGCCTTTGGTTTGGAACAACAGTTCATTAATGACTGATGATTTTTGTAAATGATTTTTACATTTTGTGTGAACTGGTCTTTTCATTAAAGTGAACATAAACAAAAATCATGCATAAAAAATCCCAGATGCTTATGGCCAAAGGGCAGTTGCTATCCAACATATGTCTCCATGAATGAGTGTTCATAGCTTGTTTTGTTTCTTTTTTTGATTTCTTAAAAAAAATTAAAAATAACATTCAAGATCCACGCTGAGATTTTGATATAGACAGCGGAATAGCCAGCTTGGAAAATGTCACTCATCTAGCTCCTCTGTGTCAGCTATTACTGAAGCACAGTAGGACCCCGCAGACAGTGACACCACACAGGAAGAGCTCCAAAACATCCACTGGGAACAGAGGAAGTGGAGAAGAAAGAACAGATGCTGTGAGGGCTTCAACCATGGTGCTAAAAGCAGTCAGTCGTAAGAAATCACAGATGATTTTAACTGCTATATCGAGGGTATATGAAACAGTCACAGGTTGATCATGAGGAAGATTTATCTCTGTACAAAGAATCCTTTTGCATGGTGCATTGAGCTTCATGACATGGTTTTGGATGATATATGTGAGATTCCAGATGTTAAGAATCAGAATAATAACTTTACTGAAATGTAAAACACTTCTTGTCAACATAATTCACAACTAAAACGAGCTGGTTGTCAACGGGCAATTCGTCACCATGAGAACAGCCCCGTCACCTATATAATACTATGCAACTGTAAGAATGTCAAGCAAACATACATGGAGAGGTGAAAAAGAATACAGTAGTGAAAGAATACAAATGCATTCATTTAGTATCAATGGCTGAACAAAGTAGAAAGTTGAATCTGAGATACTCATATAGGCCAAGCAAAATAAGTTGTGTGTACCTTAAGCATAGATGTGAAATGGGTTGTAAAAACTGCAAAACTTGGTTCGACTATTTTTAATCTGGAAAAGATGCATCTGTCTAATTAAGTATTATATATGCATTTACTGAGTTATATTATTGTATAGGATATTTTTATATTATTATTGTAGTGTATATGCATTTTCTTCCAATGCACTTTATAAATTAATATATATTTTTAAAATCATATTATGCATATAATAAGTTTTAATTTTTAAGTTAAGAACAGCCTGCTTTATTCACAGTGCAGTGTAAAGAGATTAGAACACCTCTCATAAGAAAAAAAAAAGTTTGCGATTGGGTCTGCAGGAGTTTGGACAGACTTTGATACCACGGCTCCACCTTACGATCACTACCACACAGAAAATAGTGATCGTGGGGTCTTTAACATTCTGCAGTGGCTCCAGAGCACATCCATGATCAGGGCAGGTTTGCTGGGAGAATTTCTTTATTCAGTCTAGGTTGCTATGATCATTACCTAACCTTGTAGAGTGTGTTCACTGAGCAAACTAACCTGTTAACTAGGCAAGTGAGTGCAGTTCATGAGTGTTTCATGAACGTACAGCCCTACGGGTGTTGGCAGTCTGCCACAGCCTTTCAAATATTCAGAAGTCTTTACCTGCGCTTGAGTGCTCTTAGAGAAAATGTCTCATCATTCCAAAATATCTCTGACAGCAGTAAGGTCTGGATATTGACATTGTTAACAAAGGATACAGAAATTTGAAATTGTTGCACACTTTATTTTTCATATCATGAACTGTTTTTTACAGCACTTTTTAATTTAGGTTGATGTAATTTATAAATACACTACTGTTCACTGCTAATTCTTGCTAACTTTTTATTGTGTTTGCAGACCTTAACAAATGAAAGTCAAGGCCCAGTCTTATCTTTATTCCTGATCCTTTTTGTGTTTATTACAGAGGGCAAGGTCAATTCCAGCATTGGCTAAAGTGTTGGGGAGTAAAAGTGTCAATGTTACTAACTTAACTACATTTTTCAGCAGTGTGACAGTATCTCATCTGTTACAAGATACTTTGCTAAGTATGGGTGCAGCGTGACAAATCGCTAAATGACTCGCATTTTCTTTCATGTCACATTGAGTTGCACACACAGCTTTACTGCTCAGCACGATGAAGCAATGATCAAACGCAATATCTTGAATGCCCTCTTTCTTTCATATATGTATGGTTTTGATAAATCTGATTCATTTTAGTCAGTTGCTGCATTTGGACAGTTTGTTTAAATGAACCAGTTCGAAAACAATTCGACCAGTATCCACCCGCATCTTCCAGTCGCAGGCTATCCGAAGCTGGTTATGCTCCAGTGATGTAGGTATGTTCCTGTGTCCACTGTCCCTGTTTACCAAGCGAGACCTGACCCACTTGCTGCTTCCTCCTGTTTGTGTATTTCCTCTACCACCATCTTCCTCCATTTGACGTTTCCATCACCCTGTTTTAATGCAAATTTTAAAGTATCGCATTAGAAACGAGTGATGGAAACGCCAAATTTCGAATAAAATGCCTTAATTCACAAAAAAGTTTTTACGCTCGCTTGAGGTGGTTTTTGCGAATAATGGAAAAAGGAAACGCGAATAAATTCCTCCATGTGCATCAGAAAAGTCACGTGACTTTGCACTATGGGATGGCAAAACTTGACTAACCAGCAGACCGATCTCGTTCCACAGCATCTGAAATGTTGTTATGGTCATTCTGAAATGCCTGAGCAAAGTCTGTTGTCAAAGTATTTCTGTATAATTGCCTCCCATAACTGTCCTACACGACTGTGTTCCCAAACAGCAGGCATCCACCTCCAAAAGCAATGACCACATTTATTTTGTTTCGTCTGCTCGCTCTGCTCAGTGCAAGTAATTTATTACATATGAAAATCATTATATTCAGTGGCTTCTCCTACTTTTCTAATTTATAGTGCCAGTTTATCAGGAAGTGACGATTTTGTTCTCTTTGACTTGTTGGATGGAAATGGTGCTTGTTCGCCAATGTTTTATGTGATATTCCAATTTTGCGCATATGTTAAAATTGTAACTTTGGATGGAAACCTGTCTAATGTCTGCATGTTTGATTGCTGTTATCGCCTTCTCCACTGCACTGGCTGGTCTCCATTTGCAGCCTGCTACCAAGGCTGGTGCATTGTGACTCAGCACTGTAAGGGAAACAGGTCAATAATAATTTAGCTCAAAGGGAATCATTTAAGATTTTAAAGGGAACTCCACCATTAATATGCAAGGGAATTAGGACAGAATCACTGTTTTACGGCGGATCACTGAGACGGCCTGCGATTCAGTGAACGAGCCGTATGACATAAATTCTGCAAGGGATATTTATATCCAAAATATAGTGAAAACACTATTAATTAGCATAGTAACAAGATCGGCAGTTTAAGACATTAACTTGTGAGCACAAAACACAAGATACTTATCTTTTCCATATAAATAAGGCTTTATTGGATAAATCTAAGACATATAAACTAATCTAACACACGCATTCACACACAAGTTGCAGAAAGAGAGAAAGTGAGGAAAATAATTAGTTTAAGAGAATGAAAATGTGAAATCCCAAGTTACAGCAATATGTGCCATTGTATAGATCTGAACAACCATCAATCACTTAATTAACCCTCGCACTGAATTCCTCAATGAGGTTAAAATTTAGATTAACTACACCAGTTCAGCAGAATCTGGAGGTACTTGCTTTCTGTTGCGGGGTTCCCTTTCTTGTCTGGTTGCTGAAAGGGGTTTCCCGAGGTTGCTGATTGGCTGGAAGCTCAGTCTTGGGAAGCCAGTGATTGGGCGTTGGCTGGCGACGCGGAGCTGTGGTCTGCAGTTGAAGATTAGACAGCACTCTTCGGAGATGCGGCGTTCGGCTTAACTCAGAACACAAACTCTCAACGGAAAATAAAACAAACTAAAGAAATAGAAATAGATGTAAAGTTTGACGAGACCAGGTGGCGTTTCTCCTCATGGTTTTGGAGGAGCTGGCGTGTAAGCCAGACCACGCTCAAAACCTAAAGAAACATGACTAAAAACATAGCTCAAAGCTATGCCTAAAAAGAGGAGAGTAAGAGCAAAGAAGGGTGTTGAAGAAGAGAACCAAGAGAACCAAGAGCGAAGAGAATGATTTGATGGTGTTTCTAGTATTTAAACC
>NW_015505241.1:799861-803305 GCF_001515645.1 Sinocyclocheilus grahami
TGCCCGAGCAAAGTCTGTCATCAAAGTATTTCTGTATTATTGCCTCCCAGAACTGTTACACGACTGTGTTCCCAAACAGCAGGCATCCACCTCCAAAAGCAATGACCACATTTATTTTGTTTCGTCTGCTCGCTCTGCTCAGTGCAAGTAATTTATTACATATGAAAATCATTATATTCAGTGGCTTCTCCTACTTTTCTAATTTATAGTGCCAGTTTATCAGGAAGTGACGATTTTGTTCTCTTTGACTTGTTGGATGGAAATGGTGCTTGTTCGCCAATGTTTTATGTGATATTCCAATTTTGCGCATATGTTAAAATTGTAACTTTGGATGGAAACCTGTCTAATGTCTGCATGTTTGATTGCTGTTATCGCCTTCTCCACTGCACTGGCTGGTCTCCATTTGCAGCCTGCTACCAAGGCTGGTGCATTGTGACTCAGTCGGTTTTGACCAAATCTTAGATTGTCTGATTCGGTCTGATATCCTACAGCACTGCTTTGTGAGTCATCTGAAGTCTCACTTTAGCACACTTAAACTCTTCTGTAAGACTAGTGAAGGGCAGTTTGAGGACAGAGGCATGTTGTTAGGACACAGTGGAACTCTGAGCCATTTCTTGATGTAAACTTTGATTCCTCGGTCCAGTTTCTCCACTGTCGAGATGGGACATTATAAACTGTAAGGGGCCACAGCACCCGTGGTAGAAGACCAAACTGCAGATACCAGGCCTTCAGTCCTCCAGGTAGTTGAGTGTTGTCAATGTCAATGTCAATATCTGCATAGAAATGTCAATATTGATAATAATAGGAAATGTTTATTGAGCACAAAATCAGCATATTAGAATTATTTCTGAAGGGTCATGTGACACAGAAGACTGGAGTATTGATGTTGAAAAATCTAGCATTGCCCTCACAGGAATACATTGCTTCGATTAGTAATAATAGACTTCTCTTTCAAAAGCCTTCAAAAAAATCTTACCGATCCCAAAAGCATGGTAGTGTATATATCTGCCCCGGTACTACCCATTTCGAATGAGTAGCTTGACTGCAGTTTACCTACTTTAAAATACTGGCATGTAGCTCAGGAAGATACAGTTTCAAAGTGCTGTAGTTTCCCAAACAGTGTCTCTCTGCATGACACAGAACTCAACCCCTGTGGCACAACTGTCACAGAGGAATTTCACACACATCAAACGTCCATGTGTTTGTGTGTGTGTGTGTGTGTGTGTCCTTGTAAAGTACTGTACAAACGTCATGGTAAATCTACTGTCAGTTTCAGATTACTGTGTATGGTCTGAATTTTTATGCAAGCACCATATAAATTTAGGGCCATAACTTTCCCTCAGACATTTAGGATACTGGTTGATTAAATCAGGTTTTTAATAACAGATTTCCTTTTTTTCGCCAGTTTTTTCCAGTCCTTTTATACACCAAATGAGGAAGAGAAGGCTAAATTCAGAAGAAAACTTGAGGTCTGATTTCCTGACCTGACAGCACCTAAACCCTAGAAAAAAAAGAAACTCTAGTAGTTTATCATATTTTAGCATATTCATATATACACATTCACGGCTGTTTTTAACACACTTAAGTATTCACAGTTTAACTTTAAAGTACATTTTAAATCCTTCTTTTAATATTCCTTTGTCATGCTTTAAAGAAGCTTACAGTAAGGCACATGCAAAGTACTTTATTAATTTTAGTTGTGTTGTGTTATTCACAATTACATTTAATATATAATAAAAAAGTACTACTGGATCAAAAAGCATACTAAAGTTTAGCAGGCTGAAACTGACATAAATGTAAAATATTATTTTTTTTTAATTTATTTGCAATTAACATGCAATTATGTCAATTATGTCTTTGAAATCATTGCATTCAGTTTGCACGGTATATTCTTAAATTTTTTTTTTTTTTAAGTTTTATCATATTCTCCCTGTCCAAGGAATAAATAAAAATATATAAGCAAATAAATACTTTTCTAATTTCCAAGTTTCTGTCCTATGCCAGTATGCCCTTTTTCCAAGGAATTGGCAAAGCTGTATAGAACCTATTCATTGTGACTATACAATGATAATAATAATAATCTTTTGAAAATATGGATATATGGGTGAGATGCTGCTGTGTTCTTGGGGGAAGTTTGGTCACTAGACCAAGAAACTTAAAAATGGCTTTATAAACTTTTCTCTGCAGCTCTGGAATTTTCTTTAATTGTGCCATTTTCTAGAAGTTTTGAGTTGAGCAGCTGGATATAAATCTTCCATATACAGTATGCCCAGTTTAAACTCAACTGAACATCCCCTTTTCTAATAACATTGCACAATTTCTAAACACCATATTAACATGATTTTCCCAACCTCTTCTCAATACCCTCTTAATTTGTTTTTAAACCAGTGTTTAATTCATAGCCAAACCCAGAGCTCAATGACAGTCTGTTGAGTCCACAGCCTTTTCTGAGACACAAGATGCCAGTATTGTCTCTAGGGCACCACATACTTCAGATGCAGAGATTAGACTTCACTTTTCAGTATTAGGCATTGGTTCATGACCTACCTGACACCATCCTTTGTTATAGCATCTCTATTCAGCCTCCCAGTTTGAGTGGGATTAGCGCTAATGAAGGTCCTCTGCCATTGGCCACAGGTCAAAGCAGCAGCCTGTTGTCCTACAGCCTGCAGACTACTTAAACAGTATAATGTCTCTTCCTGGTGGCTTAGTCATGTTTAGTTTTCATTATAGGTATAATTAATGAAAAGATACCTTAAAGGATGATGACTTGAAATGAGATTCTTGGGTATATTAAGTAAATATAAATATTCAATGAGCTAATTCAACAACAACAAAAAACAGGAATACAACTGTAAAGTTTTGTGTAATGGAACTGAATTTTAGATTTTGAAAGGTAAGACTTTACAAAAAAAAAAAGTTACAAAACCTTTAGATTAATGCATTTTCATTAGATTTAATGCATTCATGTTAACTAATATAGTTAGTAGCATAGTAATATAACTCATTTTAACAAATGAAACCTTACCTTATAGTGTTACCCAATAAAAAGTCATAATTTGTTAATTCACATTTTACTAAACATTTTCCAACCTTTTTATGACTTTCTTCTTAAACACACAAACAGCTTTTTTTTTTACGCAGTAACAATGGATTTAAAGGCATAAAATGTACAAATATATGTCTAAAAGCTGTAAAACCATGAATTCATGAATTTATGAACTACATCAAACAATGCTGCCTTATATAGGGCAGATACATTTTTATTTTTTTTTGCCTGTGAAGCTTGAAATCTGCATTCCTTGTCCATTGTAACTGCAAGGAAAAGAGTGACAACAATTTCTTCTTTTGCATTCCACAAAAGAAAAAAGCCATGCCGTTTTGGACCGAGATTGACTAAATAAATTCTTAGTTTGGGGTGAATAAATTCTTTAAAAGGGTCAT
>NW_015505241.1:804126-806936 GCF_001515645.1 Sinocyclocheilus grahami
CATATTCTGTTACACCAAATACACAAAATAATGATCTTTAAAATCATTATTTGATTTGACACAAAATCAAGTCATATGACCCCTTTAAATTAAAATCATTCGTTTAGTTTTAAATCAAGAAAACTGGGTTAAAAAAAATTGCAGCATCACTGCATACAAAACAGCAAAAACTGTGGGGGAAAACAGTGAAATGTTATTGTTCCTCCCCTTGTCAGAATAAACCTCTTCATATGCTATCTAGTTTTATATTTATCTTGAGGGCAGCATATCTTGAATCAGGCTGGGTCTGAGCAGGAGGCATGTTCGTTTTATTCATTACTGCATCAGAATGGCTCTCCATGCCCTCCAGATACAAACACACAGACAATACTGAGGCTGACTCACTGTGTGCTTTGAGCCAATCTGATGAGAAGGCTTTCTTTGGGGGTTTTCTGCAATGTGGGTCCCACATACTCCTAACACATTGTGTCAAGCCTCAGTGTGATTATTTTCATTTCAGAGATGTGATGCACAGACGGTATGTGTGTCTATGGGTGTGTGCTTAACAATTAAGTGACTGTGTAAGAGTCTATTCAATAACAGAGCAGTCTCTACAGTCTCTACAGGGAAAACAAAGATAGTCTAGACAGATAAAGATGAATTCATACCACAAATCATAACACAAACTTTGTTATACACAAATAATGTATTACATGATGTATTACTGTACACAAATGTCATAATTTCAAAACCATTTAGCACCACTTTGGAAGTTAACTACTGTTTTATGCTTGCACGTCTGCTCTTGCAGTACACTTTCATGACTGCTTCTTAACACACTTAAGTACACTTTTAAAAGTGCATTTTTGTAAGAATGTTACATTAAAAATTATACAATAAAGTACATATTAAATCTTCAAGTTCTGATATTCTTTTGTCGTGCTTTAAAGAAGTGTACTTATTTTAGTGTGTTGACTAACATTAAAGCACACGTTAATACTTAATTGTACTTAGTCGCTAGTACATTTTAAGTTATTATATTTTATAATATATAATAAAGAAGTCCTATTTAACTGGGTAAAACAGTGTTGTAATGTTCAGCTAACTGAAATGAATATAAATGTAAACTATAAAACATTTTTATGCATTTGCATTGAACATGCATTTAAGGTTTCGAGAACATTACATTCAGTTAGCACTTGAGAATATTCTTTTTCACATGGGATATACCTGCACTGGGACCATAAACCCATCCTCTTCTGTATTGCAAGGGACTGTGCACAATATTAGCCTAAAAACACGAAATGTGCACATTTCAAACTTTTGGCATACTATTTACAATGCAGTATGATTTGCACAAATACTAATTTTACATACTATTTAGGACAACTAATGAAATGCATCCTGAGATCATAAAACTTTTTTAAAGCATTTTTAAAATCTAATATTTTCCTCACTGTTTTCTATGGAAGCTTGTTTCCACCACAGGATAAAATAAACAAAACAAAACAAAATATGTATTGATTGATTGATTGAATTTTGCCTTTTTCTCATAATCACGTCTTTATATCTCACAATTTGGACATCTTTCTGGCATTTCTGAGTTTATATCTCACAATGTGGACTTAAGTTATAAAGTCAGTTATAACATTTATTATTCATAATAGGAGATATAAAATCTTAAACTTTATATTTTGCACTTTTGGAAAGAAAAGTCAGAATTGTGAAATAAAAAGTCACAATTAACCTTTTTTTAATGCTGTGGCAAAAGGAGAACTCGGAATTCTGAGGAAAAAAAGTCAGAATTGTGACATTGTATATCGACTATATATAAACTCAAAAATGACAGAGTTCTATGTTTCTGTATTATAATTTATATCTCAAAAGTCAGAATTGTGAGATAAAGGGTCACACTTACATTGCTTATTTTTTATGGTGGAAACAGGCTTCCATAGTTTTGTCTCTCTCCATTTTTTTTTCTCCTTGCCAACATTTTAAAAGCATATCCCGTGGAAGCAGAACAATGTGTGAGCACTGATGCTATCTGAGTAACAGAAGGATGCGGCTCTAGGCAGATGAAAGGCAGTATTGTGCGTGTTGTCCACAGGTCTGCTGCAGTGAAAAGCAGCTCTCAGAGGCTGAGAAAGTGAGCAGGCACTCGAGGCTGCCAAAGCCACCATGATTCCAGCACTGCAAGCACTGCCTTTCAACACTTAAGTTTCTCATGGAGGTAAAGTAAAAAAAAAGAAAAAAAGAAGAAAATTCAAAACATCAAGGGCATTTTGTCAAGTGCAGAAATCTACGAGAGCTGTAGACTACCTGTATTATGTTGATAAAACATCTAAGAAAACTGTATAGGCTGTGTAATAGATTGCGTATATGCATGCATCCTTCTCAAAATATATCAAAACAATCTCATTTCATTGAACTTGTGCTTTGAGCTTTGTGCTTTTTGCATACAAATGCAAACATAGAGGCAGCTTTGTGCATCCCTCCCGTGAGAGCATGTCCAAAAGGCCTTGACAACTCTCTAGGAGAATTCAGCCATCTAAAGCACTGAATAGAGTTTATTGAATGTCCAGCTTGACTCTGTGGACATCTGCTAAAGGATGAGGTGTGGACGACAGACAACGTCTCCCCTTACACATGTCAGACATTAACACTTGACCCTCAATCTGCTACAGATGGATCTGGTTTCACTCACTGTGGTGTTTGTGTGTGCAACGCAACCTGCTGTGAGCGTACAGAGGAATACAGGCCTCAGATAACTACTACCTGAGCAGATTAACTTACCCTCCATTCACCATGACACCGGATAGCGTTCACACATA
>NW_015505241.1:808328-811024 GCF_001515645.1 Sinocyclocheilus grahami
TATGCCCTGGTTGCCTTTAGAAACATCAGTCAAGAAAAATATTCCCTCTGTGTGTGGGTGTTGGTAGAGAGATATGACCACTTTAGCTCGCAGGTTTGAAATTGAATCCCATGTTTTTAAAAGGGCAATCCATTTAGCCATCATATTTCTGACTGCTATTTCTCTGAAGCACTGCCAGAATTCCCATTCCTAGTCACTGTTGTATGTCGTATCCACAGAAGTACGCTTCAAGGTGACATACATGGGCATTCCATCCAAACAACCTGGAGGAAGTTATAAATGATTTACACAGTGTTATGAAAACACACAACACTCTGTGCTGCTGTAAGATGAACTAATTCAGAAACACCTAGAGCTCATACAGCAAATGGTTAAAATGAAGTGACATATCAACAAGAACACAGTTAACAGTAATTTTGCATGGCTAAGTACTCTCAGGAAAAGAGATATAGTTCATTAACATTAGTTCACAAGTTGTCCCAATGGCAACCTGCCATTTATTCACACTAATTTGAAAATACCCTTTTGTATAATATTGGAATATTATTTAAAGTGAAAAAACTACTACTACTATTTATTATTATTATTATTAAATGGAATGGGAATCATCATACTGTACACACATATATCTGTGATTGCTTATATAATTTGACATTTTACTCAAAACCTATGGGTCTTGTTATTGAGATTTAATCCTTGTGACAACTTTCCCATGTGGCACGTAACCACAAGCTCTGCTCCTTAAACCAAAAGCTAAAATTATATGTCTCTAGAGATCTAAACATATTACATAAAACCCACAGCTTTACACATGACATGTGCTGTAATCATGCAGAGACAGGTACACATTAAATAAACATGATTCACGGTTTACCACTATTGTACTCGGTGACAGAGATAAGTACTGCTACAGTTTCACTCAGGTTTTCCAACACAGGAAACTAACAAGTTAATGAATGATGCATAACATTGCATTTGCAATGGTAAACATTTCGTTTGTGGTCTGATTACAAAACGGGAACCCAACACGAACATTTGCAGTAGAAAATGAAGAAACAATCTAAGAGCGTTTGTGAGAGTGAAGACCACTAACTTTGTTAGAGACCCATCCCTCAGGAAGTAAACAGATGCCTAATAGGAACTAAGAAGTACTTATGCTAGCGTTTGGTTCAATGAAGCATGACTGACATGCTTGGTTGTACAGCCTTTGTTCTAAATCAATTTAAGGTGGCTCAGTGGCTTTCAGCTGGGGGGCAGCCAAATTAGCTGCCTGAGACACATTAGCAGTACACAGCATGCTTGTAAATCTCTTTTTAGAATAGGCCATGTTTGAGATGTCATCAAAATATGTGAAAGAAGAATCAAGTTAGAAAACGCAGCATCAATTATTAAACTAGTTTTTGTTACATTTTCTGAAATTAATTTTGAATGGTGCTCGTCTGTGCAAAATTCACCGCTATGCTGCTAAGTTGGATGGTTGCTAAGATATTTACATAAGGCTATGCAGCTGCTTGGGTGTTCTTAGTATTAGCCAGGGTGTTGCTAGGGTGTTTAAGGGCTGTTACTTGCTGGTTCAACTCAAATAATGATACAATGGCCCCTGACTATGGCTCAGGTTGTACTTAGAAAAGAATAGCATTCATAGATAGATACTTCCCATCTAACAAAAATATGTTCTAAGACATGTTTTGTTAACATTCCAATTAAATTAGGAAAATGTTATTTCTGAATGTTCTCTGAGTATCATCAATTTGGCTGCACAGGTAATCTCAACAAATTTTTTTTAAGTTGTTATTTTTTTTAATTGAGAATTTTATATAACCTAAGATGGGATTCTAAAAACGACATTCTGTTAATGTTACTGGACATGGGAAGATGTTGAGAGAACCTTCACAGAACATTAACAAAAGTTCTGAGAATGTTCCCATGATTGTGCACACGATATGATCTATCAACATGTCCAGAGTAGGATTGGTATGACAAGTGACACGCCAAAGTTTAATACTAAGTGTAAGGAGTGTTGCGGGATGAGAAATTACAGTGGGTGTGGCATCAGACCTGGGAGAGGCTTTTAAACATATTAAACTTAAAACAAGCATAAATTGTCCAAAAAAGTGATCATGGGGATGAAAGTGTACAAAAGAACAGGGTATCTGATGTCCTTGCCATTACAGGAAATAGTGAAGACAAGGAGTGTCAAAGGGATTCAGGCCAAGTAAAAGGGGCAAAGTCCTGGCAGCCGCACAAGCTTCAGTCCGGGGTCCGTGGGGTGGTGTCTTCTTTGTAGTTGTGCTTCTCTGGGACTGTCAATTCCAGCCCAAAGGGGGCAATGCATGCTGCAAAGGACCATAGGTCCGGCAACTTGTGGATTGCCTGCTCCTGGATCTACGAGGACATCAGCATTCATGAACGGGGGAAAGAGGTAAATTCTGCATTTACCAGCAGGGGTGAGAAGTTCTAACTCCCGCACCGGGCCAGAACAGGGACAGAGAAACACGGTTTTAGTTGACAGCCTCAACAAAACCACAGGATAACTGATAATATAAGAAACATCACCTCCCCCTATTGTGGTCGGGAGTAGCCTAATCATTCAGTCCTGTCAGTCATCATTACGAGGCTATATAAGCAGCAGTCATTGCGCTGGCCCAGCAACAATTCTTCTGGCATCCCTCCACCTCCCCATCTCCTCCTCTATT
>NW_015505241.1:811055-845717 GCF_001515645.1 Sinocyclocheilus grahami
ATCTCCTCCTCTATTTCTGTTATTCTCCCTCTATGTAGTACTGCAATGTGGGTGCTGAACTCGGAGCTCAAGCCGAGCCTCAGCAAGCCAAGTTCATTTGCCATTAACTATCGGGACTGGATGGGCAGGCGAACTCGTGAAATGTCCAAATAAGGGCAATAAAGTGTTCATGGCAATAAAAGTGTCCAAATAACCATGGTATCTCTGGTGTCCTAGATGTGACAGGAAATCATGAAGGCAGGGAGACACAAGGCACATGCTCCCCTCTTCAGACCAGGGTGCGAGGGATGGCGGCTTCTTTGTAGCAGCTCTGCTTCCCTGGAACTGCTGTGTTTGAGAGGCACCCTGATGGTGATGACGTGCTTCCTGCACTGGGCTACAGGTCCGGTGACTTAGCAGCATGGGGCAATCCTTCCTTGCTCCCCTCTTGGACCTACAAAGACACCACCATGCATGCAAGGGGGAAAGAGGCCAGTTTCTCAAGGAGAAGCATGCTCAGCATTTAACTATGACAAGGTTTTATTCACTTCAGGTGTGCCTCATCACACCCCTCCTCTCTCCCACATGCTCCCATTGGGAACCAGGCGAAGAGGGCAATCTAAGGGATGGGGTGGCCCTGATAATATGGGTAGGTGTCACAGGAGTTTAGGGCTGAACGATTAATTGCATTTGTGATAATATCGTGATATGAAAAAATGCAAATTTTCAACCGCAGAGGCTGCAATTACACTGTCACGTGACACACAAGAGTAAAGAGGTGTGTTCAACTTGAAGATCAATCGGTGTATGACATCAAAGTACAGCGAAAGAAAGCATAAGGAGATGTCTGCTCTCTTATAGCTCTCGCAGTACTTTGATGACGCACCGATCGGTCTAAGCAGCGCTTCTTCAAGTCGAACACATCTAAGCAGTCTTCAGAGGAAGCATCAAGTTGGCACGCTACAGTGTTGCCAAGTCCACGGTTTGCCTCCAAAAACATGATATTTAGCCCCTGGAGTGCGAATCTTAGCAGGGGAGCCCCTCCAAAAAATGTGTATTTGGCGATTTTACCGGTGGACCCCCCTCGAAATGCGACTGGGCTAGTTTTGGGCTAGTTTTGAGTAGCAATTGGGTGGGTTTTATTGTAAAAATAAAACAACCCTGGCATTCTACATATTAAATCGCAATCGCAATATTGGTAAAAAAAAATCGCAATTAGATTATTTTCCAAAATCGTTCAGCCCTACTGGAGTTGTTCTGTCCCTAAGTACAGAATGAGCAATATAGCAACAGTGACGCTTGCTTTAGCAAACACCGCTAATGAGGGTGCTGTGGGCTAGAGTAAAATTTTATGAGATGATAAAGCACATCCACATAAATTAATCTCAAGGAGATGAGTGTTGATAAATAAAAAATGTCTCATTTCACTTCTGCTTCATCATGAGGTTCTTATTTCTTGACAAGACAGAACTTGTCGTTTAGCTCAGCATCAGTGGAGATACTGCATACTGCACAATGGGAGTGGAAGCTAATTTGCAAACAGTCTTATCTCTGCCTCATTGAGCAGGAAAATAAAGGTCTGGCGGTTTCATTTGAGCAGCATACCATCTGTATCTCAACATTCATAATCATCCATTATGATTTGTTTATCTAATGTGCATAGAGATCCCACTGAGTGGAACCAGGTATGCAGCAGGCTCACATTTAGTGTGTTTGTAACCCACCCCCATGTGTGTGGGTTTGTAACCCACCCTGTGTAGTGTCCACAGCTGGCTCCCACTCTCCTCTTCCGCTCCACTTCCTCTACTTCATCCATACAATACGGCCCACCTCAAATACCCTCCCCACACACACACACACTCCGACTACAGCTGCCCTGCAGAGAGAAGGCCACAAGGCACAATGAATGACAGCTTGACCTGCCGTCTCCTCTGTATGCTTCCCTTGAAGCACCTTTACAGCCTGACCCATGAAATTTCATTTGAATGCTGCTCTCCCCCTCGCTGCTCGCCATTAATAACAATCCAAATGGAGGAATGCCGGGTAACTGAGCGAGAGTGTTTGCATATGCCAATTTTACAAATAACAATGTAAAATATTCAATTCAGTATTGCCTGCATATCAATGTTTCCCGAACTGCTATTCACCACCACTGCTGTAGTGACATGAATGTTTGAATGTTTTTCAGTTGTGAGAATTGAATGTGATGAGATCAAAAAGAGCTGAAGTCTAAATTCAAAGTGATGATAAAGAAAGAAATTATCTTTGCTGGCACAGACAGCATGACCACTATGTCTGATTTGCAAACTAATGACTCTTTACGAGTCTTTACATTCTTTAAATGAAACTCATGAGTCAACAGATAGAATCAGTCTAACAAATCCTTCACTGAATGAATCATTGAATCTGTCTGGCTGGTTACTGAGATTAACACCTGACTCATTTCAACGTGACCTGAAAGTTCTGTCATTTCAGTTATGTCTGCCTCAGAATAAATTAAGATGTGCTTTGACTGGTTGTTCATATAAGAATGTGCAGTTGTAAGAAATGCAATGTTTTCTTTTTTTTGTTTTGAGATTAATCAATGTAAAATTAAATTAAAAGAAAATATAAACACAAAAATGAATCACTAAAATATAAAAATGTTACCAAAATGATCAATTTAGGGGGAAGTCTTCAGTAAGTGTATGGCGTTAAAATGTATGGCTCAGATCATTTTTTCTTGGAAGAATTTCATGAGAAATATTTATGTTTATATTGACATGCCTTTTGTAAAAGTTGAGACAAGTAAGATTACTAGGATGTTTTTCTCTGGAAAATTTAAGAAATATGTCATTTTAGTACAAATCTTCAGTTTGATCCCATAGCATATGAGCACTTTTGTGATTTTTCTTTCCTACAGGTATTTAGCACTCTGAGGGTGTAAATGTGCAAATGATGATGTTCAGGTTCACACACTTACACCACCAAAAAGGTTACATTCCTTTCCACTTCATTACACTCAGACTCACAGAACCTGTGTGGGCATCTTTAAATCTGGCACCCCTTACTTAAGATGTGTAAATACTCTAGTGTCCTCTGAAAGCAAGAGTACTAAAAGGTGAGCACAAGCATTTACGCATTTCCAAAAAAGAAGAAAAAAATGATTTAACACCTAATATTCATTAAATGATTTGTAAAGTGGAACAGTACAACAATGTAACAACAATGGACACAACCTTTTCAAAAAACAATTTCTTATATGAAGATGTATTTCATATAGCCTAATCTGACTGAATATGAATTTTGTGGTGAAAAACTAAGCTGTCACTAGGTCACCATTAGGTATTATAGGCACAGATATGTACCTTTAAAATACTAAAAGGCACCATTTAGAGGTAAATAAGGTACAACGATATACCTTTTGAAAAAAATACTGTCCAAATGACAGCTTTTGTGCATAGTGTTTGTAACTTTTTTTTCTGAGAGTGCATGTAAGTATTGCTCAATATGTCAAACTTGACAGATTGACAGATATTTAGCTGGCACAAACACTATATGCAATTATGTCAACTGCAATCAAGTAATTAAAGTGTATTGTGAAATTAGAACGTACTGTATACATGGGAAACTGAACATTGACCATTTACACCATTGTCCAGACAAAAAGAGATACAGTATTTCGAGAATTACCTAAGCTGTTGTCCATAGTATAGAAGCCAAAACTGTCTGGTTACCAGCATTCTTCAAAAAAACTTTAGTATTCTGCAGAAGAAAGAAAGTCATACAAGTATGGAAATACATGAGGTGAACGATTCCTACAAATGTAATTTCAACCATTACTGTCTCTCATATAACACTATATTAATATTTATTTATTTAGTCATTTAGCAGATGCTTTAATCCAAAGCGACTTACAAATGAGGACAACAGAAGCAATCACTTGTAGTATTAAAACAACTAAAAACAGATCCAAAACTAAAAGCTAAAACGTTATAAATACTACTTATACTCATGGAGTCGCACGGTAGAGTCGATGGTCTTTACACTCTTCGGTCTTCACACGAGGAGGCCGTCACGCGACGGCTGCCGCGGTAAACTAAGCTTTTTTATACCCGTCTAACAAAATACTAAATTAATTCAGCTGGACACACTTTCCTTATTTTTTCACAACAAATGGCCAAGCAAGCGCAGACACTGACAAGATACGCGATACCGAACGAGACCAAACACGATATCAGCACGTCTCCACACAGTAAACAAAACAAGCGTTTCCTAGCAATGACAACTGCACTAAACACTAATGAGACAAGTAAATGCACTTACTAAATAATATTCACATAATAGCCACAAAAACTTGTTTGTAAATACTTCCGCAGCAGTTACACCGACAATTACCTTTGAAAAACAGCTGAGGTGAACATTTTCTTCGGTTATGTCACCAAGCAGATTTACTACAACCTAATCGTATTGCACAAAGGTGAAGCACAAAGGCCTCCAGCATCACAGAGTGAATGAATGTGCCCTCAGGCTTATGTTTCAGGAAGAAAACCACTGGCACTTGAAACTGGTTGAACGGTGTGTGCTCAAGTGTATGTTGGCGCACAGGTGTTTGTACCTCACGCACCACGGGACGGATCAACAATATGTCCGCTTGTCAGAGTTTCGCAATTTGCCTCAACAAATACAACGGTATCTAGCCAGATGAGGCCTCTGTGCCAGTTCCTCTGTGGCATGAGGGCTTGATGGTTTTATCTTTAACTGCACTCCTCCCTGCTGCAGTTTAACAGCACTTGACTTTAGAACGCTCACACTGTACTGCCAATGATTCCCTCACAGACATTAATGAGGAATTTACAGCCTGTACCATCTTCTGTTTGGGCCATATATGCTACAAATACCTGTACTGATTGAGTTTGATTGGTTGTGATGGATGGATACATCTAATTAAACTTTTATGAGTATTTTTGTGAAACCCTTTTTGGAAACCCTGGTGAAAAAAAAGTACACTGTAGCACGCTTTTAAAAAAAGGACATATGGAAATAATACACTTTAAAAGATTATGCATAAGTGCAAAATGGATGTAGTTTTTAGACACTTACATGCATGTTCTTTACAATTAAATGAAAATGTATTATAGTTTGAATTTATAGTAAATGCAGTTTTTTCATCTTTATATATAATTTCTGTTGTTGTTGACATTATTGATTTAAAATGTGCTTTATTTATTTGACTCTGACCCTGTCAAAACTGAACCTGGGGTCTTGCCTGTTTCTGGGGTCTTTTGTGTCCTGGAATGCCTGAGATGTGAGCACGTGAGAGGAGGTTGTCTGGGTGCGTTATGTAAATGTCCTGCTTTCACAATGGCTGGCATCTGTGAAAACATGTGTAAAATATGTAGCTCACCTCCCCAATTGTGCTCTGCCTGCTTTTCCTCTGGGACGGAGGATTGCATAATGCTTTATGCCACCAGCAACTCGCCTCCCCAGTTCACACAACCCTCACAATTATTTAACAACGCACGTTTCCTTTCTTTACCTTGCAGTCTGAACAATATTTAGAGCTTTGTAATTATACAAGCAGTGAAACATCTGTGTTCTTCAACATTCCTCTATTAAGCATCAGGAAAAAAGAGTTACATGATGTGTCAGGTGCAGATGTGATTGTTTTATAACACCTAATACTCCTATTAAAATCCACCCTAAGCTCATGAACACAGATCTGACATTTTTCACTGAACGCAGACAAATAATGAGCATTATTTTCACTCTACAACACTGCTGGAAAAGTTGTGATTTATCGCGGAATGTTGCCTCATACACTTTTGTGTTGTGTGAATTTATGTTGTTAACATGCTGGTGAATCTCACAAAATAATGATAATAACAAAAAGGACCATTATTATTATTATTATTATTATGAGAATTAAGCCCATTTCTCTCAGCATTAGAGTAAAAACAATTATTATAAAAAAAATGTATTATGATTATTTAAATCAGCATATAATGAAAAAAAACTCCTTTAAAACAGCATTATACTATATATTGTATTATAGATTTGTTCATTAATTTTTTGTTGTTTTGTGAGATGATGATGTGTTTCAAAATCAATAAATGAAGCATTCTTCAGTATTTCAGTTTATAAGACAACATTGTGTTATGGTAGATTCTCATATTACACATATTTTACATGGTCGCCGTGATTTTGCCAAGTAAGACATGTTCCTGGATCAACATCTTTTGATGATCCTGGATCAACATTAATGTCCAAAAATATAGACTTAACTCAATCCCTACCCCTAAACCTAACCTTACCCATAATGTATTCCTAAAATCAGCGGGAAATGATAGCTCATTAATAAGAGTGTAGAAGCACCTAATCCTGATTGTAAGCCTAAAACAGATATTTCCTGAGGTTGCAAGTTTGAATCTCAGGTCCGGCAGGGATTGTAGGTGGGGGGGAGTGAATGTACTCTCTTCCACCTTCAATACCACGATCAAGGTGCCCTTGAGCAAGGCACCGAACCCCCAACAGCTGCCCACTGCTCCAGGTGTTCATGGTGTGTGTGAACACTGTGTGTGTGTGTGTGTGTGTGTGTGTGTGTGTAAGGATGTCGATCCAGGAACATGTTGTAATTGTGAAATCACGCTCACCATTTTACATATGTACATTTCTAAATACATGGATTCTCTATTAAACAAAAACAGTTTATTGAAAAAACAAAACAAAACAAATATATATATATATATATATATATATATTGTTTGGTGATGCACAGAAATCACAGAATTCAGCTTTAAATAGCTAATTGTAATGCATAAACCATACTGTAATGCAAAACTGATATGCAAAGCACAGCCTTCATAATGTTGGAAATGATGCCACATGCAGAAAAATCCAACCACCTAGATTTCAATCCTGAATGTTTTTCTCAAAATAACAGTGCTATGATCACAAATACATGTATGAAGTTAACACTGATTATTGGAAGCTTATTTCTGCCACGGAACAAAAACGTAAAAAAGATGACTGTGACTTTTTATCTCACAATTCTTACTTTTTTCTCACAATTGCAAGCTTACATCTTTGCAATTTTGACTTTGTCTTCAGAATTCTTTTTCAGAGTTCACATCAAGAACTTCTGACTTTTTTCTGATTTTTCATAAATAATTTTGAATTTACATCTCACAAATCAGACTTCTCATCATTTTTCATCTCACAATTAATGACGTTTTCTCTCAATTCTGAGCTTACACCAAGAAATTTTGACTTGACTCATAAGAATTCTTAGAACTTCTTCGATTTTTTTGGTTTTCAATTCCATACTTTGCTATTTTTATTCTTTTTATTCAATGGCGGAAAAAAAGCTAACATATATTCTTATAGACATCAACATGAAAAAAACCTAAAGAGTAAGAATGCTTGGTAAGTGCATAGTTATGTTCTTAATGTGATTTGATAATGTAATTTCATTTTGATTTGCAGGAAAGTTCCTTTTTTTAACTTTCCAAGCACTCCTCTTTGCATCCGCTTTATGCTTGTTTACTGTATGCAAATGCAAAATGTGTTAAATTAAGACATACATTGTTCATTTGAACTATCCAGCAAGGGATAACATGAAAGTAGGTTGTTGTTGTCGTTGTTTTTTACACCAAAGATTCGCAGATGGGGAGACGCCTCGTTTTTCACCAACACAAACCGGACGTTTTCTTGTTCCTCTCCCCACGCGCTCCACAGTCGCAGTATCTTGGTTTTGTTCGGTAAAATCCGCTCAAATCCTCTCCATTTCTCCACGACGCAGTAGGACTGAGGAGAGCCTGAGAGCGAGACGCGCTGCTCCAGGTTCTGCTCCTCCAGTAAAACCCGGATCACCTCCGCGCAGGTCGTGCGCTTCGACAAACCCGACACGAGCTTCTCTTCGCGACAAACCCACACTGAAATTTTATTCTCCTCTGCCTCCATCTCTCAGACTGATCCCAGCAAGTCTGTAAAAGTTTCCTGGTGCAGGGAATTATGCAGGTGACCAATATGGCAAAAAGAGAAATAGTCTAATATGGGTTAATCCTCAGTAATAAAGATAAATCAGATTCGGCCCGTATGAGAATTGAAGAGTTCGTCATAGTCCCGTGTTGGCAGGTTTGGTGTGTGTGCCTCGGTCTCTGTGAGTGAGTGAGTGAGTGAGTGAGCGCAGACGGGACAGCACTGCTGCTGCTGCGAGTACACTACACTGATCACGTGACCTACAACGCTGCCACACTCTCTATAGATCTTGTATGATACCTGTTGTATGCACTTCTGTTTAGAAATAATTATTTAATGTTATTTTGAAATAAAATCTATTTCAAGTGTTTAGTATAAACGGGAAAAAAAAAGTTCTAATGTTGTTTTGTTTGTCTGCTTAATAAATAAATAAACAAAAATAAAAAGAAGGTGATAATAAAATACATTTTTTTATTTTAAATATTGAATAATGATAATCTCCATCATCATCCATCCATCCATCCATCCATGAAAACAAGAACAAGGACCTGATAAGTTGTTTTGGTTGTCTACACAAAAAATGACAATGATAATTAAACTCACTAAATTCATGACACAGAAAATCATCTCATCTGTATTACATACATAATATTGTCTTTTATGGGTTTAATTTAGCACTGTCAAATGATTAATCGCGATTAATCGCATCCAATATAAAAGTTTTTGTTTATACACAATATATGTGTGTATACTGTGTATATTTATTTTGTATGTATATATACAGTGGTGTGAAAAAGTGTTGGCCCCCTTCCTGATTTCTTATTTTTTTGCATGTTTGTCACACTTTAATGTTTCAGATCATCAAACAAAATTTAAATATTACACAAAGATAATGCAAGTAAATACAAAAGGCAGTTTTTAAATGATGATTTCATTTATTAAGGGAAAAAAGCTGTCCAAACCTACGTGGCCCTACGTGAAAAATCAATTGCCCCCTCCTGTTAAATCATGAAAGAACTGTGATTAACGACTCATCCAAGAGGTCATTAAAGGACCCAGAACAACATCTAAAGAACTGCAGGCATCACTTGCCTCAATTAAGGTCAGTGTTCATGATTCAACAATAAGAAAGAGACTGGGCAAAAGAGAGTTCCAAGGCAAAAGACACTGCTGACCAAAAATAACACAAAGGCTCGTCTCTCATTTGCCAAAAAATATCTTGATTATCCCCAAGACTTTTGGGCAAATATTCTGCAGGCAGGCTTGGACAGCTTTTTTCCCTTAATAAAATAAATAATCATTTAAAAACTGCATTTTGTATTTACTTGCATTATCTTTGTGTAATATTAAAATTTGTTTGATGATCTGAATCTTTTAAGTGTGACAAATGTGCAAAAAATTAAAAAAACATGATGGGGCAAACACTTTTTCACACCACTGTATATATATATATATAAAGACACACATACAGTATATATTTTGAAAATATAATACATGTTCATATTTATATTCATATAATTTATATTATATATAAATATATTTAATATATAAATATACCATATTTTTCTTAAATAAATACATGCATGTGTATGTGTTTATATATACATAATAAATATACACAGTACACACACACATATATTGCGTAAACAAAAACTTTTATTTCGGATGCGATTAGTCGCGATTAATCGTTTGACAGCACTAATATCAATTTTATTTCTTTATTTATTATCTTTTTTTTTTTAATAAAGGAACAAACAAATGCCATGATACGCTTTTTACACAAACGTTCTCATGACGTGTTTTTATTTGTTTGTTTGTTTATTTGCAATGCTTCAAAAATGTTTACAAACAAACAAGGTATACAGTTAAATCACTAATGACAAATCCTCTCCCTCTGGTGGAGCACATATATAAAATAGATAACTTTTTTTTTAAAGGAAAACAAATTAATGAATAAAATATAAATAATTAGATACATAAAAAATACGTTATCTGGATATAATTCCAGATTTGTGTATTTATGTTGCAATGACCAATATTGTCTTGCACTAAACCCTGTGGATGCAACGTTGCACAAAAGAAAAACTTCTCAGGCTACTAGATGTGTTATGTACAGTCAGACTTTTATTTTGTCAGCAAAAGTGAAAAACAGGATGCTTACAGAGACAAAATCAGTAGTACTTTGCTGGTCATGTGATATCAGTATGTCAGCCCCCTATAAGGCACCCCTCCATGTACAATAAATCATCTATTATCAGGCGACTGATATGACTAGAATCATCTCACATGAGTGGATATGATTAAAAGCATGTTTTTCAAAAGCACTATTCACCTTTAACCTGAGTGCATCTTTAACCTGGTGTTTCCAAGACAACAGAAAGTAGCCTCTCCCAACCCACAGTCAAATGGAACTGCCCTCTGAACAGAGTCCACTGCTTAACACGCCTGAAACACACCTTGTGGTGGACACAGTATGACTGAAGGTATTTTAATAATAGTGTTTTTGTGTTGTTTTAGTTTTGAAAGCCAGAATTAAGTAGATTTACTTCTTCAAGCTTAGGGTATAAAGGTGCTTCATTGGGAGTATTGCATGTTATTCAGAAATTGTGCATCACAAATCAAACACTTATGCTTATTTGCACTAATTATTAATATAGAGTTTATATGCTATTTTATGGTAAAAAAAAAAATCTAATTGCATGGTCAAAACAGATCCAATTTAGGTTAAAACACCATAATCCTTGAAATTAATATCAGTGTAAAAGCACGGTTTCAATCAGTCACTAAAACAAAGGGATATGCAATTATGGCACAGTCCATCTCTCTCTATTAAATGAATTATATTTTTCGTTTATTCTGTTTTGCTTTTTAACTTAAAAAAAAAAGAAAAAAAAAAGCAATTGAGTAATAAAAAGCTTTAATTTAGGAATTCATGGTTCACCACTTCCTGAGAATAATCCTGCAGTGACCCCTGCTGTTCACCTTCATTAATGCAACATTCACAAATAATCAGTGCTATTACTGTACGAGAGGATCGACATTGCCAATAAACTATAAATATTAAAGGATCAGTCCGCCTAAGAATAAAAAATTGCTGAAAATTGACTCACCCTCAGTTTGTGAGTTTGACTCTTCATTTGAACAGATTTGGAGAAATTTTGCATTATACCACTTGCTTACCAGTGGAGCCTCTACAGCAGTGGTGCCCAACCCTGTTCCTGGAGATCTACCTTCCTGCAGAGTTCAGTTCCAACCCTGCTTCAGTACACCTACCTGCCTGTAATTATCAAATCCTCCTGAAGATCTTAAGCTGGTTAAGCAGTGTTTGATCAGGGTTGGAGCTGAACTTTGCAGGAAGGTAGATCTCCAGGAACAGGGTTGGGCACCACTACTCTATGGTGAATGGGTGCCATCAGAATGAGAGTTCAAAATCTAACAATATATTTATTTAGAACAGTTTTAGTGCTTCTCAACTGTGTTTAATCTGTGCATATTTTTCTTCTGGTTTGGATGAGACCATTTTTTCACTGAAGAAAGCAATATTGTTGATAGAGGACTCATATTTAGCCATAAGCAACAGTTTGAAATTTAAAAATGTCTTAAGGATGAATTTGTTTATTACAAACATGCAGCTTTTCACTTAACAAGCCATTAATTGATGGACTGGAGTGGTGTGGATTACTTGTGGATTATTGTGATGATTTTATCAGCTGTTTGACCGCTCATTCTGACGGCACCCATTCACTGCAGAGGACCCGCTGGTGAGCAAGTGATGTAAAATCTGTTTTTTTAATGTAAGTTTTTCCAACTTTAATGGCCTGACGGTGAATACAAGACATTTTTATTTTTGGGTGAACTGTAATTTAAAACTTGTGACGAAATTATGCATTAAAATGGTACAGTATGTTAAGTATTGCATACAATTGAGGACACACTATTAAACAGCTGTACTAGAGTAAAAAAGAAAAAAGGTAATTGCGACTTTTTATCTCACAATTCTGACTTTCTTATAATTGCGTGATACAAACTCTAACATTCTTGCAGATACATTCTTGCGAGTTTATATCACGCAATTCTGAATTTATTTTAGAATTGCGAGTTTATATCTCACAATTCTGTGAAAAAAATGTCAGAATTGTGAGATAAAAAGTCGCAATAACCTTTATTTTTTATTCAGACTTTTTTTCCAAAAATGCAAGCCATTGGTTACCAAAACTGTTTGGTGACCATCATTCTGGTGCTCTCAAGAAGAAAGTCAGTCGGTCATACAGGTTTGGAATAAATGAACTATCCTTTTCAATGAAACCTGAAGAAAACAACACATGACCAGACAAGCCGTTTTAATTACTTATTTTATTCAATATTGTATACATACAAAGTATCTAGAAAGCTACAAAATATCTACCACTTTATCAAGAAGGCATCAAAATGTTACGGAGCAAAGACAAGACCATATGCGATAAAGAACACACACATAATAGTTTTTTTCTTTTCTCTCTCAGCCTTGCTCCAATGCTTTTTTCCATCATCAGGGATATTAAAAGATATCACACCTTTGTACCAAGAAAAGCCAGAATATATAATTTTATACAAAGCACCTTTTTACAAAAAAAAAAAATCTCTGCACAAACCCAATATCTTTTTATGATACTATCTGAACTAGAGAAAAGTTCACTTTTAAAGCCAACATCTTAAATGGTAATGAACATAGGAGGTACCAGTACCTACACATAGACAAAATACAAACATAGATCAAAAAACAGAAGCTAAACTGCCGACATACTGTAGAGTCCGGATTCCGCTCGAATCCTTGCTTAGTGTCCGATACTAGCAAAACAATGACCGTTTAACATTCATCATATTAAAGGCATTAGTTCTCAGATCGCTAGAGAAGTAAAGGGGACTGTTAAGGAGGTACTGACAGTGCAGCAGTAACAGTATCACCACCCGAATGGGCTCCGAATATACTGACGTCGTCACAAAACCATCGCGTACATGTAAAACAATACAGGAAGATCTCTATATGAAACGTGAACAAGAACGAAGGGCGAAGGTAGGCCCTATGGCAAACACGAAACAATCAACATCGTCTGCCGTTTTGATATCGCGCGTACTTAACTCCACAGTTTACTTGAAGCGCTACAACATAGGCCTACACAGCTGGAAATCTAACTTAGTCTCTCACGCTTTGAGGGTTCGATCCACTTAAATGAACAACATGAATAAATTATGCAGTGAAGATGATATGGTTTGGTGAAGCCAGCTTTGTCCGTAAAGGACTTACATGTGACTCTGCGGTTAATATCCTTATATTTAAGGTCTGAGGAGCAACACACCTTGACGTCACTTGATATATAGTTTCTATATTCAAAATGAGACTGGAATGGAATGGCTTGAAAAAAGTAAAAGCAAACACCATTCAGCAATCAATCTCCACAGTGCTGTGAGGTTTTCCGCTTTTATAATTCGATTATGCACTAGAAAAGTAGGATATGTCAAATAAATCTCTCACAGAATGGAACCGAAGTTCATATTTCGAAAGAAAAAAACAATGACAGTTTGCCACATCCACCAAATCAAATGCTGATAGAAGTTTGCTATTCATCATTATTACATAACTTTATTTCAGAACATATCCACTCACCAGCCCATGTTGATTTTTCTATAAAATTCTTATGAAGGCAATGTGGTGAATATTTGACCTACATCCACTTTTTTTGGTTTTTGATCATCTTAAGAACGCAAAAAAACATCAGTCTTTTCTAAGCTGGAAAAATCGGAACCAAAGGCACTTTCATGCTACAGTGCAGAAAATTAAGAGGAGCTCAATGCGTCTCCTTCAACTTTTTGGTCTTTTCGGATAAGAAAGGCAAGATCTGTATGTCTAAATATGTCTTCTGTCTCTGAGAGTGAAAGGTCAACCGCATGGCCAGTGCTCTTTTATAAAGATGACACGTAGGATCTTAAGGTGCGGTCACTTTTGCGAAACTGTGGCAAAATGTTCATTGTTTATTATCAACAGCGTAGCGATGTGTAAAGCACAGCTCACACAGAAGTCACTTTCAAACCAAGCATTTCTCAGCTGGTCAGTGTGGCGAACTCACTTGAAACAACTTAAAAATGAGCGAAATTTCTGCCTTAACGCAAAACTCCTAATTGCACAAATTCCTATTGGAATGACTGATTTATCTGCCTAGCAACAGTAAATGTGACCGCACCTTTAGTGTTACTTTTTCCCGAAAAACGACTGCGCTCATCCACGTTCGCTTCATACACTAAGGCACTGTGCTGTATATTGTTACACTTTGGCAGGTTTGTACTGTACAATTCCTACAACGTGACAATAACAAGAAAGTCTTCCAGCTTAGGAAAGAGGTCACAGCTTTAGTGGCATCTTTTGGAGTTCACACAACCATTATTAAGGCTTGCAGTCGTAGAAATCGATTAGGCCACAGAGACATGGGCTGTGTGGGGATGTCAAAGGCAGCGAGGAACTCTGGGACAGATTCTTACAGAGGATGAAGGAGTGCTCCGTGACGTACGGGTGTACAGCACGTTCAGGGATGGGCTTCATGAAAAGTGTGGCTTTCCCAGCGGCAAACACGCTCTAAGGCTTGTCCGACAAGTGGATCCAAGTGCTCGGGTCAATCTGATGGATAATCCATCAAGCCCTGGTAGTTAATGCAGTGCTTTTTGTTTCTAGAGTTACCTTTTACACAAGCAGGAGGCGTTTAGCTGTACAGTCAACAGTAAGGGGTCGATTCTCTGCGTTTTCTTATTGCAGGTGACGACACATGACAACAGACACAGGTTGGTATAAACATCTCATATCACAGTGCTGTAATTCCTCAACGAAAAAGAATAAAGTAGTGTGTACAAAGTAATTCTTTTCAAGGGCTGGGCTTCAGAATTCCCTGAATTCTCGGAATGTTCGGAATGCAGGAACGTTTTGTTTTCCGATGGCCACTTTTTTTTTTTTAAACACCTACAGTAGCTTTCTTTTTAATAAATCAATGTTACAGAATGAAATTTCTCAAATACTTTTTCTTTGGGAAAAATACCTACGTATGTGAGAATGTATATACATCTGTACAGTGTACATCTACATCCTATTCACACACACATTTGTGACCCAGGACCACAAAACCAGTCATAAGGGTAAATTTTTTGAAATTGAGATTTATACATCATCTGAAAGCTGAATAAATAAGCTTTCCATTTATGTATGGTTTGTTAGGATAGGACAGGAGATACAGCTATTTGAAAATCTGGAATCTGAGGGTGCAAAAAAAATGTACAGTAGTAAATTTACAAAATATCTTCATGGAACATAATCTTTACTTAATATCCTAATGATTTTTGGCATAAAAGAAAAATGTATAATTTTGACCCATACAATGTATTGTTGGCTATTGCTACAAATATACCTGTGCTACTTATGACTGGTTTTGTGTTCCAGGGTCACATTTATGGCTGCACCCATAACGCTTTCAGATGTGGACGCTTTCGAGATAAAAAAATCGAAATGAGGTCGTTTTCAGATTCATTCTAACTCAACCTAACCTTTAAGTTGAATTATACTGTCACTTTATATGTATAGTTTATGAATGAATGTTGATTCGGCATTCTTTGACATTCTTTCCTGTATTAAAACATAATACAACTGTACCGCGATTTACAGCTGCAGTTAAACGTCAAACACATATTAATAAAGAAAAAAAATATATATATATATATAATTATAAGCATCACCCAAATGTGACGGAAAATCATCTTGAGTGAGTGTTGAGCTAGAGGCACTGCCACTGTACTGAGGTTCAGAGTCTGTGTGAAAGAGCTGCTTCATTCCTTCACTAGTCTGTAGATGTGATGCTGGGCTCCGTGCTCGCTGTTTGACACTTCGAACACACAGGCCATGCACAGCAGGGTCTCCTGTGTGTCTCTGTTTGTTACCACCTGAAACAGAGAGAGAGAGAGAGAGAGAGAGAGATCATATCCTGGATCCAGGTCATATTTTCACTAAATGTTTAGAAAAATTAAGCCTACCATCCATCAGTTCCTATATTGCAAAAAACATCATTCATAGTGATACCACACTACCGCTCAAAAGATTTATTTATATTTGTATTTATTTATAAAGTTACAAAATGTCTTTTGTAACATTAGTTATATTATATAATATATATATATATATATATATTTTATAATATATAATTAAATAGTTATTTTAGATTTCACAGTCTTACTGTACTTAACTGTAAAAAAGAAGAAAAAACCTACAGACGCCAAACTCTTAAATGGTAGTTTACACCATGGTAATCTCTGTCAAACTATCATTACCTAGGCTGACCTAAAATAAAACATTACAATAAATGTATTCATAATTTATTTAAAAACACACACAGAGCACAGTGATTCCCCTTCAGGAACTCGAGCTGCGTTGAAACGCTACGGGAACGCCTCCAGCGTGACCACGCTCTGAATCACGTGTAATCAGTCCAATGGATGGGCGAGACGTCACGGGTGGGGTGACGTAGCGACCAGGAAGCATAAAAGCACGTGCGGTGAAACCGGTGTCAGCTTTCTGTCATTCAGCAAGCGCTCTGTGTGTGTGTCAGTCTGATATGTTTGTGAGTCTTATTTAGTGTAGTTTGTCAAGCGAAATCATGTCAAAGCACAAGATATAACCAAACACCTCAAGGGTGAGGGCAGGCAGCGTTTCAGGCTGTGTGTTCCTCCCTGCCCGCGTTACATTATGGGTGGGGATACACAGAGTTTGTTGTCTGCTTGGGAGCGAAGCACGCAGAGTCAGCTCTCAAGGGAGCTGACTGCCTGCATTGCAAGCGTTTGTTACTGCCTTGCTTCGCTCTCAGAGGTCTCTCTTTGAGGAGGGAGCTTTCACTAGCGTTTCTCACGGTGCCGGCCCCGCTTTCGAGATTTATACGGAGGGCGTCGAAGAGCTCACCAGTTGCACAAGCATCAGTTACACAAGCATATTATGCCTAATATTATAATGAGCACCATTAATGGGGAGCAGAGCTCGCGCAGTCGGCTCTCGGGGGGCTGATTGTACTTTTCCCGCTGTTAAGCACTCCGTTCTCGCCAGGCACGCTCCGAGGAGTGTGTCCGTGCCTGTGATCTTGTGATTGTATTCCCGCTGATGCTGAGGCACGCCGGCGACTGAGATCGCAGGGATCGCACATGATCAGGCGGACAGGTTGGAGTCGGCTCTTCCTATCTCCACCCGTGTTCCCTAGATCTAGAGCTCGTTCTCGAGGCTTGGAAGCCCGCGCTGCGGTTTCTTCCACCTCCGTGAGCGCTCGATGCTGCAGCCATCTTTCTCTGAGGAGATTGATATTATTTGTGTGACTGAGCGGCTCGCGCGCTGCCGAGGCAATGCGTATATTACATCATTTCGGTTTTTGATGTGAATCTTGCCACACCAGACCATATTTATTCGTCTGGCTGTTTGACTGCATTTAATTCTGAGGAATAAAATGAAGTATTTATCTGACTGTGAGAAGTTAGACATACAGGGGCTCTTGGGATAAACATTTCTGGAGTGAGAGCATGCGTTTACCTCCCTTCCTCTGAGGAGGTTGAGGCAGTCAGCAGGGGCTGCTGGGCGGGAGCAGTCCCAACCTACCGTGTTCCAGCCCCTCATTTTGGGGGGCGTCACTTCTCGTACTCTGCAGAATCTAGAGTCAGAGTGGCGCTCCCAGGCCGAAGGCTTCAAGCAGAAGGTGGTTCTGCGGACTGTCATTCTCGCTGGATAGTCTTCGTCTTGAATGTCCTGATGCCTAAGGCCTAGGGCTTTTTGAGGGCTAGCTCCCTCTGTGGAAGAGCGGTGTACACCGCATTACATGGTGCCCGTCTCTCCTCAGTACCCTCAAGAGATCGGTCTGCCAACCCTGCCGGTGTTCCAGGGCGCAGCGGTCTCCGGCGACCGCTTCTCTCAGTTACCGCCCGGAAACGTAGCGGTACTAAGAGGCTCACTACCTCTATGGAGGTCTCTAGAGCAGCTAGTACGGCCGTCCCCTGCCGGTCCGCCGCTTCAGGACACCGAGCTAGCTGCTCTAGGCGCACCAGCGGCCAGTCTCATGAGACTGGTTCCCTTAGGAGGTCACCTGGCGGTGTGGGAGCCCCTGCCAAGTGTGCTTCATTGGATCCTGCCCCGAGCAGGCTCAGGTCTAGTCTTCCTAGCAGATGACGTGGGTCTGAGGGCCGTCGTTTTCAATAGGAGACTTCAGCTATGAGAGTTCTAATGCTGTGGCTCAGGACCTCGGAGGGCAGGCTCTTCTGGGGAAGAGCGGTGTACACCGCATTACACGGTGCCCGTCTCTCCTCAGTGCCCTCAGGAGATCGGTCTGCCAAACCTGCCGGTGCTACAGGGCGCAACGGTCTCCGGCGAGCTCTTCTCTCAGTTACTGCCCGGAAACATAGCAGTACTAGGAGGCTCGCTACCTCTACGGAGTCGCTCTGATCACACCAGAGGTCAGTCTCAAGAGACTGATTCCCTTAGTAGACTATTTGGCAGCGTCAAAACTACTACCAAATGTGTCTCAGTGGGTCCTGTAGTGAGAGGCCACAGAATCCAGTTCGGTTCACCTCCGCCTCAATTCAACGGGGTCTTTCCCACCCTGGTGGGCCTCGAGCAGGCTCTGGTAATGGAACAGAAGTAGACATTCTCTGAGGACGAAGGCCATCAAGGTGGTCCCTCCTAGCGTAGCAGAGTCCGGGTCCTACAGCCGGTACTTCACCGTTCCGAGGAAGGATGAAAGGTTGCGTCCTATTTTAGATCTGCGTCTTTTGAACCGCTCAGTCAGGGGACTGAAGTTCAAACAGGTCGTGTCTCAGATCAAGACCGAGGACTGGTGTGTCACGATCGATCGAAAAGGTGCACATATCTCCATCCTTCCTTATCATAGGAAGTTCCTGAGGTTTGCTTTTGGGGGCAAAAGCCTACCAATACCGGTTCTTTCTTTGGCCTTGCACTCTCACCCCAGACTTTCACAACTCAACCACATCGACGATTGGTTAATATTAGCTCAATCAGAGCGGATGGCGGTTCGACATAGAGATGTCGTTCTCGCTCACACGAAAGAGCTGGGGTTAAGACTTAACGCCAAGAAAAGTGTGCTTTCTCCAGTACAGAGAACCACTTATCTGGGCGTGGTGTGGGATTCGACCACGATGCAGGCACGTATATCTCCTGCTCGGATCGAGTCGATCCTCACCGCAGTCGCAAGAGTGAGAGAAGACCGGACACTCACTGTCAAGCAGTTCCAGACTTCTGGGTCTGATGGCAGCTGCGTCCAACGTGGTTACTTTTGGCCTGCTGTACATGAGATCCCTACAGTGGTGGCTTAAGACCAAGGGGTTCTCCCCGAGGGGAAACCCGCTTCGCATGCTCAAGGTCACGCGGCAGTGCCTACATGTCTTAGACATGTGAAGGAAACCTTGGTTCTTATCTCAGGGCCTGGAGCTGGGAGCTCCTGGTCGCTGCGTATACTAGCGACAGATGCATCTCTCACCGTTTGGGAGCGGTCATGAGTGGCTGCTTGGCCCGCGGCCTGTGGAGCGGCCGCCATCTCACGTGGCGCATGAGTTGACTGGAGATGCTGGCCGTGTTTCTAGCTTTGAAACACTTCCTCCCAGGCCTAAGAGATCGCTCTGTGTTGGTGCGCACTGACAACACAGCAGTGGTCTCTTATATATGTGGGGGCAGACATCCTGTCGAGGCAGGGGCCGAGGCCCGGGGAATAGATGCCTCACCCCGAGGGGTGAAGCAGACTTGGAGAGTCTTTGGCCAGGCTCAGGTGGACTTGTTTGTGACTCAGATGATATCGCACGGTCCCCTTTGGTTCTCTCGCTGACTCATCCAGCTCCACTGTACATGGTACAGACGTGGCCGAGGCGTCGTCTGTACACCTTTCCCCCAATTGTTCTGCTCCCAGGAGTTCTGGAGAGAGTGCGCTGGAACGAGGTCAGTCGACTGCCAGTAGCCCCATTCTGGCCGGGCCGAGTATGGTTCTCGGACCTGATTTCTCTCCTTGACAACGCTCCATGGGAGATTCCTGTCAGGAGAGATCTCCTCTCACAGGTGGAGGGCGCACCCCCGCCCGGAGTTGTGGAAGCTGTGGGTGTGGCCTCTGAGGAGGAACAACTCATAGCTTCCGGTCTCTCAACCGAGGTTGTTGAGATTATCCTCCATCCTGAGCTCCCTCTATGAGGAAACTGTACTTCTTGGTGCGGAGACCACCAGCTCGACCCAGCTAACTGCCCGTTTGGTACAGTTCTGGAGTTCCTGCAGGCCTGTTTATCCGCTGGGTTGACCCACTCCATCCTAGAGGTCTTTGTGGCGGCCATTGCAGCCTACCACACCCCTTTCGGTGGCCATTCAGTGGGAAGACACCCTCCTCTTACACATTTCCTCCACGGTGCACTGAGGCCGAGGCCTCTGGCCAGAGAAGCTTATGCTAAGTGGTGGATCAGGATGCTATTCCATAGTCTCGAGTCCTCTGACCTCCCTTCTCCTTTGGGGGTCAAGGCTCACTCCTCCAGAAGTTGGCCTTCGGGACGGCCGCCCCCCGCCTACTTTAGCCACTCCTGGCTTCCTTTTCTCTCGCCTTAGTTGTGCTCTTTCACACTAGGCAGGGATTTGCAAGTCTGGCGGTGTGGGCATTCTCGTTCCCGTAGCGTTTCGACGCAGCTCGAGTTCCTGAAGGGGAATGTCTCCAGGTTACACATGTAACCATGGTTCCCTGAAGGGAACGAGACGCTGCGTGTCAGAGCAATACTTTCGGCATCCCTGTCAGCGCTTGCTTCACTCCTAGAAGCTGACACCGGTTTCACCGCATGTGCTTTTATGCTTCCTGGTTGCTACGTCACCCCACCCGTGACGTCTCACCCATCCATTGAACTGATTACACATGTGATTCAGAGCGTGGACACGCTGGAGGCGTTCCCGTAGCGTTTCGACACAGCGTCCCATTCCCTTCGGGGAACCATGGTTACATGCGTAACCTGGAGACATTTTGTCTCTTTCATAAATAAAAATAAATAAAATGCATAATTTTTAATTTTTATGAAATGTTATAATTATAAATTATAAAAACTATAATTTGAATTTTTCAAATTTAATTTAATTTTTTAAAGCCAGAATCAACTGACAATGTATAAAACACTTGTTTTGGTTCCATTGTGGCTTTTTTAGGTAAGTCTGGGTTGCATTAAGACAAAACAACATTTAAAAAGCAGTTTCAATGATAGGATCATTTTTCACATATTGGTTTAAACTTTTTTTTAAACCAATATTAAATATTTAGTGATGTATGTGATCGGATCACTTGAGAGGAATGTTAATACCAATGCCACCACCCTTCAACAACATATACTGTACACAAGCATTCACTATAAACACACACACACACACATCCTCCCTCAATCAATAATAACCACTAAAACCTCCACGGCAGGTGAGAGTCGCAACCCAGGAGAGCAGGTTTACAGATGCACAGCACCAGGATGTGAGGGATTTGAAGAAAGAGAGCAGGGAAAGTGCATTAGTAAGACCCTCACTATAGGAGAGAATAGGGCTCTAATCCTTGTGTGGGTGAAGGTTAGAGAAAGGGGTTCCTCCCCCTTTGCAGGAGATTATCAGGCTTTGCAAAGCGCCACAGGAATGCCAGGAATTCTGGGTCATCTCTGCTCAGAGGCCACAGGCTCCACCCTGCACTGAAAGCTCTCACTGATTGGTTTAATCATCACTGACTCACCAATAAGATGGTGAAGTTCTCCAGGACGCTGTTCATCATGTATTTCTCAGGCAGGCGTTTGAGTTTGTGGATGAAGTTGATCATGTATTCACACATTGGAGATCGACTTATCCGGTAAACAAAGCGTCCATTCTCAAAGCGAGCGTACTCCGTCTGAGAGGACAGATGAGAGAGAGATGTGAGAATGCACAACAGAAAGCATCATTACATATACACTACCAGAAAATGTGAAATTAAGTTTGTTTTTAAAAGAAATCTCTTATGTTCACCAATGCTTCAATTATTTGACACTGTAACAGCACAATTAAGAAATATTATTACAATTTTAAATAACTGTTTTCTATTTGAATATATTTTAAAATGTAATCCATTCCCCTGATAACAAAGCTGAATTTTCAGCATCATTACTCCAGTCTTCAGTGTCACATGATCCTTCAGAAATCATTCTAATATGCTCATTTGCTGCTCAATTATTAATAATGGTATATTCTTGCTTTAGATTTTTTTTTTTTTATTGCTAATAATACTAAATATTTTTGTGGAAACATGTTTTTTAGGATTCTTTGAAAAAACAGCACTTATTTGAAACAGAGATCTGTTGTAACATTATAAATGTCTTTACTGACACTTTTGATCAATTTAATGGGTCCTTGCTGAATATAAGTATTTCTTTCTTGTTATTTTTTTTTTACTTACACTGAAATTTGAGTTGTAGTGCATCACGGTTTCCTCAAAGATATTAGACAGCAAAACCACTTTCTTGAGCACCAAATCAGCATATTCAGAAAGATTTCTGAAGGATCATGTGACACTGAAGACTGAAATAATGGCTGCTAAAATTCAGGATTAACATCACAATAATATTTATTTAAATATATTAAAACCATACGGTTCTTTTAAACTGTAATACTAGTTTACAGCATTACTGTTTTTACTGTATTTATAATAAAAAATGCAGCCTTGGTGAGCATGAGAGTCTTTCAAAAACATAAAAAAATTTGAATCATTCCAAACTTTTGACCAGTAATGTACATTTAAAAACCACCATGATTTAGTGCAGATTTTTTTTTTGTATGACGAAACAAAACAAAAATCAAAATCTCAATGCCTCAAATTGTGTTTGGATTAAGATATCAGTCTTCAATTACAGTTCTGAGATTTCTCATCAAATTCTCCCAAGACAATGTGTTTCTTTTTTTTTTTCCTTCTAAGAAATTTCAGACTAACAACTAAGAACTCCATTAAGTGTCCTGAGAAACAAAAGAGCAATTACATTTTCCTCTGGGAAACTCATATTAGAGGAAGAACATTTATTGCTCCATTTAGACAATACAACTGTACTTAAAAACGAATGCTTGAAATTTACCTCCACTTTCTCCACGACCTGTTTGCCGAACGAGCAAACCTTTGTGGAGCATGTGATGGTCATGTTCTCTGGGCTCTCGTACTGACTGCTCACTCCATAGAAAGCCCCAGTTTCGTCCTGAATGTTACAGTTCAAGTCAGCCTATAAAGCAATGAGATTGTAGCTTTAATTCTCAATTTAATAAGCTACACTGTCAAATACTACACCAGCAAACGGATAGATCTATCAACATATAACATTCAATACAAAACTGCCATCTAGTGGATACTTTAATCACAGCTAAAAAAAAACCTATATGGAGGATTTTGAAAGCGTATACTTCAGTTTGTTCCTCACATAGACACGGAACTTGTATGAAACTTTGTAAATGCTTTTATAGTGCTTTTTTGTCATCCATCCACATTATGAAAAGACCACTATGGCAGTATATTGGTGTTACAGGAAAGAAAAAAGTCAGTTATGGAAGACCATGAGGGTGAGTAAATGTTCATTCATGGAAACTATTCCTTTTAGCTTGCATTATACCTAAACTAAACTACCAACCATGGCTATTTCTACATTTTAGTCTATTTGGGTATTAAAGAAAAAGGCTGCAGAAAGAATGGATTAAATAACTTTGAGTAAAAAATTCTGAAAAAGAGTGGCAAAAAGAACAGCTCGCTCTCCGCTCTTTCAGTAAGCTAACCCGATGTTCATTACCGAGAGAGCTCAAATATTCATTTCTGGCATACTCTCTTTTCATTAAGACAAGCCTGTTACATTTTCACATCATATTCAAGAGAGGCATTATTGTGCAGATCCAGAGTTTCATTTGAAATTCAGATCCCTATTTCACTTCAAACGGAATTCGAGCAGCCTCCACGACGAGGCCCACTTTGTTGGTTGCCGCTAGTTAGCATTTCACAAAACGCATGCAATGTTTGAATAGCTATTAGGGAAGCAACCAGGTCATCCAATTGTTTTGCGATATTAAATGGAATAAGTGTGAGCTTTGATCATGAACACTTCAGCTATGCCGTGCTAAATATAGCGGCGTAAACAGAGACGGCTGTCTTTAAAACTAAAGTGGCCCAGTGTCTTTAGGGAAATGCACAATTATTCATGCATGTAATCACTCGGTGGATAAATATTTGCGTTAAATAGGCAGTTGTATGCGTGGTAAACATGAACTGTGGTAATTTCGCTCTCATTAGTGCAGAAACCTGGGCACAGGCTGGGCATACATTTCACAGCACACGGCATGTGTGTTTATTTTTAAGCCTAAATAAAAAAATACTATGTTTTTCTTGGACTAATTGTGTGTTTCGATGTCTTCTTTTGTGGATAATTGTCCCGTGCATGTTTGGGGGGGTATGTGAATCGCTAAACAGATGCTCATTCTTTGCAGAGATTCACTCACCCAGAACTTTATGAGAAAGAATGAATTCTGAGGACCCTTGCCAAACAATTCTCCCCCCCCCCCCCCCAGACATATTAAAAATGTATTAGCATATGTAGAAATTAACATGCCATAAAGTGTTCATTGGTATTTAAGTTTTAACAAATTGAATTTTATTGTAAAAAGTGTAACAATTAGATAATTTGGAGATATTCACAAATGTACCACAGCATATAAAAGAACTATTACACATATTAGCGATGGTACTTTAATATAGTAGAGAAACAATACTTTTTATGAAAGCATGATGACGAAAAAAAATGAAATAAATACAGGACACTGAATTTTGACAGTCGTCAAAGTCAACATAAAATGTTATTCAAAACTAATTTTCACTGTATTACAGTTACATTACGGTATGATCATATTTCTGAGTAAAACATTTATCTGAGATATTCCAAGAGCCAAAAATGTAGGGTGGGTATTTGGAAAAAGATTGAATTGTGAGAAGTACATGTTGCATACTAGAATGTGCGTTTTCAGTCAATTGTGGAGGACTTCTATCTAAAAACACTCCCCTTTGAGGAGGCTTTTTGACTAGTAGGCTAAAGGTCAATGATAAATCATGTGCAATAAGACCAGGAATGTGTATTAGGAATTAAACTAGTGCCATTTTAATTTCATTTTGACTTGAAAGAAGCGACTCACGGAATCTGGATCTCTCTGGTCCTCAAGAAAAGCGGAGAACTCCACCAGTCTGAGTTTAGATGTGCCGATAGATCGGCCCTGCCAGACGGGCACTGTGGGCGCTGGCGCTGTCGGGGGTTCATAACCTACACACACTGAATATTAGCTCTTCTAAACAAACAGAATGCTACATCTGAATGTGAATTGATCCACACAAAAAAAACATGGCAAGCAGTGACCGACATACTTGAGATTGTAGTTGTGACTGCTGGCTGGATAGGGTACGCTTGCTGAGCAAATGGCTTGATGCTAAAACATAGACAAAGGAGAATTAAGAACAGGAAAACGAGCAGCCTGAAGTTTAGCGGCACTACATACTGAAGAGATTAAGAGGGTTCCACAGCAAAGAAGAAACAAAGCTGCACAAATTATTCAAACTTGGATCCAACCCATCCCTGTTTCTGGAAAGGCTTCCTCTATCTCTGATCCCTCAGAGGAAAATAGTGAAAGCTGGAAGGATCGGGGAAAATACAGACAAGAAGAGGAGAACGACAATAAAGCAAACAAAACAGAGACAGGTGGAATAAAGAAGATCTGCATTTCCTGAAGGAATTGCCAGTGCTTGCAAAGCAGCAAAAGAACCACATTAAAGTTTTGGGCTATAAATGTAGTTCTGTGAAAATGAAATGCTGAATCAGATCATAGTCATGACACTCAGTAAAAAATATGAATTATAAATATGATACCCCACCAGCTTTACCTCCTCCTGCTCTCACATTCTCTTAATTTCATTGGATATCGCACCTTTCTTGCTGAAGGACTGTGTGGCCACCTGACAACTGGCTGACTACATTTCAAATAAGATGACTACTTTACAAGTGTGCATACTAGACAGCATTGGCAGCATGCATACATTATAAGTTGTCCATAATCTAGGGCTTTTTGCTGCCCACTAGTTGTTGTAGAACTAAAGAATTTGTCTTGTAGTGTACACTTGCCTTAAAGCAGTGGTAGATGCTTTAAACCAAATCAACCTTTTGATAACATTTTTAATTTTCATCCTAATAATCCTAATAAATCTGTATGTATGTATGTATGTATATATATATATCTTTAAACCAAATCAACCTTTTGATAACATTTTTAATTTTCATCCTAATAATCCTAATAAATCTGTATGTATGTATGTATGTATATATATATATATATATATATATATATATATATATATATATATATATATATATATATATATACACACATACACACACACAAATGATATTAAATAAAATATAAATAAAATATTACACTCATAATTTTGTAATATTAAATTAGACAACACACATAAGCATGAAATTATGAGCATTACATTTAGAGTCTAACCACCCCACTATGGTAAGAGTAAGCAGTAAATTTACTGCAGAAGAAGAAGGTGAAGAATAATATGATGAAGAAGATAAAGACAGTGGAGAAGATGTAGAAGGATGTGCAGAAGATGGTGTAGATGGTGGTGAAGAAGGTGCAGAAGATGCAAAAGGAGGTGCGGAAGAAGGTGAGGAAGATAAAGACGGCGGTGAAGACAGAGTTGCATAAGAAAGGGAGGAAGCTAAAGACTGGTGAAAAAGAAAGTGCAGAAGGTGAAGATCGTAGTGGTGAAGAACAAAAGGAAGGAGGTGCAGAAGAAGGTGGTGAAGAAGAACGTGAAGACGATGCAGAAGAAGAAGGTGGTGGAAAAGAGGGTGAATACAATGATGAAGGTGCAGAAGAAGAGGAAGAAGAATGTCTGATGTGCCTTGCAAGCACTGTAGCAAGAGGAAAAGCTTTAGTGGGCCAATGGGAGCAGAACTTCTAGTAGAGATACTCACTCTTGTGAGGATCCAGGCTGGCCCGTGGATATCATGCCCTGCCAAAACTAGAGAATTAGATAAATAAATAGACATCAAAACACAGCCTATCCACAGGCACACACACGTCTGTGCACTCTTGATACATCAGTTATCACATGTTCATTGAAAAATGAGGTGGACTATGTGCCATGCAGTCCAGTTATCTTGAGTGTGGCATTAGTGGGCTTATCTGATGAAGGCAGGTGATGTGGGCATGGCTCTGAGCGTGTGTAATGGGATTGGAGCTGACGCAGGCGTGTGGCTGAAGTAAGTGTACTGATAGGTGGGTGCCAGAGGGCGGTCTTACCCCTGCTGCTCCGGGGAAGGCAGGACGTGGGATGCCCGGAAGACCCAGCTTGTTGTGGATGGCAGTGGCAGAGACGATCTGGGCCGAGGACATGGAGGCCATACTCTGAAGAGCTTTGTCCTTCACGCTCTGATCCTTCAATAGCATTTAGAAAAGAAATTAGGATCCAGAAAGGGTACAGACATAGTGAGCTAGGAGTTATACGGTTTCTTTTGACAACACGGTTCAGGATACGCGTTTCTACCACGGTTTTATCTCAGTGCCAGAAGTCTGACACTGCTAGTGTAAATGCTTCTTGAACTGTTTTCTAATTTATAACAAAAATGCATTTATTTGACCAAAAATACAGCAAAATTAGTAATATTATTAGAATTTTTCCATTTTCAAAGCAGAATTTTTAGCAGCCATTACTCTAGTCTTCAGAGTCGCACGATGCTTCAGGAATCATTCTAATATGCTGATTGGGTGCTCAAAAAAACATTACAATGAATGCTGAAAACAGATTTAGCTGCTTAATATTTTTGTGGAAACGGTGGTACACTACCATTCAAAATGTTGGGGTAAGATACTTACGAAATAACTTAAATAAATAAATAAGCAAGCAAGCAAGCAGGCAAACCAATCAATCAATAAATAAAACTTTTATTCAGCAAGGAAACATTATTTTGATCTCAAGTGATAGTAAATACTTTTACAATGATATATTGGATTTCTGTTTCCAATAAATGCTTTTCATTTGAACCTTTTATTTATATAAGAGTCCTGAAAAAAATTATCACAGTTTTCCAAAAAATATTAAGCAGCAAAAATGTTTTTCAAAATGTATAATAATAAGAACCATCATCTGGTTTTATATTATCGAACCATTACCAACTGAGACTCAATAACAACTTATAGTAATTGAGCAGAAAATCAGCATATTAGAATTACTTCTGAATAATAATGTGACACTGAAGACTGGAGTAATGACTAGTGAAAATTCAGCCTTGCCATCACAGGGAAAAATGACATTTAAAAAAATAAATAAATAAAATTTAAACAATATTCCAAACTTCTGAATGGTAGTGAAAGTGCAAATTATCTCCTCATCAGCTGGAGTTCAAGCTGAACTGAAAAATAAAATGTTAGATTTATTTCAATTTTTCACTTAAATTGTTAGGTTAATTATGTAAACTGGCTATTACAATTTTGTAGTAATTTTAAAAAATGCTAAAATAGAACATTTATGGACATCAATACAATAATTTACAGTGTGATAACAGAAGTAAACTTCATAATAGGCTATCCTGCAATAATGACACTGATTTAGAGGATTAAATTAATAATCATCACAAACATGGTAAAAAAAAATCCTATATTACTGAACTGAAACTGACTACAGAACCGTGATACAGACCGAACCGTGAGACATTCGAAACCATCACCCCCCTGCAGTCAACACAGGACAATAAAGCAGCCCACACCCTCACACACAAAGATCCACAGAGAGAAAGCATGTTAAAAGATTCTTCAGAGCTATAATGCCGCTGATCTTAAGAGGAATGTGCTAGCATTAAAGATGAAAAGTCTGAAAGGAGCAAAAGCCTCTAGCACAGCGCACGGGAGATGATAATGTTTAATATCAAGCTCAGAGCTGAAAGAACTAAATCCAATGAGAAGTGACATTGATGTTATATATTATCCCGCAGCTCCTACATGTCTAATAAAATGCATTGTGTCTGTCGGGAACAAGGGTTAAGTAATACTAACTTTCCTTTTCTGCAGTGTGTAATGTTCTCATTCTAAAAGCTCCTATCAAGGTCATCAAACCGAGCCGAAACAGTTCAGATGAATGCGTCAAAGAAAAGGGCCTGAAAGACATGATTTCTCCTTTACACATCCTCCTTGTTATTTTCACAAGAAGGCTAAAGACGATTTCTCAATATAGACTTTTAATAACACAAGAAATGTCTGTGCATAGATGGATTTCTAAAACTGGTAATTTAATTAATCGAGCTAAAGTGCCTGAACGCTACAAAGGCAAACATTCCCCATGCAGATTGTATAGCGTGAACGACTGTAGCAGGATGGAAGTCCTGCCTCTAAACACGTGAAACAGCCAGTGAATGGAGCACAACTTCATTGAAAAGACAGTGAAAAGCGGGCATGGGTTGAGAATAAACATGCTGGGAGCAGCAGCTCACGTATGGCTTAGAGAAAGGCAGAGAGGCTCAGAGCTCAAGCAGGTGTTTAGCAGCTGCTATACTGCGACGGCGACACGTCGATGCACGGTCAAGAGCAAGAACTTGTACTTACCATGCTTGTCACCTAAACGCAAACAAACAAGGTTGTATTGTCAATGTTCAATTTGCACTTTTTGGCAAGTTTAATTCAAACGATCTACATGAATGCAAAGAGATTTGTGACAAGTCCATACATTTATACATCTGCTTTACAGATTTATTCCTGCTGAAAAGACCAGTATATGTTGTGTTTTGGATGCTGGTGTCAGAACCAGGCTAACTTTTAACTAGTTGTGGTCACAGATTCCACCAGAAAGACCATACTGGAAAATCCTCACCAGCTCACACAGTGTTCACACCAGCTGCGTGTGACATGTCACGACACGCCAAAACTAGATTGCATCTATTAAAATCAATGGCGCGGTCTACAGTCTACACCTGATGTGGTGTGATGCAATTCAGTTGACAGATGTTGCATTTCTAATTTTGACAAGGTGCACACCTAAAATAGTCATTTTATTTTCCAATTCCATCTAAAATGAAACTATTTTATTTACAAATATCATGAATTGATGGCTAGGCCTATTAAACATCAATTATATATTTAAATAAAAACTTTTGGCTTTTTGGCTTGTGACCACTTGTATACGCAGTTGTAACATTATGAATTAAATTGTTTCATTGTCTCCATTCACACATTTTTTTAATTAATTTATTTAAACCAGTTTTATTTTAATTCTATACAAAAGTCTCAAGCTGGGGTGTGTCTCTCAAACGCATCAGAAGCCAACTATGGTCGCATCTTTTATCATTACTAACGAAGTTTCCAACAAACATTTGGAACTAAAGCTTTCAACTTATGATGTGAATTTACACAGACAATTTTCTTGAGCAAAAGGACATGCTAACATGCAGTACATTCTGTACATTTTACTCCATTTTAATTATATATACACATTTCAGTTTATATATTTTTTGCATGTCAGCAATCAGCACTGTTTATGTGCATAAATTAATATGGGAACCCCAGGGTATGACATAAGAGGGACCCTGCAATGAATTAAACATCAAATAAAGCAAAACTACAGAGAGAAATGGAGAAATGACATTGTGGTGAAAGCTGATGACTTAATGAACCACACGTATACGGGAATAAAGGATACTCCATTTACATACTGCATGTTAACATTATTTTAAAAAATGAATTGCTTTCTTTTTTTATACCAATAACCGATATACTCCGCCATTAATTTTGAATCGATTAATTAATAAACGGTCATGACTAGCTAGTTAAAGGCAGGGTAGGTGATTTGGTTCAAAAATATTTTTGTTGTGAAGGTTTAAAAGTCTTTTCACATTCCAATAGCAATTACTAAGTTAAGTGTGTCTGTGGAAGGCGTAAAACCATAAAATGTTAGGTCCGAGGGCTTCGACAGGCTGCATTACCTGCCTGTCAACGTATGTATTTGCATACCTCCGTTAGGGCTGGGTTTTGACACAAATTTCACGATTCGATTCAATTCTCATTCACAAGCTTGCGATTCGATTTGATTACCAATTCGATTCAATAACGATTATTTTGGATATATATCAGGTACAGTACATGCCAAGTTTTCAAGGAAAAAAAATCTCTCAACAAATGTTGTAAAATATCAGTTGGTATCAGTTGAGTCAGTTGGTACTACATTACTATAATAATGAAGATTAAAATTGATTGATTTGTAAAAAAAATAACACTTAATGAAGTTTTTAAAATAATAAAGTTACAATTACATAATAATATTTATACTTCGATTCGTTTTTTTGAAATATAAACAATGGTGGCTGTCATAAAAACTTGATGGATTTATTCAAACATAAATTAAACATTGAAGAACAGTAACAATTTATAATGAATATTTTATATGGTGCATATATTTAGCAAAATGCCCCTCTCTGCAGTTTATTTTTCTATCTGACTAATGAGTTTATGGTCACCGAATATGTTTTTCTGAGGTAAATGTGACGTTACGTGACATTGTTTACAAGCCTTTATATTGACGCCTTTGCGCGGCTGAAACATTGATTGAGCGATTACATGAGACAGGATACGGATTGTAAAATTGTACTCTTTCTTTTAACTTACCTTCGGATGTTTAGTCATGTTTATTTTGTGCTGAAGCTGGTATTAATGTGGAGGAGATGATTAGTTCACGTGCGCCTCGTGCTGCCGCATCTGTTGAACTGAGGCGCTACAGCCATCTGTCACTCCACATTAAACAGCGCCAAAACGGCATTTATTGTTTGAATACTGCAATACAATGCAAAGAATTTTAATTTTTTAACTTTGTTTCATATTAAAAGTACCAAAGCACAATGCTTATTGCGATTTATTGGATGGGAAGTGCCCTTTAATGTTCCGTCCATTAACTGAAAACAGGCTAGACTAATCAATTCTTGGGATTTAAGAATCGATATTGTTCCGTAAAAATTAGAATCTATTAAAATCGAGATATCGATATTTTTACCCAGCCCTAACCTCCGTGCACCCTGTTCACACAGACGTGATACGTCATCAGCGCGTTCCATTACACTATTGCAGACAGAGCGAGAATGAAAGCTGTTAATATTGTAATATTATGCGCTCTGTACTGTAATGTTTACTCAGTGGTGAATGAGATGAGATATGATGTTGCATTCAACCCTCCACCAATGCCGTCTCTCATCGTGTCACTGGTTAGCCTTTGGTCTGCCTCATGTGTTTTGGAGGAGGTGTGGCTTTGGAGAGTGATTATGCAGGGAGGGTGGGATCTTATTCCCACCGTTCAAAGATAGCTTGCTATTGCTAGCCTCTCCAAAATCACCCACCCTACCTTTATTTTCCTCAACAATGCATTGTAGTATGGTAGTTAATCAGTGTGTTTTGCCATTGTACAGGAAACGTATCTCTGATTGGTCCATGGTTTGGTCATGTGTAACTACCAGCTGGTGAACAGGGTGCTGACCAGTGCAGAACTAGTCCTAACCAGGGGTGTGAAGTAACGAATTACAAATACTCACGTTACAGTAATTAAGTAGTTATTATCAGTAATTGTACTTTTTTGAGTAGTTTAAAAATTGTGTACTTTTACTTTTACTTGAGTACATTTTAAGTGATGTAGCGGTACTTTTACTCTGCTATTTTCCACCGTTTGTGGTCGTTACTTGCTTATTTTAATTGTATTTTTATCCATCAACATGATTGGATAGACAGGTGGACCTGTTTGCGACTCAGATGACATCGCACTGTCCCCTCTGTTTCTCTCTGAGTCATCCAGCTCCACTGGGGCTGGATGCCATGGTACAGACGTGGCCGAGGCTTCGTCTGGACGCCTTTCCCCCTATAGCTCTTCTCCCGGGAGTTCTGGAGAGAGTGTGTCAGGATGGGGTTCGTCTTCTGCTAGTAGCCCCGTTCTGGCCGGGCCGAGTATGGTTCTCTGACCTGATTTCTCTCCTCGACAGTGCTCCATGGGAGATTCCCGTCAGGAGAGATCTCCTCTCACAGGCGGAGGGTACGATCATCCACACCCGCCCGGAGCTGTGGAAGTTGTGGGTGTGGCCTCTGAGGGGGCACAACTCATAGCTTCCGGTCTCTCAACCGAGGTTGTTGAGACCATCCTCCAATCCAGAGCTCCCTCAACAAGGAAACTGTACACCTTGAAGTGGAAACTTTTCACTTCTTGGTGCGGAGACCGCCAGCTCGACCCAGTTAACTGCCCGGTTGGTACAGTGCTGGAGTTCTTGCAGGCCCGTTTCTCCGCAGGGTTGACCCACTCCACCCTGAAGGTCTACGTGGCGGCTATTGCGCCCCTCTTGGTGGCCAGTCAGTGGGCAGACACCCCCTAGTTACACGTTTCCTCCACGGTGTGCTGAGGCTGAGGCCTCCGGTACGATCTCGTGTCCCCACGTGGGACCTGGCCGTGGTGCTAGAAGCTCTCTGTAGGCCTCCCTTCGAGCCTATCGAGGAGATCACTGATCGCCACCTTACTATCAAGACTACTTTCCCTTGAGCGGGGTATGTTCCTAAGGTCCCCTCCTCTACACCATGGCCTGTCGTACTCCAGGCCCTCAGTCCTCCTCCCTTCCGGGATCCAGACCAGCAGAAGCTAAACTGTATGTGTCCAGTGCGAGAAGGGCAGACCAACTGCTCGTATGCTATGGTCCCCCTAAGAGAGGTCTTCCAGCTACAAAACAGACCCTCAGTCGGTGGATAGTAGATGCCATTTCTATTGCACATGAGTCCTCTGATCTCCATTCGCCTCTTGGGGTCAAGGCTCACTCTACCAGAAGTGTGGCGGCCTCTAAGCCTTCTTGGCAGGTGTCTCGATGCAGGACATATGCGATGCTGTGGGATGGTCCATGCCCATAAACTTTGTCAGGTTCTATGGCCTAGATATGTGAGCCACTCTCGCGCCTTAGCTGTGCACGCTTCCACACTAGGCGAGATTTGAAAGTCTGGCGGTGTGGGCATTCTCGTTCCCGAAGCATGCTCAGACGCTGCGTCTCGGGGCCATACTTTCGGCATCTCTGCCAGCGCTTGCTTCACTCCTAGAAGCTGAAGCTGGTCTCACCGCACATGCTTTTATAGCTTCCTGGACATTACGTCACCCGCCCGTGATGTCTCGCCCATCTATTGGTCTGATTACACATGAGGTTCAGAGCCGGTCAGCTTTTCTTCAACTGAATACTGTTTCCGTGCTGTATTGATGTATTTTAAAGAGTTGGCAGTCAAAATTAAAACTGCTGGATGAAAGATATTCTTCATTCTTTATGACAAACAAGATCATGTGAATTACAGAATGTACAACGTTTTTAAAATGTATAAATTGCGGTGTACAGCGTTTATTATGAGGGGTAGAATCCACAGCTCAATACTCACTACTCAATACTCTCGAGTCTCATGAGAATAGGCTACTTTTTTATTCTTACTCAAGTAATTTTTTTGGACAAGTACTTTTACTCTACTCGCACTACATTTTTTTGGAAGGCAATGGTACTTTTACTTGAGTATATTTTTTCAGTACTCTTTCCACCACTGGTAATACGTGAGCTTATTATGAACTCAAACGATCCTCATACTGC